>NC_091192.1:18748353-18922327 GCF_040958095.1 Procambarus clarkii | reverse complement strand
GCACGTCTTCCCCCCCTCACTAGAGCACGTCTTTCCCCCCCTCACTCAACCCGAGTTTAGGATGAATGTGTTTATTATAGTTTATTTTAATACTGCCGTTTCTTTTTAGAAGGGTTTCTATCAAACGGTGTTCAGCACAAATTATGGTTAATGAAGGAGAGCGTGCACAAGCAGCAAGACCAGACAATTCTAAAGTTCACCCAGAAACAAGACAATAGAAATAAAGAAGCAAGAGGAATATAATTCCCTTTGTTGGAAACAGGAAAACTCTGCTTCCACTCATCAATATTCCCCTACTTATGCTGACCTTACCCAGGGCCTAACCCACAAAAATCATCTCGCTCTCAGAAACCCATTTTACTGCTAGATGAACAGACATATCAGGTGAAAGAAAGCATGCCCAACCATCTCTCTCCTGCCTGAGGATTACACCTGGGTCCCTTAGACTTAGAGCCGAGGACATGGATCACTATGCTAGTGTCATTACTGATGGGTTAAGTATGGAAAGTGGATGACGGCAAGGAGAAGCGTGAATGTGACTATCATAAATGTGTGGAAAAGCAAGAAGAGAGAGGTGTAATATGGGGTGAAAGGATATGTAAGCGAGAGGTGGCACTAGTATTGAGAACTGCAATACGCCTGCTGAAGAAGAGACAGCATTTGTTATTAATTTGGTGGAAAATTAATAACAAAAGATGTATAGCTTCCAGTTCCCTGACTGTCCAATAGATAAAGAGTGCATAAAGACATAGGAAATTATTTATTAAAAAATCCCTAAGTTTCTGTAAGGAATAAATATTTACCTTGTATCCTTACTTGCTTTTGAATGACAAATACCCCATACAGTAGATGGGAGAAATACCATCTCACCTTGTTAAGCTGGTGTGCTGCAGCCATGCCAGCAGGTCCTGAGCCAACTATGGCAACTTTCTTGTCTGTTCTCAGTGCTGGGGGCTCAGGCTTAATCCACCCTTGCTCAAATGCATGATCAATAATGGCACATTCAATGTTTTTGATTGTCACTGGAGGCTCGTTTATGCCCAAAACACAAGCACCTTCACAAGGAGCAGGACAAACTCGACCAGTAAACTCTGAAAAAGTGGTCAAATTGTTTTAAGATTTGAAAAGTTTACTGAAAAAAAAAACAGAACAATAAGTTCAGTGCATAACAAAAGCTTAATCCCTGTACTGTGCACTTGATTAACATGTTTACCAGCTGTGCACAAGAAAAAATAAATTCTGAAATTTTTGTTTTAGTACTGTTTGTTAAAATTAATTCTCTGATAATGGGAAAAATTTGTTATAGCTTACTTTCGCTGTGGTGGAAAGATGAAAACATGTAATGAAGTCACAATTCTCAAGAGTTCATGGAGCAGACATGCCTAAGTCATGCAGGCCAGGTATGCAGGTGGGAGCTGCCTCTAATATATTCATACCAATTTATTTCAGTATCACCAATTTGTTTTTTCACTGGTGTTTTGCAGTTACATTATTCAATAATGTGTAATTTGAGATATTTCTATAATAAAAGATGCAGAACATCGATACAAATACATTCGTGTCCCTAACATGTTGACAATATTATATAAATTTAACAATAAAACACTGATTTGCTATTATCACACTGTATATGCATTTATGCATGTTAGATTCAACTTTCTACATATATATGCACCGATACAAACCACTAAATAATACTGGCGAGTGTGATAATCTTAACCATTGATCCAAGTTCAGCCTAGCCACCCCAACCCACATATTTTGTGTGCACTTTGTAAGTGCACACATTTAACATACTGTATTTTATGTCTTTGTATTTCTACTGTTTTATGATTTTTTTTGTTTTTGTTTAGTGCAATAATGTATTGGGGTTTCTTATTTGTGCATACCAATGTTTAAAACATTGGTATGCACCAATGTTTGTGTAACTAATATGCACACCACAGTAAAATATTAGAATAAAACCAAAAATTTTTGCTGTTATCACATTGTATTTGCACATTATATATATATAACTATCTATATGTTTATGCACCACTGCGAACCACTTTATAGTTCTGTGATAACGAGTGTGATAATCTTGTAACCACTCATCCAAGCACAGCGTAGCCACATATGCTCGTCAGTTGCCAATGGCACCTGATAAAGTGCTAACACTAGCCAAAATAGAGTACTGTTATCATCAACACAATCATGGTCACTAAATCTTTAATATGAATAATTTTTCACAGGTTCATTTCCTAAAGAAACAAGAGGTCCTGTTGCATGATGCATAGATGCACAGAATCATGGCTGTGTGCTAAAGCTGTGTAATTTCAGGACGAGAGTTACACTCGTGGTGTCCCATCTTCCCAGTACAATTTTTCGTACAACACTTTGAAACTACTGATAGTTTTGGCCTCCACCTTCTCGCTTGTTCCAACAGTCTACCACTCTGTTTGTAAAAGAAAACTTTCTAATTTTTTGGCACATTTGTTTCTTTAGCTTGAATTTGTGTCCTCTTATTCCTTAATCCTTAAATGGCGCATAGCTATATACAATTTGACACCCACAGGTGCATACAAAAAAAAAAAAAAAAAAAAAAAAAAAAAAACTTCCTAACCTGTTAATTTGTGTTCACTGATCATGGGAAAAATAATAAAAAAATCGTAAGTAGCATATATTGCCCGCTATAGGGCGGGGAATTCTGGCAAAAAATAGGCACCGACTCAGCATGCGTCCCAGGCGGTCTGTTGATCGCCAGCTGTCAGGCCAGAGTTTCCACAAAGAGATAATTACCTAATTATTTCAATGTCTCTGATTTTTCGTAGTTTTTTTGCTGTAATATTATTCAATAGTGTGTAGTGTGATATATTTATATAATAAAATGAGTGAATCATCGCTGTACTCAAAAATATGGTGTGCATATTGTTGATTCAATTATGTTCATCAAACAGTGAACAAATACTTTGTCGGTTATTACACTATATACACAGGTTATATATAACAAGTATTTGCATGTTTTGTTCACCATAACTGTACATCTAAGCTTGTATGGTGAGTAAAGGCACAAAGACGTAGGACCTCACACAGTCAGCTGATGGCTACCGCCCTCAAGGCCAGACGCACTAATATTTCTCCTACAACAATACTGTTTGTGGTGCTATTACGCTATATACACACATTATATATAAATATCTACCTGTTTTATTCACCATACTTGTACAAGTAAACTGGTATGGTGCCCAAAGACCATCGTGGTCATTAGTAAACAACATGGTAAGTCCTGCAGACGACGCTCCTCCCTCACCAAAATGGCGGCTCCCAACCAACTCCTCTTGCTGTTTATACCCTCTATACACACGTTATATATAAGTATCTGCATTTGTGTTCACCATAGCGAACCACTAAGCTGGTATGGTGAGTGCAGTCAATAAAAGGTGGCCACACAGTCAGAAGATAACGCCACTACCCTCCCCTCCCACAGCATTACTCCTCCCTCCATGACGCACAGCGCTAAATATCACCACAATCCTGCTATTATCAGAACCCTGGTCAGTTTTATCACAGTCAGGGGTCTTCTGTAATAATATCGCTACATAATAGCATGAACAAGAATATTATGGCATTCTTAGGCGATGCTGTGGTCACAAGCTGAACAGCAGTGCTGCGAGTTCATGCTGCGTGCGTCAGGCTTGTTTGCTCACTCGATACTGAGGCCCCTAACACACGGGAGTTTGGCCCACGATTTTTTTTAACAATGACGTCTGTTTACAAGAGCCCTGATGGGCTCTTGGTGAACCCCATGTATCCATGGGCCGTTTAAATCTTGCGTAGTACTCCAAAGCATCATATGATGCGATGCGCAATTTACTGCAAGTCGGTCAAAGCATCATATGATGCGATGCGCAATTGAAGGGTTAAGTTGCTAGATTCAGGACTTCCTCTTTGTGCCACACACTGTGATCACCACCTGCACCAGATTCACCAATGTCTGAACTTTGTACGTAGTCTTTATCACTGTCAGGGTCTTTATGTCACTACTGTATTATCGATAAATAATTGCAGTTATTTATTTCCCCATCATTAAGTGATGCTGTGGGCACGAGCTACATGGCAGTGATGCTGTGGGCACGAGCTACATGGCAGTGATGCTGTGGGCACGAGCTACATGGCAGTGATGCTGTGGGCACGAGCTACATGGCAGTGATGCTGTGGGCACGAGCTACATGGCAGTGATGCTGTGGGCACGAGCTACATGGCAGTGATGCTGTGGGCACGAGCTACATGGCAGTGATGCTGTGGGCACGAGCTACATGGCAGTGATGCTGTGGGCACGAGCTACATGGCAGTGATGCTGTGGGCACGAGCTACATGGCAGTGATGCTGTGGGCACGAGCTACATGGCAGTGATGCTGTGGGCACGAGCTACATGGCAGTGATGCTGTGGGCACGAGCTACATGGCAGTGATGCTGTGGGCACGAGCTACATGGCAGTGACGCTGCTCCATGTGCTACTCATGGTTGCTGTGTTAATACTGGAGGCCTTTACACCCAGGAGGGGTACCCACGATTTTTTCCAAGATGGCGCCTGTTTACTAGAGGCCTGAGAATCTGGATGTGTGCCCAGTGTACCCACAGAAGTTTTAAATCTTAAGAGGTACTGTACTTTAATACATCCTTGGATTGTGACATGCAATTGAAGGGTTAAATCAACGTTAAAAAAAATTAAATACTGTTCTTGAAACACTTATTCTAAGGAAACCATTAATAATTGTTACAAATTGCCAGCCTCAAATCCTCATCATGAGAACAAAAATAAAAAATGAAGCCATTTCAGACCATTATTCACACCATTGAAGCAAATGTCATATTTAAATATGTACACAATACAGTTGTCAATATAACACGAATACACCTTAAAGTTCTAACCTGGGAAATTATTGGTTTGAAGAAGTTGACCGAGTGCTTCCTTCCAGTTATTATTGAATACGAGATCATTCCACTTGGGAATAATGTTACCCAAGGGACAACCATGTGAAGACTGGCAAAAGGGAACTCCACAGTCCATGCATCTTGCAGCCTGCACACGCAGGCCACGGCGTACACCATCAACATTGTAGATTTCATCCCAATCCTTCTGCCGCTTCTCAGCTGATCGATACATAGCCGTCTCACGCTTGTACTTCATAAAGCCCCTACAATTATTGAAATGGCTTATTTAGAAATATAATTAAGGGCATAAGCAATAAAAATAACTGACATATAGACATACATTCACATGAAGTCCAAGTTCTAAATGTTCTATGTAAATAGTGAGAACCTAAGAAAAGGTTATATACTTGTCTAGTTGTGCATGCAGGTGTCGAGTATTGGCTCTTTGGTCCCGCCTCTCAACTGTCAATCAACTGGTGTCCAGATTCTGGAGTCTATTGGGATCTATCAAATCTACATTTGAAACTATGTATGGACAGTGCCTCCACCACATCACTGCCCAATGCATTCCATTTGTTAACTACTAACACTGACAAAATTCTTTCTAATGTCTCTGTGGCTCATATAGGTACCAGGTTTCCACCTGTGTCCCCTTGTTCATGTTCCACCCATGCTAAATAGTTTGTCTTTTGTCCATTCTGTCAATTCCCCTGAGAGTTTTGAAGGGGGTTATCATTCCTCCCTTTACTCTTCTGTCTTCCAGGGACGTGAGGTTTAGCTCCTGTAGCCTTTCTTCGTAGCTCATACTTCTCAGTTCTGGGACTAGTCTGGTGGCATACCTCTGAATCTTTAACTTTATCTTGTGTTTAACTAGGTATGGATTCCAGCCTGGAGCTGCATATTCCAGGACTGGTCTGACGTAAGTAGTATACAAGGTCCTGAACAATTCCTTACACAAGTTTCTAAATTCAGTTCTTATGTTGGCCAATCTAGCATATGCTGCCGATATCCTTTTGATGTGGGCCTCTGGGGACAGGTTTGGTGTGATATCAACTGCCAGAGCTATCTATTTGACTCCTGCAAGATTTCACCTCCCAGATAGTACCTTGTGTTCAGCCTTTTGCTCCCTTTGTCTAATTTCATTACTTTACACTTTCCTGAGTTAAACTTCAGTAGCCATTTTCTAGACCATTCCTCCAGTTTGTCCAGGTCATCCTGTAGTCTGTCTATCTTCATCTGTCTTGATTCTTCTCATAATTTTTGCATCATCAGCAAACATTGAGAGGAATGAGTCTATACTTTCTGGAAGATTGTTTACATATATCAGAAACAGGATGGGTGTAAGCACAGAGCCCTGTGGGATTCGGCTAGTGACATCTCGCCACTCTGATGTCTTCCCCCCCCCCCCCCACAGTTACTCGCCGCTTCCTGTTGCTTAAATTTTCTCATATCCACTGGAGCACCTTACCTTTTACTCCTGCCTGTTTCTCCAACTTTTGTAACAGCCTTTGGTGAGATACTGTGTCAAAGGCTTTCTAACAGTCCAAGAAAATGCAGCCTGCCCACCCTTCTCTTTCTTGCCTAATATTTGTCGTCTGTTCATAGACTTCTATTAAGCCTGTGAGGCAAGATTTACCATCCCTGAACCCATGTTGGTGGTGTGTTACAAAGCTCTTTCCCTCCAGATGTTCTACAAATCTTTCCTCACAATCTTTTCCATCACCTTGCATGATTAGGGAATCTGGCCTGTAGTTCAGTGCCTCTTGCCTGTCACCCTTTTTGTATATTGGGACTACATTAGCCATCTTCCAGCTTTCCAGTACGTCTCTCATTTCCAGTAACCTGTTATATACCACAGAGTGTGGCACACTTATTGCTTCTGCACCCTTCTTTTAGTATCCATGGAGAGATTCTGTCAGGCCCAACAGCCTTTGTCACATTTAGCTCCAACAGATTCCTTTTGACTTCATCACTAATGAGCTGAAATTCCTCCAAGGTTTCTTGGTTTGCCTCCTCATTTAGTGCAGGGGCTTCTCCCTGTTCTATTGTGAAGATGTCCTGGAATCCATTGTCGAGTTCTTCATACACCAAATTGTCACTCTGTGTGTATCTGTTCTCCCCTTTTCTAAGTTTCATCACTTGCTTCTTCACTGCTGTTTTCCTCCTGATGTAGCTGTGGAGCAGTTTTGGTTGGGTCTTGGCTTTACTCACAATGTCATTTTCATATTGACTGCTTCTCTCCTCACTTTGAGGTACTCATTTCTGGCCCTTTGGTATCTATCACTACTCACTGGTGTTCTGTTATTCCTGTAGTTTCTCCATGTTCTTGTACTCAATTGCTTCACTACCATACATTCCTGATTGAACCATGGGGTTCTTCTGTTGCATTTCAGTTTTCCACTTTTGGGCCGGGATAAACCTGTCTGCAGCTTCCTGGCACTTCTGGTTGACATATTCCATCATATCTCATCCATTTTTTTCTCCGAGTTCCATTTCTCATGGTATTTCCATTAGGAAGTTCCAAGTTCCTCATCTTGTCATATCTTCCTCTCCGGTAATTTAGGCTTTTTATTTCCGATCCTTTCCTTGGATACGTTATCCCTACCTCCACCTCAATATGCCATCAATAATGTCAATACACTGTGGTCACTCATTCCCATGGGGGCTTCAAATTTGAGTTCCCTTATTCACTCATTCAAGGTGAATATCGGGTCATGTCTAGCTGGATCGTCATTGTTTCTCATTCTTGTGGGTCCCTCGACATATTGGCTCAAAGTTTCTTATTGCCACTTCCAAGAGTTTACATATCCATGTGGTTCCCCATTATCCCAATCTATCTTTTCGTGGTTGAAGTAACCCATGATTAAGAGTCTGGATCCATTCCTGCAGGTAACTGAAGCTGCTGCTCTCTATTATATTAATGGTTGCCATGTTGTCTCTTATCGAACTCCAATCTGGGTCTTCTGTCATTTAATGGAGGGTTGTAAATGATCTTGAGTCCACCCATTGTCGTAGTTGGTTAACGGTTATATGGCTAACGGTTTATGCCAGAATTGTGTTATTCCACTGGTTTCAAAATAAATAAATTATTATATACAGTATAATGTGTGTGTGTGTATTTTATATACATATATACATGTATGGAAAATATTAGAGGGACTGGTCCCAAACCTGAACACAGAAATAACATCAAATGAGACCAGAAGACATGGCAGGATGTGCAGAATACCCCCGTTGAAAAGCAGAGGTGTAACAGGTACTCCGAGAGAGAACTCTGTCAACATCAGAGGTCCGAGACTGTTCAACACGCTTCCGCTACACCTAAGGGGCATAACTGGCCGACCCCTCACAGTGTTCAAGAGAGAACTGGATAAGCACCTCCAAAGGATACCTGATCAACCAGGCTGTGACTCATACGTCAGGCTGCGAGCAGCTGCGTCCAACAGCCTGGTTGATCAGTCCAGCAACCAGGAGGCCTGGTCGACGACCGGGCCACGGGGACGCTAAGCCCCGGAAGCACCTCAAGGTAACCTCAAGGTATATATACATATATACATATATACATACATACATTACATACATACATATATATGAATGGATCAGTGGGTCATGAGGTAAATCAAAAGTGTGAATCAATAACAATGCTACACTTTTTAGTTTATTGTGTTATGAGAGATTGTGAGGTGAACAGGATGTGGTGGGGGGTCAAGCCTGGGTGGCAATATTTTATAGAGACTGCAAATGTTGCTTGCACTGAAGTCCCATGAGAAGCACTGTAAAGAAAACCTAGTCTTAAAAATTGAATGAAAGCTTACGTATCAAGCTCTTAAGGCCCCAAGACATTCTAAAGTAAGCCAAAACAATTTCAGCCTAAATGGTGTGCACAATATTTAATGACAAGGCCATTAAATATTGACTGCTTTTTAATTAATTTACTACTTTTATGCAACAAATATTTATAATTTCACAAACCATCTTACCTTGTTTTGTCAAGAATCTTTTCTAGCCGTTTCTTTTCCATGGTAGCATCAGCAACAGATTCTTCGATATCACAAATGACTGGCTCAGGCTTCATTTCCACCTTGGCCTTTTCAGGAGTCGTTTGTGCTGCTGCTTCCTTCTCGGCAAGATGTCTCAAAGCTCGTTGATACTCATACGGGAACACCTGCATAACATGTATACTTATTAGTACCAAACTATATTAGAATATTTATTAATGAATTTAAATAGTATTTTCCCAGAATTCCAGGATTAGAAGTGGTTTGCACTGTATTGCTTGGAATGAAAAAAAGGTTATCAAAAAAGAAGGCTGATTCTTGTTATAAAAATTAAATGTTCATGAAAATCTTACAATGATAAAAAAAATAAGAGCATTCAATGAAATGAAACCCCTCATTCTGGGCAGTCCTCAGCAGCTTCTTTCAGCTTATGGCACTAATACTACAGAGCCAGATTACACATGTCAAGCTCCTGGGACTATCTGTGATTGCCAGCAGTAAGCACCATTCCAAAGAATCTATCTTGTTTTCTTGAAAGGGATGTTGAGTGTGTAAGAATTGAAAATCAACTTTGAGCTGAGGCAAACCTCACACAACAAAGCAAAAGCTGTAAAACACAGCAATCCTCCTCCTACAAACATGTTAGTTTATTAAATTACCAAATTCAGAAAACATCAAATTGCGAACTACATAGCACATTTAATCTGCTATCTTACCCCAAACCATCAGGCCCAATAGTCCAGGTGAAGTGAGCCATTCACTGTTAAGCAGACCAGAAAGGAGATTACCACATCCCACACAAGAGAATAAGGAAGGGTCTGGGAAGTTATTGATGACCACTTGATAAGAGGCATTTTATTACACTATGCTGTATTTCTGAGCATGTTCTCTCAGCTTCACCATCCTGGAACCTCAACAAGAGGACAGAGGAAAGTATTCTCTCAGCATACTATGGCAGAAATACTGCACACAAGGGAAAACTAGTAACTGACTCAAGACTTTTAACCACAAGGCTGCAGGACCCAAAGACAGAAACATCAGAATGCTGCAATGAGATAAGCATCCTGGAACAACACCTTGCCAACAATAGCCAGAACCACAGGAAGAACCCTCAGGTTCTGATAGGAGCTGTTAAGATTTCTAAGAGAATATTCTCAAGGCTGCAAATTCCTAAATAACATGGGGCCCTGAGTCACATTTCCCTTGGCCCTTCATCATCTTGATGCTCTGCACCATACAGGATTATGACTTGGCTCTGGTGCCTTTTCTCTTTTGCAAATACCATACAGTGGTAGATGGTTGGAACAAGTGAGGTGGTGGTGGATGCCAAAATCGTCAGAAGTTTCAAAGCATCATATGACAGTAATAGGAAGATGGGACACCATGAGTTTGGCTCTCTTCCTGTAACTACACTTGAGTAATTACACATTTCAGTGACACAATGGAACCACCCTTGGGAGGAACAAGGACAGCAATGACACACATTGAAGACCTTGCACATCAAAAACTTGGTGCTTGCAGATAATGACAGTCCTTATTCGGTAAAGTGTGAAGTGCACTTAACGCCTACAGACCGCATCACACACTGAAGCATATTCCTGTGAAAAGCCAAAGAATTATTTGGCACCAGTCAAGGCACTTATCTGCAACATAAGAAATCAGGTTTCTGTACCAAAGAAATCAAGTGTTCAATGTAATAAAAAGCCCTTTCTGATAGGCCACTCAGCTTCCCACAGCTATGGCATGGGGGCTGCCAAGCTTTAACCCTTCAATATGCACAGGGACAGGTTTACTTTAGGTGTAGCTCAAGATATACACAGTGCTCACATCCACTTCCTCAGGTCTCCAGTAAACAGATGCCATCTTGGAAAAGAATTCTGGACACCTCTCCTGGGTGTGAGGGAATCATTGTTGAGAGGGCAACCATGGGACTGCAGGCTGCACCAGCTCACAGCAAAACTGTGCAGCTTGTGCCCACAGCATCATTTAATAATGACAAAATAATTAAATAACTGAATATTTTACTAGAGCCTACCAGGGGCAAGGATCAGAACATGGCTCTCTTTACGAGGTGGGGAGGGCTTGGGAACTGAAGAATAAACCAAAAGAGTAAACCACCCATTAGAAAGTGTAAGTGCATCAAAACAAGAAAAAAGTAATGCCAAGAAGTGAAAGGCAAACAATCATTTGTGCGGGGTAAGTATTCCAACTGTGATGCACATAACTGCCACTGAATGGCAGGTCAGGTCACTCAGGATCCTTACTAGCAAAAATATCTCATTCACTTGCCTGTTGCAGCCAGAGTTGCACCTCTATGCTGCACCAACATTCACCTTCATGCTTTCAGATAAGTGGTGTTGGCTATTTTTGGCATGTTTCATTCCATGCAGGACCATTGCAATGATTTTGTTTAATTTTCTGCTTCATGTTTGTGTTTTGTGCCATTTAGTTTGCACATTTCCTGTGTTTATGTTGTGCTCCAGCTGTGTGTCAGTGTTATTCTTCTGGTAGTCTGCTTGCTACTTCCTTGCCCTACATTGCCTACATTTGTTTCCTTACCTATGATTTGTACAACTTATTAAAGAGTAACAAGTGCCCGAAACGCTTTGCGTAATAGTGGCTTTAGGCATTGTATGTACTAGCTCTATCTATAAGTCCACCAATCTTTGTAAAAATTTCTTGTATGTATGTACCTTACCTAAATAAACATTTATTTATTTTATTTTACAAGTTTCACTGTGTTTAGTCGTGGAGAGACTTTTGAACATCTCCATTTTAAGCATAGTTTTCAAATCACTATTCACTTATATTATTTGCTACAATTTATTAAATTCCTTTGACTCAAATGGTCCTCGACCATCAGTAAGAAGACTTCATTATTATATTCCAATCCGATGTACTTTAAATAGCAGTATTAATAATACCGTCTTATTGGTAATTGAATCATAAATTTCTCATATTATTCTAGTTTATCTAGTTTAGTTTAGATCATAAATATTATTCTAGTTTACATAATTTTCTAATATATAGCTCTTGCCAGCTGGAAGCGGTCATTCCATCCCATGCAAGTACTCAAATGTCTTACTAACAAGACATGTTATTTCACACCGCAGCTTTCCTCTCAACCCATTACTACTATTGAGAATTCTAAGATGAAACACTAAAAACTGAATCTTAATTTCTTTGCCCATTCACAAAGCAGACATTATGTGAAGGCTAAATTTTGTGAGGGATAGAAATGACAATGATAAAACAGAGAAGTTTACCTTCACAAACTTGCTGGCTTGAGCAGGCCAGTCCATTAGCAAGGCTTCAGCCACCCGTGAGCCCGTCTTGTCATGGAACTGCCTCAAGAGATCCTCAACAAATGTCAGATCATCAGACAGCTTGAGAGGAAGAAGTTCCACAGTCTGTGCATTGCACTTACTGGTACATAGAGGAAATAATAAGCAATAGCATTATTGAATTCTAAACATACATGCAAAAAGATATTTCTTGTGATACAGTACATCACTATTTGCTATAAAAAATGAGTATGGCAATTCCTGGAAAATTCTGCAATATAATACTGCAATGTAAACCAACTTCATGAAGTAATATATACCTAGAAATTAATTTATGTGCAAGTGAACCCATTCTCAGTACTATACCTGATTAAAAGATAACTACTAAATGAGGTAAAGAAGTAAAATAAAAACAACAACACATGCACACACCTTGGAAATTCACCATTGGGGTCCAACACATAAGCAATGCCTCCAGACATTCCAGCAGCAAAGTTGCGCCCAGTTTGTCCAAGAATCAGTACACGTCCACCAGTCATGTACTCACACCCATGGTCTCCAACACCCTACAAAAGTTCCAAACAACGATCAAATACTGTAAAGAATAAACAGTGAGCCCATACAGTGTACAACCCTCAATATTTATTCCTACTTCCCGACATGTGTGTGATTTCCGTGTGCACTGTAATGAACACTACAGTAAGAAATGAATCTTACAATAATAAATCACTACATAGCTGCACAATCAAGGGAAAATTTTCTAATACCATTAATTCTTTGGCTGTGTTAAACAATAGCAGTCAATGACAAAGATGTGCCTGGGTATCAATGTGTGGCCTTCATCCATGTTTATAGAAAAGTTGTCTAATTGTGTAATGTTTGGTCCTGTCCTCTAACATTGAAAGCCGGCACATGGACTCAATAAATGTTGCCATCGGTTTATAATGGAATCAAATCTGACCATTAGTGATAGTGCTAACAATCGACAATTATGCTACCTTCAAGACTTATCCTTACACCTCACATATTTCCACTTTTTATTTACAAATTAAGGTTTATGAATTAAGGTGCTATATTGTACATTACTCTGTATTGTGTACGAGAAATGTACTGTATGCAAGTATTTTGGAACCGATTTACAAGAGCTTATTTTGTATATAAATGTTTTCATTTGCCAATTTCAGTCAAACAATGATTATACTTAATTATTGTATTTATCTGTATTTATCTGTTCAACCTTAGATACAGCCAAAATAATTATGTCTCAGTCAAAAGGTTAAGAATATCTCATCTTCACAACATAAATGATCATACTCTGAAAATAATGCATCTATTCTACAATTATTATATAAATGCCTATGTAAGAACCCAATTAATAATAGTTAAGACAATTAGCAATCAAGTCTTTGAAACACTTATTATAATTGCAAGCATAGATCTTTTCACAGATTACAAAAACAATGCTGTCTATCGCAAGCAATTCCTACTAACCTCAACAACAGCTACAGCTCCAGAATTACGAACACAGAATCTCTCTGCACCCACTCCTCTGAAGAATGCCGAGCCACTGGACGCTCCATACAGGCACACGTTACCCACAATGATATTCTCTTCAGTTTTATAGTCTTCAGGTAAATTTCTCTGTGGGTAAATCACTACCTCACCTCCAGATAGTCCCTGAGAATTAAAAGTATAATCATGCAACATACACAGTACAGTATTGTTAAATAAAGTTCATAAAGTCTTTAAATACAAAATAAAAGAGAGTTAAGATTAGTTTTCCTTATGTTGTGAAGAGTAAGAGAATGCCAAGAGAAAAATCCCATCTGGAAATGAAGCTAATGTGAAAGAAATGGCTCAAGCCCACCACAGAATAGACTAGTAGGCCAAGGTAACAATGACTGGATCCAACAGAACATGGCACTGGTAAAAACAAAAAATAAAAGAACCACCATAAAAAGGTTCATTCTTGGGTGAAGTTGAATGGCCAAGAGCCAGAAATTGAAGCGAGACCACCACTCTACTCTCCAGGCCAATTGGACGGTATAGTGATGTCTCGCACACTACCGTCAAGCAGTCACAAGTGCTGATAGAATACGTCAGATTCACGATTACTACTACTACTTTGACATATTTATGAACTTGAATTTATTTTACATTCTTCTTATTTCACAGCACCTCCCAAACTTGTACATTATCCTATACCCAAAAATAAATTTCTGAAGAGACAAAATGAAATATAGGTTTTAGACAAATTTAAAATCATCAACATGAGAATGCGACTGCTGCCTCACTTAGGCAGCCGTACAATACTCTGCAACACAACCGCAGCACATGCACAACAAAGAAGAATTAAGCAAAATTAAAAAGCTATGTGGCTCAGTGACATTCAGTAAATACTAGAATGATATCAAATGACTGCAAGTGACAAGGTGGAAGCTGTTTGACCCCCAATGATTTCCCACGAACCTCGTCTCTACAGTATATTATTATTAAACATTAACGAGTACCTGTTCTCAAGTTAATTTACAGTACAGTACTGCATAGCATTAGTGCTGGGATTTGGTTTGTACTTAATATGTTTTCTTGAGATAGGATTGGAAAATAATGGGAATTTGGCAAGTCCCTGAAATGTATCTTTTCCATCCTACACAGTATAACCTTCAATTGTATGATTTTCATTGTCAATTGCCTTAGTAAATTGAGGGTAAATGTTATATGATATTTCAAACTTTGCCAACTGTATTTCTTTCTGGCAAATTACAGAACAGTACATGTATACTGTATAAATAAGAGAATTTCAAGTAAAACTGCCAACCTTTGCAACGTAGTCATTAGCATCTCCCTCAAGAGTGACGGAAACACCCTTGGCGAGGAAAGCACAGAAGCTCTGACCAGCAGATCCTGCGAGGCTGATTTGAATACTGTTATCTGGGAGTCCATCTTCTCCATATTTTCTGGAAAACAAGAACAATGTTCTATTTTCAAAAAGGGCTAAGAAAAAATGATTACCATGTCTATGTAATCAACATTATTTTAGAGAGACATTTTCAACATGGTTTAAAATTTGACAGTGAATAATATAATACTTGACTTACAAGGCAATGTGATATGAGAGTGTTGATCCAAAGGCACGAACTTCATTATCAATTGTAGTGTTAATGGTTACATTGTCACTGGTGCCATTGAGCACTTGCTCTGCTTCCTTCAAAATCTGTTGATCAAGATGAGATTCCAGCCCAAACTCCTGGAACAAAATGGGAATACAAATGTTTAGACTGTTAATCTTGGTTCAGATGAAAAGCACATACATGACAAGATGTTCATAACTTAGGAACAATTAGAAAATAATGTAGACAAAATAATGTATTGATATACCTGTTTTACAGATCCTCCCACAATGTTAACTCCAGGTCTCATGTGCAGTGCATTTTTCAGTATGTGGGATAAGTCCAAAAGTTTGGCTTTTGATGAACAGGAATCTCGTACACGAAGTAGGTCAGTGCGCCCGACGAGGTCTTGAAACTTTCGAACACCCAATGATGCCATGAGTTCACGTACCTATTAAAATAGTGAATAGTACAGAATATGATCAACAATTAAAAGACTGAATAACCTAAACTATATTCTTCATTATGGAAGTTTGCTATTTTCCCTTACTCTTCTCATTTACCTTTTCTAATAGCCTTATGATTTTAAAATATTTATCTACCCCCAAATGAATATCCGGTACTTGCTGACTTGGATTTTAACTTTTCATATATATCATTGTTTATTCGATGCAAATGATAACTATCATGTTATAAGTTTCCTGGCAGATGCTCTAAAAATCTAGCACTGAATGTAATGATTGCCTCTTTCTGGAGAAGCTCCTTATTGGCTCCCTGTAATTGCTCCATACTACACATTTCAGTTGCTGGAGTTCTCCTTGGCCTTCTGGAGATTGGAGCCAGAACCTGGCCTCCTCATACACACACACAAAAAGCCAATGACATTCTGCCATTTCACCAGAAATGCATCCAGAAAGTCAGCAAAGCTTTACAAAAGCTGCTGAGTTCACAATGCTTAAAGCCTCGCACTCCTGCCCAAATGATTACAAATACAAATATTTATTCAGGTAAAGTACATACATACAAGGTGAAATACAAAAGTTGATGGATTTATAGATAGAGCTAGTACATATAATGCCTAAAGCCACTATTACGCAAAGCGTTTCGGGCAGGAAAAACACAGACTAAAACTTAACTTGCCAACCACAGAAAAATGAGGGACTTGAAAGAAAGGAGAAGCAAAAGACACTAATTAGAAGGAAAGATCATCAGCTGGGACATGTGCCCAGAGCAACACAGGACCGATGAGGGTCAGACACTGACTAAATACCTGATCACCATGACCCAGTTTAACTGCCAAAAATTCCCCGAGGTCAAATATCTGCCCAAGGCATATAGTATTAGAAATGACCACAATGAGAGTAGCATTCAGTACTGTATTTGCAAATGTCATGGCCCGGCAGTTAACCACGGGCTGGCAAGATTAGACATTGCAAACAACCCGAAATATGAGCCTGGGAATAGGGAACCAAGGAAACAGGATCAACTCAGAAAGCAGAGCCTGTGGCACGCAGGTAGCTATGAACTGCCACCATCAGATAGAACAAATGATGTACGTTATCAAGCCATATCAACTGACCATTAATAAACAACGAGCCCAATCAGAAGCCCACTGACATGTTCTTTGCCAGAAACACTGTTGAAAACAAAGAAAAATGTCCACTATGGCTAAATGAGAAGAACCCCTGCCTCCAGAGAACATGATGCTCACAAACCAAACAACTTAAGGAAAGAGCCAGCAAGAAAATGCTTTTAAAAAAAAAAAAAAAAAAAAAAAAAAGCGCGTTCAATGTAATGAAACACCATTTTCTGGGCGAGTCCCGGAGGCTCCCCGGAGCAATCCAGGCTGAATGGATATGTACTGTATATCTTTTTGGCATCAGTCAATGCATGGAGTTCTTGCCTACCGGGGACCACAAACCAGAACCTGGCCTCCCTCTAAAGAGGCACGAGGCGCAATGGCCTATAGACCCCCCCCCCCCACCCCCGTGGTTGGGAGCATTCTATGTCTGCCATCAACCGGGATAGGCACCCAGATAGGTAGGCACCCCAAAACAAACCCCTATTCTAGTAAAAGCATTGCGACCAAAAGCCGAACAGGTGGACAGAACTCCCCAAACGGAAATTAGCAAACGAGCATGCATCATCATGTCGCCGCACCGTTGTCTGCACAACTCACCCCCCCCCTTCCTGGGAGGGGGAAGGGGGAGCCCTAGACCCATCTGCCGGCAACCCAACCTACAGTTCTTAGGCTGGATGTCAAAAAGTGTGAAAAACACCGCCGACCAGAGGGAGGGAAGGATGAAGGGAAGCCTCCGGGACTCGCCCAGAAAATGGCGTTTCTTTACATTCAGCACTGGTTTTCTGGGGGGAGCCCCGTCGGCTCCTTGGAGCTAACTACCCAGAGATAAGGAAAAACAGGCCGTTTACCCGGGAGGCGGTTCATCCTCACTCCTCGACTCTAAGTCGAGATAACTGGCTGCAACCGCCGACCCAGGGCAACGCAGACCCTACTTGGCCCCGGAATATTCACCAAGTAGCGAGCAGCCAGGACCTTGTTCGACCTCCAAAACCCCACGCCTGAATGTCAACCCAAGATATGTTGCTAAAGACAGCAGCCAAAGCAGCAAACTTATGCATGCTGTGGGCACGGGAATAAACCTCAGGCCGGCTAGACTTAATAACCTGGCAGACAATCTGGGAGATCCGAGCCCGGGAACAGGGAAGAAGGGAAACCAGGTCAACCCAAAGCGCATCCCCGCCCACTGAAGCCATGACGCACAAATAACGGCAGAGTCGCAACCGGACAACACATGACGCACTGGCAGCCTGACCAACCAAGCATCAACAACCCATGGCCTCCTCCGAAATGCACCCGTTTCATTCTTCGCCAGAAAAGGAGGAGACGGCTGCAGCCGAACAAAACGACCACCAGGACCGAAGGAGCAGAAACCTCTGCGCCGGAGGAGAGCATGAAGCTCCCCAACCCAACCCCCAGAGGCCAATGCCAACAGGAAAAGAGCTTTAGAAAAACAATCCGAACGGAAGGGGCCACACCAAACCGTGGAGAAGATGGAAACAAGAGCACCCGGGCCAAAGACCAAGACGGCTCCAGAGACGCATGAGCAGGCCAGAGGTGAAACAATGCCGGAGACAGCTTGCGGAACGATGCAGAAGTATCAACAACACCAAAAACAAGCTGAAGCAGCTCTGCCAATGCTGCACAATACGAGGTAACAGTATTCGGAATAAAATGATGGTCCTGGAAATACCAAGAGAGAAAGGACAGAACAGCCCTATCAGAGACCGAGGAATACCTACGCAGTGATAGGGCGAACTGGAAGGACCGCCAGGAAACCTCATACTGTCGCTGAGACGAAGCACGCAGGTGGAAGACCAACAACGTAACCATCTACGCAACATACAAGTGATGGTAAACCCGAGCCAAAAACTGTAGACACGAAGACTCAAGGAGAAGACCGAATCAGCCTCGTGCCAGGCTGGACCGATCTGCAGAAAGAGGCGGAGCCGCAGGAAGACCCTCGGGTTTGAACACCGAGCAAGCAGGGCCTGAAACCAAGGCTGGGCCGGCCACCAAGGAGCCAGAAGGACAACTCGTCCCTGGTAAGTCTCCAAGCGAGCCAGGACCTGCAGCAACAGCTGAACCGAGGGAAAGAGGTACAGGTAACCCCACCTCGCCCAGTCTTGCCTGAAGGCATTGACCCCAACGGCTTCGCAATCGGGGAATGTCGCCACGTATAACTGGAGACACCTCGACCACACCGACGCAAAGAGATCCACGTCCGGAGTCCTGAACGTCTGGCACAGCCGACGGAAGGAATCAGCATCGACCGTCCATTAAGTGGAAAGAAGGAAACGAGACAGCTCATCTGCCAGGACGTTGGACAACCTCCTGGACGTGAACCGCCAGGAGAGCCAAACCCTGAGAACTCAGTAGACGAGTCACCCGAAGTGACTAGCCCCAAAGAGCCCAGGACCACATTGAAACCCCCCCCCCCCCACAGTTCAAGCAAACCAAAATAGCAGACAGGAACCTTGGGGGAGGAGAGAGAGAGAGAGAGAGCAGACGGGAACCTTGGGGGGAGGAGAGAGAGAGAGAGCAGACGGGAACCTTGAGGGGAGGAGAGAGAGAGCAGACGGGAACCTTGCAGGAGGAGAGAGCAGACAGGAACCATGGGGAAGGAGAGAAAAATCAAGGATTGTCTAGTGACCAAGACAGCTCATGAGGAGCATAAAGCTCATGAGAAGGTCAGAGGTTAACAAATATCCAAGAAAGTTAACCAGTGAGGTACTTTGCTGGACTGATCCACACAACCTTTGTTAGACCACAGCTACAATATGCAGTGCTTGTATGGTGCCCATATCTTAAGAAGCAAATCAACAAACTGGAAAAGGTGCAAAGATGTGCAACTAAATGGATCCCGGAACCGAAAGTCAAGACTCACGAGGAGAGGCGAGAGGCATTAAATATGCTAAAACTAGGAGACAGAAGAAAAAAAAGAGGCAATATGATCACTACGTACAAAATAGTAATGGGAATCTAAATCAGACCAAGGTGAACCCAAGGTGAATTATAAACCAAGGTGCAGATCACCAACACATCCAGTCCCGGGTCCCTAAACACCAAATGGGGTAATTCCAGGGCATCCAGCTACAGTAAGCACAAAGCTGCAAATGCTGAACTCTGACAAACCAAGGCCATAAACCTGCAGCTTCATGAAATGCCTCCATCTCAAGCAGGATTAGGAAAGAGCCAGAACTGGTGGGGAAACAAACCACACAAGATACAGGATCATAAGCTTTGCCAACCCAACAGGCAGCAAGGTAGAGGCAGAAAAAATGATCATCATGTACCAAAGGTAATGAACATCCTTAAAACTCTTGACTGGTGAGAGCAAGCTTGATAGGCAATCCATTTCACATAATTAACCTTGTCAGAGACCTGTGGGGAGTGGGGGGGGGGAAATGCCAAGGGCCTGCCGGTAATATGCCAGACAGATGCTCCCAGGCACTGGGGAAACTCACCGAAAGAACAGAAACCAAAAATAGCCCAATGGACCAGGGTTGCAAATGGCAACCATAGCATGCCATATAAACAAAGCTGTGAGCCCCAAGTGAACCCCAGCAGAACTGACTTAAACACTCCAACCACAGGCCTAACCACAGGAGTAAAATGATCCGTAACTGCTGGATGCATGCAGTTCAGAGCACAAAAAGCCAAGCCCAAAAACACCTCGGATAGAGAACACTGTCTTGAAGCTAATACTATATTGGAACAATATACAAGCAAATGACCTCCACAGGATAAGTCATAAGATGGCTGGCACTTAGTTGAGAAGCACTATGACCCACTATAATGCACTGGGCAACATCAGCAACAGAATTGGCTGGTGAGGTGGCAGAGGACTGAGCTCCAGACCACCTGGTGGCAGCAATCAGTGCTAAAAGGTTTGAGCTAGTTTTGAGTGAATTATTTTTTATCATTTGAATTATTTGGGGAGTTCTTTGGCAATTTTGCGGCTTTGAGGCTTGTGAACCCAGCAGTTATCTGCAAAGCTTTGCTGACTTCCTGGATGCCTTCCCCATGAAATGACAATTTCATTTGCCCTTGGTGCCTTTGTGAGGGAGGCCAGGTGCTGGCACTGGGCTTCATTATGCTAAATAGAATTCCAACAACTAGTGTGACCTAGAGTATGGAGAAATCTTGGTAAGATGACTGCAGGAAGCACCAAGTGTCTTACCCAAAAATACAGTACTAGATAATCTGAGCACAAAGATGGAGAAAATTGAACACAAAGAAATTACAAGAAAATGAGTTCTTGTTGGACTCATTCCTTTGACATTTCTCAGATGATGGTTTGTATTGGTTGCTGAGAATAAGCTACAATAATGTGGCTGAAACAAATAACCAGACAACCAAACCACACACCAGAAGATGGAAACGACGACGTTTAGGTCCATCCTGGACCATTATTAAGTCGTGCCTCAAACATGACTTGATAATGGTCCAGGACAGACCGAAACGTCGTCGATTCTCCATCTTCTGATGTGTGGTTTGGTCATCATATCTTCAGCCCAGGTAAATAACAATAAATAACAAGAAGTTATAAATAACAAGAAGTTAAATAAATAATAGTGAAGTGGTAAATAACAGAAGTAAAAGCAACCCGTTACCTCTTCGGCCAACAAGAACAAATAATTGACTACATGTTCTGGTTTGCCCTCAAATTTCTTCCTAAGGGCAGGATCCTGAGTTGCAATGCCAACTGGACAGGTGTTGAGGTGACATTTTCGCATCATGGTGCAGCCCATGACAATAAGCGGTGCAGTGCTGAAGCCAAACTCATCAGCTCCCAACATGCCAGCAATCACAACATCCAGTCCTAGATGACAAGTGTTTTGTTAGCATATATTGCATGATAATTCTAACTATATACAGTATTTTGATGCCTTATACCCCCTTACCCCTACCCTCCACCTTCATGAAGGAGCTTTTCTCTGATGAGGAAGGTATGACAAGTCTTCCAGTAAATTAATGCCCTAGCCTTTTCTATTCATGTTATGGCACCATAGAACTTTGTTTATTAACCCTCTCTTTCCACACGTTTAAGCTTATATCCATCATTATTCCCCTTTAACTACACATGTATATTCTTGTGTGTGTCAGATCAACCATAATTTTGTCTATAACCAGGAGCTGTCAAGCTCTTAATTCATTCTACTATCCTGTACTTCATTTTTGTGTCATCCAGTGCCATCCTACACCTTCCATTTGCCATTGCTTACTTCTATCACTTCTAATCTTGCATACATTCCTTTTAATTTTTTAATAGAACACTACATACATGTAGTTTTCTTGACCATCTGGCGCTTAGATTTATCCGTTTTTACCCGTTCTACTTCACATGCATTTGAAGCTTCATCAAAGTTAAGAGAATGCTACCATACAATTTTTACTTCATATCCAAGACCAAGAGCTTGAGTTCAATCCCCACACACACACAGTTAGGCGAATACAGACTAAAAATGGAGGATCATCTGGAGATGACAAGCTTTATAACAGAGTGAATCTGAAGGGAGAAAATCGAACCTGAAAACCTGACAGTTATATACATAATAGTCACTAAGACGAGGCTTTAGGAGAGCTGGAAAAACTGCACCCCACTTGAGAGTGACAAAATGCCTTTGACAAGGTCTTCCATAAAATGCTGGGACACAAGCTGGAAGAAATTTTTAGGTTGATTTTTGTATCATCTGCAAAGGATGACTCAAAGCTGTGACTTGTATTTTTGTCTATATCTGATATGTATATGAGAAAAACAGTGGTGCCAGGAATGTGCCCTGTAGTACAGAGCTTTCACTGCAGTTGGACATTATTTTATTTGAGTGTTAATCTTCACATTCAGTTTGACCACACTTATCAAATGACTTTACAAAGTCTATGTATACAACATCTGCATTTTGCTTTTCTTCTAATGCTTCTGTGATTTTGTCATAGTGATTGAGTAATTGTGAAAGAAACTTCCTGCTCTTAATCCATGTTGA
The DNA here is from genome assembly GCF_040958095.1 of Procambarus clarkii. Classification (NCBI taxonomy): domain Eukaryota; kingdom Metazoa; phylum Arthropoda; class Malacostraca; order Decapoda; family Cambaridae; genus Procambarus; species Procambarus clarkii. Next base: position 18,899,455 of record NC_091192.1, on the reverse strand, counting down.
CCTGAGTTGTCAAGTTCATCATTCTCCATAAAACTGGAGATTTGATTCCTAATCACTCTCAAAAACGTATTGTGTGTGATGTTAGTGCAACTGACCTAGAATTTTTAGCCTAGTAGCGGATTTAGCGAAATTAAATGAAATTCAATAATTTCATTTGAGACATTAATATGTTACCACATGATCTGTAATTTAAAACCAACTGCTAAACATAATGTGATGGATTCATGTTTCAAACAAAATTCAGAGTTATAAGAATACTATTACTATTAGCAGTTTTCCTATTATATAGAAATTTTAGTAAGCATTAGAGATGTAACAACTTGCTATAAATATAGTTAAAAGTGACATTATATCAACAGAAATTATTAAGCAATTGACTAACCACAGCGAATTTGTCCATCAGCTTGCAAAACAATCCGAGACCTAAGGTTATTCAGCACAAGTGTCTGGTGAGTTTCTGATATCCCAAGCTCCCACGGCAGACCAGCACTCTTGATCCCCGTCCAGCTGCTAGCACCAGTACCGCCGTCATGACCAGAGATGGTGATGTGCTCCGCTTTTCCCTAAAATAAAGCGGTACTGTACTGAACATACTGTGCATTACAAGTGCTGTATAAAAACTAATTTTATAAACAAAAAAATTATAAAGTATTTACATTCTTAATTTGTCTAGTACTATTCAAATATAAATAAAATCTAGATGGTGGTCCTTCTTTTTGCACTGGGGATACATTTTGCAAAAATATTCACAAATTAAAACCCACAATCAAATTTAAATGTTCAGTTCATGGATTCCCTTTGTTCTTGGGGTACTTTTGCTTTAAGACTCTTAATATAAGTAGTGCTATGTTGTGCCCCACTCCCACTTCTCATTGCTCTTGTGATGGCCCTGGGATATTGGCCATGGGTTTTCCGTGTGGAAATTGCCCTTAGTGTGAAATAGTAGTAGCAAGCTCAGTGCTTCATTTTCCCAGTGGGACCCCTGTACTTCGTGCCCCCATGATTCCCATGCTTATTGGAACTTAGTCTGCACCAGAACCCTCTGGATGCTCTCTCTCAGTTACTGTTCTTTGATTCAGCTGATTGGTGTGACATGTCACCTGTGCCAGTTTAGTGTTTGTTATGTGCTCATTCACAGGGTGGGATGAGGAGTACAGTTTTGAATCCTTCCCCGATGTCTCTGCCATAGATATTAAAATGCAAAAATCCTTATTCCCAAAATCATCACTATATTAAAAATAACTATTGAACTTATAACTTTTATCATGAAAAAAATTAAGAAAGCTTCTCACCTTTGCCACTCCGGATGCCACCACACCAACACCAACTTCAGACACAAGCTTGACAGAGATTCGGGCATTTGGATTAGCACATTTTAGATCGTAAATAAGCTCAGCCAAGTCCTCAATGCTGTAGATATCATGATGAGGAGGCGGAGAGATCAGACCTACTCCAGCAACAGAGTGTCGAGTTTTAGCAATGCCTTCAGTAACCTAAGGAAATAAAATTAACATTATTATTCAGTAAATTATATTAAATTTACTGAATAATGCATTGATAATGATGGATAACTATGGATAACTATCATTATCAATGATGTTATCATTGACAATGATACAATGTAATGTATAACATTACACTGTATTGAGTGTGTGTGTGTTGTCACCTAGCTGTACCATCGAACTTTTGCTTTTGGATCAAGCTTTCTGACCCCACCACTTTAATTAAACATCAACCTTCTGCAGTCATGCCGTCCCAAATCAATGGGTTTTGCCATGTTTACACTTGAAGTATATGTACATTTATGGTGCATATCTTCTTATATACAAATCAAATGAATCAAATCATATAATTAACATAGTGGTTCCTACTACAGGTATTAAATCTTTATGTTCAAACCATTACATCCAATAACATGTATGTTATGGTATAGCATCGTTTTATTAATATACAATGAGAATATGTTATGTTTCAATCTTGTACAGTAAGAGTAATACAGTATACATTTTAATACTTTATCCTCTCATTTGCAGGTACAATACTTATAATTTCTTAATAAATGCTAGTTTCCTTAGAATGGTAAGTACCAGACTACACACACACTTATTGATGTTCTTTTTGAAATATGGTGTGTAATTACCCACTTAGGTAATTACACACCATATTTCAAAAACATCAATAAACTGGAATAGGTGCAAAGGCATGCTACAAAATGGCTTCCAGAACTGAAAGACGAGTTATGAAGAGGCTAGAAATGTTAATATGCCAAAGCTAAAATATAGAAGACAGAAGATATGATCACCACTTACAAAATAATAATGGAAAATGGCCATATTGACAGAGGAATTGCTGAAACTGGCAACATCAAGAACACGTTTCAAGCTAAGGAAACAAAGCTGCCCAAAAAATATTTCAGTTTTGTTTTGCAAACAGTGGTAGATGGCTGGAATAAATTAAATGAAGTAGTGGAGGCCAAAAACGTCAGTAGTTTCAGAGCGTTATATGACAGTGTGTTGGGAAGACAGGACTCCACGAGCATAGCTCTCAACCTATAACTATACTTAGGTAATTGCACTAGTGTTAACTGGTTAGTCTTATCTATTCAAACCTCAACCCACATACACTAAATAATGTTGTGAATAATGAATTAAAAAAAGTCCACTTATGGATGTCAACGAACAAACTAACATTAAACATCGAAAAGACTTACTACATCTTATTTGGAAGCAAATCATCAAATGCAATTCAGCTACAGATAGACAACATTAACATCAGTAATAAAAATGATGGCAAGTTTCTTGGCCTATTCCTAGACAAGAGACTCAACTTCAGCACCCACATTCATCACATAACTAAGAAAGTCTCTAAGACAGTTGGTATACTCTCCAAAATCAGATATTATGTTCCTAACTCTGCTCTCCTCTCACTATATTATGCACTAATCTACCCCTATCTTAATTATGGTATCTGTGCATGGGGGTCTACCACTGCAAACCACCTTAAGCCCATCATCACACAGCAAAAATCTGCTATCAGAATAATAACTAACTCTGCTTTCAGACAACACTCAGCTCCCTTGTTTAAATCCCTAAACTTGCTAAATATTAACTCCCTCCACACATTCTCTTGTGTCAACTACATTTACAAAACCCTGTTCTTAAATGCAAACCATGCTCTGAAACTCTCCCTGGACAAATGTAATAGGACCCATTATCACCACACCAGAAATAAATCTCTCTTTGATATCCCCAGGGTCAAACTTAATCTGTGTAAACACTCTATGCAAATTAAGGGACCTAGTCTATGGAACTCACTCCCTAGTGAATTGAAAAACTGTAAAACTTTTGCCTTATTTAAAAGCAAAACCAAAAAGTACCTAACTTCATCTTCTTAGTTTCCTACACTGAGCTTTAAATTTGCTCTGTACCTAGTGTTACCCAATCTCCTAATTTTTATGTAATATCAAACAACCTTATCATTGTGTTCATTGCTGTCTTCTTTTATGTGCTAGCCATATGCTGTATTGTGACTACCAATTTTTGTCAACTACCATTCAAGCTGTCATTGCAATCAATCTTAGCTACCTATGTGCTTTAATATACTGTACCTACAATTTTCTCTCATCTTTTTTTTCATTTCATGTAACTGTTAGCATTTTTTTGTCTATAAATTTTGCAAGTATTTACCTCCTTAAAATTTTCTTAGATTAAGGACCTGCCCGAAACGCTGCGCGTGCTAGTGGCTTTACAAGACTGTAATTACCATATTTGTATCCTCACATTCCTTATGTACATTCTTGTATATGCATAAATAAATAAATAAATAAATAAATTGAGCTAAATATTGCACTGCATTATGTGTACTATATTAATTAACACTTTCGCGCTATCTGGACGCGCCGGCGCGTCCCGTTTCGTCTAACGCTAACGCATAGTGGACATAAAGTTGAGTCCTCTTTTAAAATATTTGTATAAAATTCAATTTTTATCTGATTTACTTTGGGTTTGTTTCAAACTGCGCGCTATGAGGCTCTCTTTCTCACCACTAGGCTGCATGGTACAATAAGTTCATGAAAGGTGTGGATAACTTCGATCAAATGGTATTTTGTCCCAAACGGGTTGCAGGTGGGTGACTTTAGCCGTTTATACTGGTAATGCTTCCCCCATATCATGTATTATATGCATATGTCTGTTTAGGGAATTTTATTCCGATCAATATACAACCAAAAATAACTGTGTGCAACAAGTATAAACTTGACAAACATAACAAAAGTAAAAACATTTCGTGTGTGTTTGACGCTCACTGATATGTTCCAGCGTTGTTTTATATTTGGCGCTATTCTAACTTACGCTTTGTTGATATTTTTTACCTATGGGCACATAGAACATTCTATTGCGAACACATTGACACAAAAATGAATGACGTACATAGAAAATTAATGTCATGAGAGTGAAATAAGTATAAACTTTCAAAGCGCCGTGCGTCGTCCCGTCACCGATACCGGGTAACAATTTCACCACTTCCCACACTCTTGCGGGCGGGCCGCATCATTATTCTACGCTTATATTCATATCACCGTGTTGGGAATTTCATTGCGAGTCCATTGATACCAAAATTAACGCTGTAGAATAAGTGTGGAGGTGATTACAATCCCAAGAGTAAAAACATTTTGTTGCTGATGGGCGCTCACGGCGAGTCATCTTCGTAGTTATTTATTTGGTGCTGGTATCCCTATACGTTTCGTGACTTTTTTTACTGATGTTCTTCTAGAGAATTTTATTGCGAACACGTTGGTACCAAAATGAAATACGTAGCATGAGAACTAAGGTCAGAAGAGTAAAAAGAGTATACACATTTTTGTTTTTACGCTTAAGCGATAAAAACGCTGCGCGCACATTCGGTTGGCTGAGTGACCTTTGCGGAAAGCGCGAAAGTGTTAAGGTTAGAATTGTCAGAAAATTTTATGCAATATGGGCTTTGCAGCCTTTCTGAAAATTAATAATATAATATAGAATTACTAGATAGGGAACCCAGGATGCCTGGGCTCTCTCTGGGTGTGTCTCCCTATCTCCTGTTCTCTCTCTCTCTCCTGTTCTCTCTCTCTCTCTCTCTCTCTCTCTCTCTCTCCTGTTCTCTCCCCCTTCCTCCCATCTTCTCTTCCTCCCCCACACTATATCCTTTCCATTCTCTCTCATGTGTCAGTCAACCCTGATTCCCTCTATGACACTCCCCATACAATCAAAAATTACCATGGAAAAGTCTGCAAGGCTAACTGCAAGTGTCTGCCCTCCAACCTCAGACAGATAAATATATTCCTCTATTATTGAAATGGATTATTAAGGTTAACTTAATCTATTTTCCCTTTTAAAATACTAACCTTATACCCAGGCAGTTCACCACCTTCTCCAGGCTTGGCTCCTTGAGCCATCTTAATTTGCAAATCATCAGCATTGGCAAGATAAGATGCAGTAACACCAAAGCGTCCAGAGGCTACTTGCTTGATAGCTGAACGCTTGCTGAAGTTAGGATCCTGGTTTCTATATCGATCAGCATCTTCTCCTGGAATTGCATTACTTGTTAGTGTTGTAATGCTCTATTATTACACCTCTGTAAATACACTACACACACACATATCCATATTTTATGTATGTAAACCTACATGTACACATACACACACACACGATAGAAGAAAAGGATGTAATTTGATCACTATAGTACACACAAAACAGTAATAGGAATCAACAAAATTAACAAAAGAATTCTTGAAACCTGGAACATCAAGAACAAGAGGTCATAGATTTAAAGCTAAATAAACAAAGCTGCAAAAGACATAAAAGAACATTCACTTTTGCAAACAGTAGTAGAGAATTGGAACAAGTTAAGTGAGATGGTGGCAAGGCCAAAACCCTCAGTAGTTTCAAAGAGTTATATGAATAAGAGTGCTGGGAAGATGGGACAAGACAAACACGGCTCTCATTCTGTAATTACAATTAAGAAATTACACTTAGGAAATTGATTCTGGAAACTGGAACATGCTGGAATAGTGAAAACTCTACTGACACAGATGAAAATTTTCTGACAGGAAAAAGGAGGGTGGTAATCAAGAGGCATTATATCAGACTACAGAAATGTTACTAATGGAATACCATAGGGTTCTATTCTAGCCCCAGTAATGTTCATTGTATATATATAGATGATCTACCAGAAATACTAGAGAATTATATGAATATGTTTGCCGATGATGCCAAGCTACCAGGGAAGTTAAATTTAAACGCTTGTCATGCCTTTCAAGAACACCTGGACAAAAGTGTAGAGAGTAGCACTTAGATTATACTGTGAATAAATACCATATTTATGGAATGTGGAATAGGAGAAAATAGGCCCAATATAACCTACAAATTATGTGAAAAGGCATTAAAGCACTCTGATAAAGAGAGATCTAGGGGAGTTTCAAGATAGCAAACTATTACCCAAGGACCACAAAGAACATTGAGAGGAACCTATGCTATGCTTCTCAATCTCGGAATTGCTTTTAAATACACGGATAGCAAAATATTAAAGAAATTGTTCACGACCTTGTGAAACAAAAACTGGAATATGCGGTAGTTGTATAGTTTCCATATCTTAAGCTTTACATATTACCTACCAGAAAAGTATGAATGCTTGATTTCTTTTCACATTAACAAACTGATAATGTGCATACATTTCCATATATTATTTTTATTTATGCTGAAAACTAAATGAGGAATGTTGAGAAATATATAGACTGCCAAAATGTTCATAGAACCAGCGTTGAAAGTAATGAAACATTTTCTGGGGGAGACCCGGAGGCTTCCCGGAGCTATACCGGGCTGATGTGTATATTAGACCGTGGCAACAGTCAATCGATGTAGTTCTAGGCCTACCAAGGGCCACCGCCAAATCCTAGCCCCCTCAGTGAGGAACGAGGAGCAATGGCCTATATAAAAAAAAAAAAAACTCCGTGTAGTTGAAAGCATATCTGCCATCTACTAGGTCAGGCACCCAGAAAGGTAGGAAAAACCCAAAACAAACTACAGCTGGTGAAATTTGCTAACCGAAGGCTGAATGAGCAAACAGAAGTCCAAATCGGAAAACAAGCAAACAAGTATGAAGTCGCCAGCTGTTGTCTGTGCAACTTCCCTCTTCTCAGGAGGGAAAAGGGGGCTGGGGGGTGGGGTCCCAGACCTCCCAAGCCTGCTACCCAACCCCAGTTCAGAGGCTGAATATAAAAAATATGAAAATAAATGCAGACCGAGGGGAGTAAGAGATGCCGGCAGTCTCCGGGTCTCACCCAGAAAATGGCGTTTCATTACATTCAATGCTGGTTTTCTGTGGAGAGCCCATTCAGCTCCCCGAAGCTACCCAACCAAAGATAAAGGAAAAGAGTAACTTACCCGGGAGGCAGCTGCCACTCACTCTTCAACTTTAAGTCGAGACAGCTGGCTGCAACCTGCGACCCAAGGCTACACACGCTCGAAAAGGGCCAGGAACATTAACGAGGTACAGTGCGGCCAGGACCATGTTCGACCTCCAAAAGCCCCGTGCCCGAATGTCAGCTCAGGACATATTTTCAAAGACAACAGCCAAAGCCGTTAACTTACAAATGTCGTGGGCACGGGGATAGACCGCAGGCTGGCTGAACCAAATAATCCTGTGGATGACCTGGAAGACCCACACCCTGGAACAGGGAAGACGGGAAACCAGGACTCAAAGAGCATCCCTTGCCATGGAGGCCGTGGTGCGCAAGTAATGGCGAAGAACCGTAACCGGACACAACACATGATGCACCCCTGGTCGAACCAACCAAGCATCAACAACCCAAGGACCCCTCTGAAAAGCAGCAGTCTCATTCTTCACCAGAAAAGAAAGATGGCTGCAAGCAAACAAACCGACCACCAGGGGGCCTCGTAGCCTGGTGGATAGCGCGCAGGACTCGTAATTCTGTGGCGCGGGTTCGATTCCCGCACGAGGCAGAAACAAATGGGCAAAGTTTCTTTCACCCTGAATGCCCCTGTTACCTAGCAGTAAATAGGTACCTGGGAGTTAGTCAGCTGTCACGGGCTGCTTCCTGGGGGTGGAGGCCTGGTCGAGGACCGGGCCGCGGGGACACTAAAAGCCCCGAAATCATCTCAAGATAACCTCAAGATAACCAGGACCAAAAGAATAAACCCCTGCACCAGAGGAGAGCATGAAGCTCCCCAACCCGACCCCCAAGAGGCCAATGCCAACAAGAAAAGCCCGAACCTGAAAGGCAACCAAATGGGACTTCCTCCAGTTCACCAAGAACCCAAACCTGGCAAGCAGGGAAAGAATCAAATCCCTGGTGAGCAGATGTGATGACCGGCTGGAAACCCTGACCAACCAGTCGTCGAGGTAAGGCAGAACTCGAACCCTTAACAAATGCAAATGGGTCACTACGGCCCGGGTATGGCATGTGAAAATGCGAGGTGCAAGATTCAAGCCAAATGGAAAGCAACGAAAGTGGTAAGCTCGCCGCGCCATGTCAAAAACCGAACCAGTCCCTGAACCTCGGAAGAATCGGGACATATGCCAATACTTGTCCTGGAGGTTCAGGGACACCATCCAAGCACCCGGCTTCAAAGCAGCTGGACCTGGGACAGTAGTCATCCACAAGGAAGGGTAAAAGACCGAAGGGTCCAGACAGGACAGGTCCAGAGTGAACTTCAGGTCTGCACAGTCCCGTTTCGGAACTGGAAACAGACGGGAAACCCCCCCCCCCCCGCCTGACAGATGCTGTCATTTTGACCACGCACAAGCTTACCCACTCCAGGATGACCTGGTGACAGAGAACAGGGAAAGAGGCCCACCCTGCCAGCCCTGAATTTCCCCGAAGAAGGAGCCACTCAATGCCACCGCAGGCCTGAGAAAATGCCCCGATACGCCCACAAATCGTGGGACCAGGCAAAAGCAAACAGCGCAAGCCTACCCCCCATTGCCCCATCAATGGAGCAAATCCCAAAAAGGCCGACAACCCTTACAAGAGCCCAACCGATGCTCAAAGCGAGCACTGCGCCGACCAGACATTGACAGCTCTGCAGGAGGGGCCGGCCACGAATCTGGCACCCCTGGCTTATGACTACTGAAGTAACCTCGAGCTTTGGCACAACCCTTCCACCACCGACTGCAAACAGCAAAGGTCAAAAATGGGATGAAAATCTACGAGCAAGGGCCCAAGCAAATTCCAAAGAGTGGACGAGCACTGCCCGGCGGCACGCAAGGCGAGAAGCAAAGAACAGAAACACCGCTTCCTTCAGAATCGGTGCATGCAACTTATACTATCAGTCGACGCCCGAGATGCCAAGGCACCAAGGCACGGGACCGGAACCTAGCTCCTCCACACCCTCCTCAAGCCAGTTCGAAGACAGCTGCAGCAGGGAAAAGAAAAGTAAGACTGAAGCCAAATGCCCATGGGCGTGCAAATCCTCGGCCACCAGGGACGCCAAAAGGGAGGAAACCTGCACATGAAGCTGCACCTGGTTGACATCGCGAGGAAGGACAGGGGCGAACAATCACACATTGAGGTGCTCCAACTCGCCACCCCAAGTAAACTTGAATAACCGTAGTCAACTCCTGCCATTCAAGCGTGCGGGTCCGACAGAACGCATGCTACACCTCCCAACAAGAAGAAAGGGCAGTCTGCCAGCCAGGAAGACACTGGCACCTCGTAATGTACCCAGTAAAGAAAAGAGCTAAACTCAAAAAGGAGGATTACCGAGGCGTAATTCAGGTCTTGCAGCAGGTAAGCCCCAAGGGCCTCCCACACCTCCCTATTCAGGATGTGGAAAGCCAAAAACCTTCGGAAAGAGGGAACCGAGGAACCTGAGGGAACCGAGGAACCAAACCCGGGAAGGAGCCGAACTCACATCAAACTCATACAGGGAGGGGAGGATATGAAAACCCCTCCCCATTCAACAACAAGCCCTACGCTGAGGGAACCAACACTTGAGCAGGATCAAACAGGGTCCAATCCCCCTAAGTCAACTCCTCCCCAGCCCCGGGATCCTCCACGTCAGGACCCGGGAAAGAGCCATTCTCCAAACCCTCTGTCTCTGGAGAAAAGGCAGAGTTCACCATAAAAGCAGGGATGAAGGGGGGGTTCACTGGCATGACCCGAAAGCCCCAGCAGGATGAACAGGCTTGAATGCCTTCGCTGCCGATCTGGAAGGGGGCAGTCCCCAAAGCCGCCCGAGTCTCACCACCAAGAAGCCATGCCAGCCCCACTCCAAAACGACGTTTTGGAGCCAGCAGTAGTTGGGGGGAGCAGGCTGAACCACAGTAGGGGGAAGGACAAGGGGGCGCGGATGAAACCAAAGTTAAGGCGACTGATGCCACCAAGTCCGGGTCTCTATAACCAAAGCAGGGCAGCCCTGGGACATCCAGAAAGGCAACCAACCTAGTGCGTTGCAGCCACCTAAACCTCACATACAACGCCGAAGCTGCCTGGACCCAAATATCAATAGCAGTGGACTAGGCTAACTGGAGTACAAGCAAGGAGCACCACTTGCAGGACTTTGGGTCAAAGGTGTCATTACCCAACAGGCAGCATGGTGGACGCAAAAACCGCGAGTGTCACCCCGAGACAAGTGGACAGAGCAACCTTCAAACTCGCACAATGTGAAATGGAACTCGGAGGACGCATCTATTCGATCAATGAGCCCCAAAGGTAGTTTCCAGGGATCTTAGGCTGACTGCTAAGGTAAGCCCCAGGTATGGTACTGCTAACCGGTTACCCCCAAAACTACCAAACAAACAAAAAAGCTGAACCCCCTGCAACATGTGCAATCACGGAGACCTAGCGGAGGGCCACCAAAATAATACAAGTACCTGTAGTCCTACAGCCACACCAGGCTGACCCCACCAGGCAAAACAAAGAAAAATGAACACTCCGCAAAAGCACAAGATCTTCAGGAGGAACAGAACCGGCCGCTATGCGTTTTAAGACAGCTGCACAGTGCCTTGCACCCCAGACAGCGATGATACTACCACCTACCCAAGGCCAAACGGGTAGGAAAAGACCCAGCTGACCCCAAGGGTGGGCAATCACCAAGCGGCAAAAGAACCCAACAGAGGTAGTCCCCAAACAGTTTGTGAAATGTAACCCCAAACTGCAAGGGCAGTACTTACAGGGCACCTAGGGAAGGCAACCCTAGGTGCATGCAACCCCAGTACTTCAAGAATTACACATGGCTCTCACACCACCACACCGCAGCACACCACCACAAGGAACAGCACTGCTCAAGGATTGGAGCCAAAGTCAATCGACTGCCACCCAAGACAGCCTCAGAACTGGGGTTTGGTAGTCAGCGCGGGAAGTCTTGGGCCCACCCTTCCCCTTCCTGTTTTCTGATTGGGGACTTCTGCTTACTCGTCTGGCTTTCAGTTTGCAATTTTTAACTAGCTGTACTGTAGGTTGTTTTAGGATTCCTATCTTTCTGGGTGCCTGACCTGGTACATAGCAGACAGACTGCTTCCAACTACATGGGGGTGTCTATAGGCCATTGCTTCTCGTGTCTCTGATGAGGCCAGGTTCTGGCTTGTGGTCCCTGGTAGGCTAAGAACCCCGTCGACTGACTGTTGCCATGGTCTACTATATACACATCAGCCCGATATGGCTCTGGGGGAGCCGTAGGGGGCTCTCTACAGAAATATTCTTTTATTGTTTTATGAACATAATTGAATCATTGATATGCACACCATACTTTTGAGTATACTGTACTGATGGTTTACACATTTGATTATAGAAATATATCACATTACACACTATTGAATAGTATTACTGAAAAAAATAAATAAATAAATCGGACACACTGAAATAATTAGGTAATAATATCTGTGGCATCTTCCGCTTGACAGCTCGGCTGGAGGAGACCTACCCTAGGTGTGTACTCTTAGTGCCTGTACCGTGTAACACTTCCAAGCTTTATCATGACCAAAATATGTCACCAAAGATTTTTTTTTTTCTTCTCCACTATGTTATCAGGGAACATATTTTAACAATCTTAGAAGAAGAAAATTTTTGAATTTTCTTTTCTTGCACACAGCAATGTTGTCAGCTATTAATAGCTGTGCCGCCCAGGTGTTAATGTGATGTATCAATGTGAAAATCAGTAGGAGCTATGAGGTGGATTCGAACCCACTCACTTGGTACTCCCAAACAAGCACCATAGACCACCATCTCAACATGGGTTGCATTGCTTTTGACCATGTCATGGCATGGTGGTCTAGGGTTGGGAGTACCAAGTGAGCAAGTTTAAATCCTCCTTATGGCTCCTACTGATTTTCTAATAAATTATATTGTCTATATTGTGACACTGACATGCAGCCGAGTAGACAGCACTTCAAATTCATAGTCCTGAGGTTCCGGGTTCGATCCCACGTGTAGGCAGAGACATGGGCAAAAAAATTATTTCACCCTGATGCCCCTGTTACCTAGCAGTAAATAGGTACCTGGGAGTTAGACAGCTGCTACGAGCTGCTTCCTGGGGGTAAGTAACAAAAAGGAGGCCTGGTCGAGGACCAGGCTGCGGGAACACTAAGCCCCAAAATCATCAAGATAACCTCAAGAAGATAGTATTTAGTATTTTTTTACGAAGACAAAGCAAAGGTTAGTACGGTATTCTTACGTACTGTTGCCATGTCAAATTTACTTCATTTTGGTAATTCATCATATATAACCTGACTGAATACATGATATGAAAATGACTAATTCAGATTACAGACCATACACTATATTACCAGTTAATCAAGATATAGTTAAAAAATTAATATTATAAATCTGTTTAGTTTAGAGGAACGTTCAAACCACCAATCAGGAGACCTGGTCAGAGACCGGACTGTGGGGCTATTGTTTCCCGGAACCATCACAAGGTAGACACAAGATAAGGTGTTCAGTTTACAGATACTCCACTGTTTAACATCTTGCATACCTCCTTCTCCTGTGTTTGACTTGGCACCAACGCGGTTCATGGCAACTGCCAGCGTAGTGTGGGCTTCAATGGATATGGAACCATAACTCATGGCACCAGTTGCAAACCTCTTTACAATTTCTGCAGCAGGCTCAACCTGATGTGAGGAAAACACAATTAACAGGAAAAAATTAAAACCTGTAACTAGAAAGTTCTAAAGAAAACATCTAAGAAAAGTTTCTAAATGTTAAATATCAATTTAAATAGTACTGTATTGTTCTCTTGATAAAAGTAACTACATTAAAAATACATTTATGAATTTTATTATCTTGCCCCCTATTCATCCTACTGTGGTAACTCTTGCTCGAGTTACCTACTCGAGGAATTACCTACTCAAAATCTGTTGTGGGGATTTCCTAAATTATGAAAGTCGAATTTGAGGCTAATTTTTAAACTGCATTTATATAAATTTGTTCCTGTGTTCTTTATGTGTATGCCTATATTGTATTGATCTTCAGACAAAATTTAATCACTATCATACAAACTCCACAGTAATTATCTTGCAATCTGAAGTGCTTGAACTGATTAATAACCTGTGCTAGCCTTTGTTACACCACACTTAGTAGTTCTAGGGAAGAAATTAATCAACATATAGCTTTTCAGTAGCATACTAAAAGAGGCCTTTCTTACTGGCATTTTCCCAACTAGGAAAGTGTCTAGTGTTAACTATACACTTTCCCACTTAACCTTGTAATAGGGTTGCTACGATTTAGAGTGATGTGTAGTAGTTATTATTACATACAGTACTTATCTTCGGTTCATATTGTATAAATTTTATGGTTTCAGTTTCCATATGTCTTTACATGAAATTTATAATGCCAATGGTGTGGTTTTTGGTTTAAAAAATAAAGACAAAAATAAGTTGGTTTCCTTATTCCAGCCAAAACATACGAGGTCATTATTCACATTTGAAAATTCATTAAGCAATTCAGAGACAGAAATCAAATATTAAATATGAACTACATCAGACAAAAGATACCGAGTGCTACTGCTAAAAGCTTTTGGTCATCATTAAAAATAGAATAAATTTTTCTTTGCCCAAGTGTTCATACACATGACTATCAAAACATGATAGATATTTAACTTTAAATATTTTACACAAGTACCATTTTAATTCTTTGATAAAAAACCAGCGTTGAATGTAATGAAACGTCATTTTCTGGGGGAGACCCGGAGGCTCCCTGGAGCTATCCAGGCTGATATGCTAATGTCAGACTTTGGCATCAGTCATGTACTCACCTAGTACTCACCTAGTTGTGTTTGTGGGGGTTGAGCTCTGGCTCTTTGGTCCTGCCTCTCAGCTGTCAATCAACTGGTGTACAGATTCCTGAGCCTATTGGGCTCTATCATATCTACATTTGAAACTGTGTATGGAGTCTGCCTCCACCACAACACTAATGCATTCCATTTGTTAACTACCCTGACACTGAAAAAATTCTTTCTAACGTCTCTGGCTCATCTGGGTACTAAGTTTCCACATGCGTCCCCTTGTTCGTGTTCCACCTGTGCTAAAGAGTTTGTCTTTGTCCACCCTGTCAATTCCCCTGAGAATTTTGTAGGTGGTTATCATGTCTCCCCTTGATGACCAGACCACACACTAGAATGTGAAGGGACGACGACGTTTCGGTCCGTCCTGGACCATTCTCAAGTCGATTGTGATGAGTAAGTAGAGACAGGCAATAAATAGGCACGAGAGATGAGGAGCAAAGTAAGGTGTAGTAGAGGGGCTAGTAGTAGGAACTGCAGAGGGCCTATTGGCCCATACGAGGCAGTTCCAATTATAACCACCGAAAGAGAAAGAGAAAATAATGAGAAGAGGAAAACGAGGAAACGTAGAAGACAATGAACAGAAAAAAAGAGAGAAAAGAGAAAGAAAGGAAGGAGAAACAAAGGTAAATGGAAAGGGTAAGCTTATGTAAGGTCACGTTTGTTAGAAAGATTAGAGCATTTGAGTATATACTGTGAAAGGGAAGAGTCCACAGCAACAAAGCCAGGACTCAAGTTCATGTTGGGTACATTGTGTATAAGAGCCGATTCTACAAGACGGCGTCTGTGTAGAGTAGAGGCAGGAAAGATTATTTTGGAGGAAGACCAATCAATGGGATGATTAGAATCCCTAATTGATTGAAACTGAAGAGAATGTAGTACCCAGACACTGCACTCAGGGAGCAACAAAGGCAGGCACCCCCTTCCCACCAGGCAGGAAAACAAAAAGAAAAAAAAAGAAAACCCTGCAAGAGGACAGCGTACCTAGGCGGAACAGAGCCGGCCGCTTTGAATGGTGAAAACACGCTGCGCAGCACCCTGTACCTTGTACCAGTGTAAACTGTCTCTTACCCTAAGGTAAACACAAGGGAGACAAAACTCCCCAACACACTAAGGGCTGCCAAAAACCAAGCAGTAAACGGCCTAGCAGAGGCAGAACCCAAGGAACTTTTGGAAGGTGGCCCCAAGCCAAGGGCAGTACTCACAGGGCACCTAGGGAAGGGAGCCCTTAGCGCATGCACCCTGAGTACCGAAGAATCACTCCTGAATGATTCCTGAATCATTCAGGATCGTGCACCTGAAGTGATTCTAGAAGACAGACACCACACACAAGGCACAATGCTGAAACAATCACTGGAGCCAGAGCACACAACCACAGCCTATAGCATCAGCCTCAGAACTGAGTGGTGGATGGCTGGCACGGGGTCTGGGGCTTCCCCCTTCCCCGGAGGAGGGGAGCTGCGCAGACGGCGGCGCGGGGACATGTGACGTCATACTTGTTTGCTCATTTCTGTTTGGGGAGTTCTATCCACTTGTTCAGCTTTTTGTAGCAATTTTCACCAGAATCGGGGTTTGTTTTGGGACCCCTACCTTTCTGGGTGCCTAACCTGGTCGATGGCAGACATAGAATGCTTCCAACCACACAGGGATTTCTACAGGACATTGCTCTTCGTGCCTATGTGAGGCGGGCCAGGTTCTGGCTTGTGGTCCCAGGTAGGCCCACAGAGCTCCATACACATGACTGATGCCAAAGTCTGACATTAGCATATCAACTTGGATAGCTCTGGGGAGCCGATGGGGCTCCCCCTAGAAAAAACTAGCAGAATTATTAATTTGTATGCAAAATGTAAGAAAAACAAACATTTATAAGTCCATTTTTACTGGTTGGAAGGGATGTGAAAGGTTATGCTGTGGTTCCATAACATGCTTCCACTACACATAAGGGGCATAACTGGCTGACCCCTCACAGTGTTCTAGAGAGAACCTAACACCTCCACAGGATACCTGATCAACCAGGCTGTGACTCTTATGTCAGGCTGTGAGCAGCCGTGTCCAACAGCCTGGTTGACCAGTCCAACAACAACGAGGCCTGGCTGATGACCGAGCCGTGGGACCGCTAAGCCCTGAAATCATCTCAAGATAAGGTAAGGTGATCTATGGAGGCATCTTTCGACATCATTCTACACAACACTCCAAAGCTGTAAGTCCCCAAAAATTAAAAAAAAAAAAAAAGGATGGTCACATAATACTATACACAGAAATTAAAGTTTGTAATACTATAAAAAAAAATTACTATACCTCTGAAATGTCGATGGAATTTTCCAATTTTACAAGCTCCAGTTGGCCACGTAAAGTACAAGCTTTGACACTTTCCATAGTAGATTCTTTGAACTTGTCATACTGATTCCTGTTATTGCTCCTTGAAGCATCCTGGATAAGCAGAGAGACATTACAGTATTACACAGTACACTGAAAAATTATATTTATACCTTGGAAAGCACAATTTAAGTACAGTATAAGAAATCATGAAAATGTTAATATTTTATAAGCTTAAATGAGAAATTAGGTAAATTTTTATTATCAATATACAGCACTGCAATTATATGCTAGGATCCAAGGTGCCACCCAGTGAGTTAGCTGGAAGGTGGCAAGACAAAATACATATTAAGAAAACTAAATACTGTATCTTGGCAGTCAACATGTAGCTACCAAATTTTAGAAACATCTAACAAACTTTTACAGGGAACCTAACAATTATACCTTAAAATAAAAATTACAGCAAAAATTTGGTACTTTAATACCAGAAAGTTTTTTTTACTTAATCCCTCAAATAACTGCCTTCACCTATCCCATTTTTCTATTTTTAACAACAAAACCTGTGTACCAGTTAGATCTGATCAAGCCTTTACGATCAATTGTCATCAACAAAGTTTACACAAACTTTGCCTTAGAAATAGGGGTTTGCAAACCTGTAGAACAATTTATAAAGAAACACAAACTTAATGGAAAGTGCTGAGCTTTGGTTTCCCCAAGTACATTAGTGGGTGTTATTAGATACATAAAGGAACTAACTTCCATGGATCAATAGGCCTTGATTGCTATGGTCTTATGAGTCCAGAAACCAAGGAAATAATGAAGGTAATAAATAATGAAGGGCTTAGAATATGCAACATGCACAAGCAAGAAACTGGAGTGCTTACGACTATTCATCAACAGCTTATTTTAAATTACGGCAACTGATTTCAATACAATACTACAAAAAAATACACACCTGCAAATTGGCAATAGACAAAGGATCATTGATGTGTTTCTCTCCACCACTTCGCCAATGATAGAAGCCTGGGTTTCGCAGCACCAGTGTATCACATTCCCGATCTCCATAGGTGAGTGCATGACGCTCGAGCGATTCACTGGCCAATGTTTCAAAGGTAATGCCACCAATCCGAGAAGCAGTACCCTGAAAAATACAAATTTACTTCCAATCAAAATAATGGCACTACATTCATGTATCATAATGCAGCTCGTGGAAGAGTATATTTATTGATAATGAGCAATTAAAGTTTTTTAGAACTCTTTGGCATAATAGCTCAAAAATTTACCTATATTACTGGGAGAAATTCTTTATTTTCATCAGACAGATTTGAGTACTTTCCAAATACCAGAATAATCCTTTGACTGTATTTGTAACTTCCCAAATAAATTATTTAATGAGATTTACACCTCCATAGTGTTATGTGCAATGATATACCCTGTCCTGCACAAGTTCACAGTGGGTTCCTTAGAGCTTGAGCACTGCCTCTACAAGGATAAAGCCAAAATGCAGGCATCTCGGCCCACTGGGTGCACGAGACCAGATGAATAGGGAAATGGCAGCATATGTAAAATCACGAAGCAAGGTTTTGACACAGCCAAATGACAGGAAACAACAGGATGGGGGCAAAAGATGAACAACCAGATAAGAGAGCCAGACAAAAAGACTTGCAACTACCTCTGAATACATTAGTTGGAGAGAAAAAAAACAACTTTCAAACCAGCATTGAAAGTAATGAAATACCATTTTTTGGCTGAGCCCCAGAGGCTCCCTGGAACTATTGGGCTAATATGCGAAACCTTAGACCAGGGCATTAGTCAAAGAGTTCAGCTACTGGGGACCTCGAGCCAGAACCTGGCCCCCTCAGAGAGACAGGGAACAATGGCCCCCTGGAGAACCCACTTGTGGTTGGTGGTTTTCCTTGTCTGCCATCAACTGGGGTTAGGCACCTAGAAAGGTGGGCATAACAAAACAGACTCCACTTGTTAAGAAAATTGCAACTGAAAACCTAACACTGACAGAACTCCATTAATTCCCAAGGAAATGAACAAACGTCAAACCCCGCCGCCATGCCACTCATTTGCGCAGTCCTCCCCTGCCTGGGAGGACAAGAGGGTGGAACCCCGGACCCTATGCGCCGGCCACCCAACAACTCCAGTTTGGAAGCTAAGCATCAAAACACAAAAACTGCCGACCGTAGGGTGGGAGGGAGGGTGCCAGGGAGCCTCCAGGGCTTATCCAGAAACGAACCGTGAATGAATGACAAGCATATAACAGTTCATACAGGAAATGAACCATGACAGGCCATCTGCCAGGACATTACACACTCCCCGGACAGCCAAACCCTGAGAAACCAGCAGACGAGCAATTCGAAGCAACCAACCCCAAAGAGGTAAGGTCCGAAGGAAACCCCTGCAGTTCAGGAAATGAACCACCAGAGAACAGTTCGAATGGAGCTGAACTCCACCACCCCTGGCCAGCCCGGTGAGCACTGGTCATAAAGTCCCAGCCGAGAGAAGACGCGTTCGTTAACACATCGAGCGAAGGCTCGGGTAGCAACCCGTTCTCACACTTGGGTATAGTCACTATTGGCTTATTTAATAAGTGCATATGTGACATACTAATTGATTGCAAATATTTTAGTTTACCTTGAAAAGCTTTATAGAAAACACCGACCACACTTAACCTTCTTAGTATGTTAAGATAAGCATCTTATTGCTTCTTAATTACAATTATTACTTAACCTATACCGTTGATAGGTTAAGTAATAATTGTATATAAGAAGCAGTAAGATGCTTATCTCAACATACTAAGAAGGTTAGGTGAGGTCGGTGTTTTCTATGAAGCTTTTCAAGGTAAACTAAAATATCTACAATCAATTAATATGTCACATATGCACTTATTAAATAAGCCAATATTGACAGAAAGCAAGTGCGAGAACGGGTTGCGGGTAGGCACCAAAGAACCGAACCCGGAAAAACCCGAAGAGGAAGCCAGCAACACAGCAACCGATGCAAGGCCCATGGAGGTCGAACCTAGCGATCATGAAAGAGGCAGAAGGGGCGTCCCCAAAGGA
Organism: Procambarus clarkii; assembly: GCF_040958095.1. Classification (NCBI taxonomy): domain Eukaryota; kingdom Metazoa; phylum Arthropoda; class Malacostraca; order Decapoda; family Cambaridae; genus Procambarus; species Procambarus clarkii. The sequence continues at coordinate 18,879,795 of NC_091192.1, read as the reverse complement.
GGTTATCTTATCCTCTTGAGGTTATCTTGAGGTGATTTCGGAGCTTAGCACCTTACGGCCCGGGCTTTGACCAGGCCTCCTTTTTGTTACACATCCCCAGAAAGTAGCCCATAGCAGCTGTGTAACTCCCAGGTATCTATTTACTGCTAGGTAATGGGGGCATCTGGGCGAAAGAAACTGCTCATTTGTTTCCGTCTCCACCGGGGATTGAACCCGGAACCTCAGGACTACGAATCCGAAGCGCTGTCCATTCAGCTGTCAGGCCCCAAAATTATTGCCAACAGCATTTGGTGTTCCCAGGCAGTCACCCATCCAAGTACTAACCAAACCCAATGTTTCTTAACTTCGCTGATCGGATGAGAAGCGGTGTTTTCAAGGTGGTATGGTCATTGGCAAGGAACCAGAATGGACACCAAAGCCAAACCCGACCCAGCAGGTAATCCAGCACAGCAAAGTTCAGACACCCACACAACTGCTTGAGCAACTGCCGAGTGATCCGGAACCCTCCCAGAAACAGCTGAAAGCAGGATCGCTCGCATTAAGGAAGCACGCATTAAGGTACTCAAATTCATCCCCCCCCCCCAGGTAAACCTGTAGAACGGTAGAAGTTTCTCGCTATTCAAGCATGTGGATCCAACAGAACCCATGCCATGCCCCCATTGAAAAGAATGAGCAGTCTGCCCAACTTGTCCTCTTACAAATTACGTCTGAATTTGGTCGTTTGCCCATATGGCCGAAAATGGACCGGGGCCTTCAAACACACACACCAATACGGAAAAAAAAAACTCAGAGGACAGATCCATACCAGAGGCAGAATCTGGGTCTTGCAGAAGGTAAGCAACAAGTGCCTCCCGAACATCCTTAGGCGAGATACGAGAGGAAGATAACCTCTGGAAGGAAGAAGCCAAGGAACCCAAGGTAACCCGGAACCAAACCCAGGGAGGAGCTGACCCCTAATCATACTCATACAGGGAAGGGAGTTTAAAAAAAAAAAAACTCTCCCTGCAACAACAAAGCAGGGTCAAAGAGGGCCCAAGCCCCCAGGTCACCTCCCCAGCCCCGCGATCCCCCAAATCGGGACCCGAGGCAGAGCAGTGCTCCATACCCTCTACCCCTAAAGAAAAGGCAGAGTCCAGGGGAAAGGCAGAAAAGAAGGGAGGCCTGCTGGTGGGACCCAGAAGCCTCGGCAGGAGGAACCGGCTCGAATGCCTCCGTCCCCAACCAGAATCAGGGGAGCCCCTGAAGCTGCCCGAGTCTCATCACCAACTAAGCCCCGCTCTGACTCCGAAAGACTTAAGACGTTCGGGAAACAAAAGCAGGGGGAGGTAGGGGGAGGACGAACAACAGGGAAAGGACCAGGGAGAGCAGACTAAACCAAAGTCGAAGCGACTAATGTCCCCAAGTCTGGGTCCCTATAACCAAAACGGGGGCAGCCTTGGGGCATCCGGGTGGGCAACCAACCTAGCACATTGCAGCAACCTAAACCTAGAATGCAACGTGGATGCTGCCCGTACTAGAATATCAATGTTATCAGAATCAGAAAATTGAAGAACATGCAGAGAACACGACTCACGACTCGTTGGGTCAATGGCACCTTTGACCACAGGCAGCATGGTGGAGGCACAAGCAGTGACAGTCACCCCAAGACAAGACCACACAGCAACCTTCAAACTCTTATGAGGCAAGCTGGAACTCTAAAGACACATCCATAGGTTCACCAAGCCCCGACAGGGTTTTCCAGGGCCCCGTAGGCTGACTGCTACAGGAAGCATGGGCAAGATGTTGCTAACCAGTTAGACCCAAAGCTAACAAGGGGGAGATCAAAACACTGAAAGCCCTGCAATGTGTACAACTATGGGGGCCTTTTGGAGGGCCACCAAAATATTATAAATGGTCCTATAGCTACACAAAGCAGACCCACACCAGACAATGAAAACAAAAAGTAAAAGAAAAACCAAACAAAATTACAACGTCCAAAAGGAAACAGGAACCGGCCACTGCATAGCTAAGCTGGCTGCGCAACACCTTGATGCCCCAGCCACCAACAATACCACTCCCTACCCAAGGGCAACCAAGAGCCACGAAACCCTAGCTGGCCCCCAAGGGCGGGGTAAATGCCAAGCAGAAAAACACCTACGGAAATGGGATCCCAAAGGCATCAGGGAAGATAACTAACGCCTAAAGGTAGTACTCACAGAGCACTTAGAAAAGGCTGCCCTAAATGCATGCAGCCCCGGTACACTTAAGTACACCTGGTCACCACACCACAAACAGCAGAGGACACCACTAAAACAATACACTGCCAGGAAACCAAGGCCAGAGATGACGACTGCCCTTGATAGCATTAGCCAACGAACTGGGTTTGCCATGTGGCCGGCACGGGAGGTCTGGTGCTGCTCCTCCCGGGAAGGGGAGGGCTGCACGGATGAGCAGTGCGGTAGCGGGGTGTGACATTTGCTTGTTTCCTTGGGAATTTAGGGAGTTCTGCCTTTGTTTGGTTTTCAGTTTCAATTTTCTTACCATGTGGGGTTTGTTTTCTTATGCCTACCTTTCTGGGTGCGTAACCTCGGTCGATGGCATAAAAGGAAAAAACCCCAATCACGGAGAGGGAGGTGGGGGGGGGGGGGGGCGGGAGATTCCAGGGGCCATTGCTCCCTGTGTCTCTCTGAGGGGCCAGGTTCTGGCACGTAGTCCCTGGTAAGCTGAACTCCATTGACCTCCACTGACTAATGCCCTGGTCTAATGTATCACACATTAGCCCAATAGCTTCAGGGAGCCAAAGGAGCTCCCCACAGAAAACATGCTATATTAGAAAAAATAGAGAACCAGCTGAAAGGATCGAGGGGCTATCCGGGGAACAACATTGGGCAAAAGGTTTATGCACCCAGAAAATTGCATTACAATAGACAAATATGGGGAATATTCCCAGGGAAATACTAAGACTGAAACTAAGACAGACTAGAGACCTGAAACAATCTTGGGTGCCCAACACCGAGAGCCGAGATGTCGAAACCAGAGCATTGTAATGAAAGGTGTGGGGCACAAAGGGTAAAGAGAATTGATGGCAGAGGCCAGAGGCATTCTGCCCTAAGGACTGAGGCACTAAGACCCAAGAGCAGACAACCTAAAAGGCTTCAAGACAAATTAGCAAAGAGTCTGGCAAACAAAACCCAAAAAGCTGCTTTGAAGATACTTGTTAAATTTTCTTTTGAACACTGCTAGAGGTCAGCAAGTTATGCCACGTATATGTAGGGGAAGTGTTGAAAAGTCTTCAGCCTTCGATGTCGATTGATTTCTCTATCAGCATAACTATTGCACCTCTGCTTTCAGTGGGGTTATTTTGTACATATTGCCATGTCTCCTGGTCTTGTGTAGTGTTATTTCTGTGTGCAAATTTGGAACCAGTCCTAATACTGTATTTTCCAAGTATAAATTATTATGCATCTCTCCCACTTGCACTCTACAGAATAGATTTAACATTTTTAGGTGTTCCCAATAATTTAGAGGATTTATTGAGTGGATTTTAGCAGTAAAAGATCTTTGCACACACTCCAGATCAGTAATTTCTCCAGCTTTGAATGAGGCTGGTAGTGTGCAACACTATTCCACTCTAGAGAGCACTTATGTCTTAAAATGCATCAATGGCATGGCATCACATGTTTGGAAGGTTCTTGTCATCCAACCTGTCATAGACAGCAACTTTGTGGTGTTCTTTAAAAGTAAGCTCTTCTGACATGATTACTCTCATATCTTTTACTTTGCCTTTTCTTTTAATAGTGTCGTTTGACCGTTTTATATGTGGTTATTTCTGTGATTTTTCATCTTTTTTCTATAGCCCAGTAGTTGGAACTTTTCCTCACTAAACATCATATTATTTCCTGTGGCCCATTGAAGACTTTATTAACATCTGAGTTGAGGGTTTCTATGTCCTTTATATTGTCTATTCTGATGAAAATTCTAGTGTCATCTGTACAAGATGATACAGAACTATACTTTTGTATCCTTGTCTATGTCAGATATAAATATGAGGAAAAGTACTAGAGCAAACATGGTATCTTGGGAGGAACCGAGTTTTTCACGGTGGATGATTCAGATTGTACTTTGTTGACCATTACACTCGGGGTTCTGTTTCTTAGGAAGTTAAAAATCCATCTCCCTACTTTGCCAGTAATTCCTTGTGTGCATTTTATTTGCAATAACACCATTTGTCAAAAACTTTTGGGAAATCTGTCTATGAACAGCCGAGTACAGGAGGAAATGATCCAAGTGCTGTACTCACTCGGGGAAACAAACAGCACAAGCCGGCCCTCACACACTGGGTATCATGAACACAGAGCCTTGAGGCAATTATGAACAACACTCAGAGACCCTGTGGTAAAGAAGCTCAAATGCACAGAACAAAGCCTGAGAGCCAAGCCCAGGTGCTGGGACCAGTAGCCAAGGATCCCAGGGAACGCAATCCTGTGGTGATAACAGATAGCCAGGCAACAGTGCGGACAGCCTATTAGTTTGTGACTACGTAATGAAAGTGTTTGAAATACTACCTATAAAACTACACTGCAATCAATACATGGGTAAAAATAGTACAGTATAATGCCATTTAACAAATTGAATAATATTCATCAATAATAAATACTTGAGGTTTACCTTAAAACACTTGTTTATTATATCCTCTGAAATTCCAACAGCTTCAAAGATTTGTGCTCCTTTGTAAGACTGAAGAGTTGAGATGCCCATCTTGGCCATCACTTTGGACAATCCACGCTCCATGGCAGCAACATAGTTCTGAGGACACCATAATACACAATTTATGAATATTTCCCCAGTTCTTAATCTCCCTCTAAACTTGACCAAATAAATAATTATATTAATATACAAATATATTCATGAATGTATTTCTACAATCACTCGAGTAAAAACACTAAATCCTTACAATTTATCTTATTTAAAAGTTTGAAGAAATTTAATACCCTAGAGAACTTGCCTTGAAAACATCCTTATGAGTAAGGCTGGAGCTAATGACACCTTCAGATCGAAGCGTGTCCATAGTCTCAAATACCAGGTATGGGCAGATGGCATCAGCACCATAGCCCAGGAGAACACACATGTGATGAACTTCTCTGTAAGTAAGAATAAAGTACTGTAGGTAAATGTATGGCCAAACACTGAGTATTTCTTACTATGCATCACAAGATACCTTTAATCAAAATGACAAGCAATGCACAAACAAGAGCATCATAATAGTTTTTAATAACTTTTATATATTTATTTCCATGCACAGGTCCTTGGTTGTTTCCCTAAGCAAGGTCAAAACCCATTCAGGACACTGTATGTATGCTGTATATATATGTGCTACCTTAATGTTAACTATTAGCTCACCTTGACAAGGCACACTGCCAATGGTCTTGCCATGGAGTGCTTTTTAAATACACTCAAAGATTGTGAATACATTTTTTGATTAAAGCTTTCAAACATATTTTATAGTTTATGGTTTCACACAATCATAGATACGAAGTCTGTTAGACTCATAAAGGTTCCCCAAGGCCAACTAATGACATTGCTCAGGAGGCAACCCACAATACATTCCCAACTACAGAGAACCTATTTACTGTTAGGCAAGAGAAAACCTCACCCAACCACTTATGTCACCCATGGTAACTGAGGCCAGAGACTAGACTAGAATGAGCTCATGATGGCACAACATACAAAGGCTCAACCCACTCATTATAAATGCTTTATGTCCAACATACAACTGAACAATTATGCTCAATTTAAACTTTAAGAGCAATGCAATTCAACACACCATCACATTATGTATTGGCAGCAATTGGTAAGATGTTGACCTAGACCTTAGAACATTAATTAAGTACAGTGTGTTGCCCTAAGTTAAGCTATGGCTACACTATTACAAATTTCATTTTGCACTTAGAATCATGCTTAATACACCCACCTTGCTTCTCCGGTCTCAAGGATGATTCCAACCTTCATACGTTGTCGTTCTTCAATCAGGAAGTGATGTGTGGCTCCAAGTGCCAGCAGTGTACTAACTGGCAACCTGAAGCGAGTCATTCAAAAGCAATTAATACAATACCAACAATAATACTAGATGCTGCTGATGACAATAATGGTTGCGACAGTGGCAGTATGGGGCGACAGTGGCAGTATGGGGCGACAGTGGCAGTATGGGGCGACAGTGGTAGTGGTGGTGACAACTATGATAAAAACACTAAAAAGATGAAGACAAAATATTCAACGTGTATAGTTACAACTTGGTGCAAAACATACAGGGCTTGGCTGTACTGGGATCATTGGATTATCACCTAGTCCTAGTGGCTTGTAACATTAACTTTCATTATTAACTGCTCACTATATTACTGCATTAAAAAATTTTAAAACATAAATTATGATAAACATGTATATTAAATGGGCACAGCAGCCCCACCCTCTGGGAGCAACCTGACCCAGGGTTTGCTTAGTAATTTCTCTACAGCCATATTATGTGACATTAATTTTATTTCAACTATCCTGTGATTAGGGAATGCATTTTAACATTAATATAGGAAAACTAAATTCTTACATTCTTACACACAGGGCATGTGTCATTAATTGCCTGTGCAGTTGATGGTTAAAGAAAGGGAAGCAGTATTAAGAAAATAGTACAAGAAAGCAAGAATCTGGCCAAGTCTAGCATCTTTCATCAATAAAAACTGTCTTCTATGATAACAGAAAACTTGTGTCATTCAATACCTGCTAGGCCCAGCTTTTTTATCAGAAAGCACTATCAACTGGTATCCCTCCTTGGCTGCCCGACATGACTCTGCAGCAACACGATCTAAGGCCGGGATAAGGCCCTGTACGCCCTCAGACACTGGGTACGTTATGTCAACAACATATGTGCGCCACCCTCTGTGCTTTGTGGCTTTGATTACCTAAAGAAAAAGAAAAGGTTATGACAATTTCATAAACTTTTTAATAAATTACATTTATATATAGATTGATTGGATATTATTATTTAATATTATTAAATGGATCATGGCAAACTACAGGCATATTGTGACTAATACATAAGTTACATTGATTAAATTTAATGAATATAAAATGGAAGCCTTATTTTTCATAACCGACATTTCAAGCGAGATATTATACAGCTGCAAATCTTTATTTAATCAATTCTAATCAAATAACACCTTGAGCAAAGGTTACACTATGCCTATCCTTTGCAAGACATTACTTAAAAAGTTTAAAAAATGAATAACAGCATATTTTGGCATATTTGATGCATGTGGCAACCCAACCACCCACCATTGTGGTGCAAACAGCCCTGCATACCCACAAATAATAAAGCAATGCAGGTATTGGGCTTGGGATCCATCTTCTAAAACTCCTCCCCAAGAAAGGCTACATAGTCTTCCCTGGCTTGGTCCCTTCTTTTGATAATTACTAACTTACTTCCCCAAGAAGGGCAGAATTGACCTCAAATGTGGGGCCAGCACCCGTCTGGGCCCTAAAAAACAAAAGTAGGCTTGTACGGCTAAGTGAAATCTTAACTGATGGAGGAATAAAATAACTGGTAGTAGTGAAAGTACTTTAAATAAGGTGATGTGCTAAGTTTGTACAAGATAAAGGTGAAAGTAAGTGAGAATGAAGAGTGAAATAGAATATAAATTATACTGGAGAAAGAGGCATTACCAATGGAGACGAGTTTGTCTAGGGATTATTTTGAGCAGTATGGTGGCTGAAGGCAAAGATAGGAAAACTGAAACAAGTAAAATGTTTATAAGGGTATGTAAGATTTGCTAGCATGTTGTGAAAAAGGATTACCTAGATTTTAGGAACAGGGAGGCCAAGCCATGATCAGAAGACAAAATGCAGAATGGCCGAGTGCAGAAAACCAGTAAGCCTCGGGTTGCAACACTAAACTTTCTGGTTATGCTTCCATACAAGTGCAATGAGGAGATTGCAGGTAAAGACAAGAAAATCAATTAAAAGAATTGAAAAGCAAGGCAAGAACATACTGACACTTATGAACTCTTAGGTTAGGTACTGTATATGGCCAAGACAATCTGTAGCAAGAATTGGAAGAAGAGAATATGGGTGGGGTCTTTGGGAGCAAGTATCAAAGATATTGTAACACTATCAAATTAGATGGCAAATTCCTTGACGTTCTCATTGACCACAAGCTGAATTTCCAGGGACACATTCTAAATATATCAAAGTTTCAAAAACTGTTGGCATTCTTTCTAAGATCAGATATTATGTACCCCGCCCTGCCCTGGTGACTATTACTCCCTCATCTATCCATATCTCAACTATGGTATTTGTGCTTCGGGTTCTACTACCCAAAATCATTTACGACCTCTAATTACTCAACACAAAGCTGCTATTAGGACAATATCAAACTCTGGCCCCAGACATCACTCGGTACCCCTACTCAAATCTCTGAATATGCTAGATATTAAGTCACTGCACATCCTCTCATGTGTATTATACATATATAAAATGCTGAACTAATGCCAATCCTGACCTACAGAGTGCTTTGTTTTGCTTTTACTTTGAATATGTGCCTAGAATGATTTCGGATCTTCTTTTACGTTTTGGGCAAGTTTTCTTTCATAGTTTCTTTTGGCTAATCTGATTTCCTGAGTAGCTGAACTTAATGCCTTTTTCTATACATCATAATCCATGATGTTCATTGTTGATTTATACCGTCTCCAGAGGTTCCGTTTAGTTATTGGCTCTCTTTTTACTACTTGTGTCATCCACCTTCTTCCCTTTCTTTTCTCTCTAATTTTTGGCACATATCTTTGAATGAGTTCAGTAATGACCTTTTTGAAATTTTCCCATGATGTTTCCATGCCATGATCACCTATCAGCGCCATCCATGAGGTGTTCTGCAATTCCCCCTCTCATTCACTGATACTTTAGTTTCCTTGATGGTAATCTAGAAGGTCATCATCCTGAACCCTTATGAGAGTTTCTGTAATTCTGTTCAATCTTAGAATACAGTATTGTAATCACATGATGAAACGAGCTAATGAGCTTTTCCCATTGTATATATGTGCACAAGCTGCCTGTCCCTGACAAAGCAAATTAAAATATACAAGTTGAGTGAAATGCATGCACTGAAAAAAATAGATGTTATTGCAATCACAGAAACATGATAAATATTGAAACAAGGTAATTTACAAATCAATTAACATTGTTTCACACTGGTAGATATATTTGACAAGGATGTGGAGTAGCAATATTTTTCAGAAAATTTACAGTACAGTATTGTACTGTTGATCAAATGAAACTTGTACAGAAACAATTTGAACTGAACTGAATGAATCTAATTATAGCCTATGTACAAAGAAATCACATTAATGTGATGTAGAAAATCAGCAGGAGCCATAAGAAGGATGCCTCAGTGGAAGCCTCAGGAACCCTAGAGGATTCAGTTGAATCTCGGGTTGCAACGCTTTTGAGCACATCGTGATGTAGTGGTCCAGAGCTTTGTGTGGGAATTCCAAGCACATAGATTGGAATCCTCCTCATGGATCCTACTGATTTTCTTATTGGTATATAACTTTAAAATAGTAATTTCTTTGTGCCCATGAATGCAATGTAAATAAAATTCACTAAATGGAGAGTTAAAAGGAAAAGAAAAGGAAGCAGACAACATCAAGGAGTTACACTGTGAAATTATTTAAGAGTACAGTAGTTACAAGATGGGAGCTACACTCTCTAAGTTCTGTCTTCCCTATAATGTGTGCATGTGAAATGCTTAGTGCACGGTAAAACTTCAGTCTGAGGCCAACTTATCTACATCCACCATGTTGAAGAAACATTAAACAAAGGGGCCTCGACTTACGATGCTAATCCGTTCCCAGAGACGGATCGTAAGTCGAAATACAGTATCCCAAGTCGAAACAATTTTTCCCATAAGAAATAAAGGGATTTGAATTAATCCGTTCCCCACCCTCCAAAATATTAACATACAAATACATTTTATACTGAATACAATGTTTTTTTTCTAACTACAATACAGTACCTAAGTTTATCTTACCTTTATGGAGGGCTCTTGATGGCATATGAAATATGGTGATGAGGGGGGGAGGAGGAGAGTTGTTACCGTTTGGAAGGGGAGTCCCCTTCCATTATCACATCAGGCAGTGATGTTTTCTCTGGGGGTACTCTCTCTTTCCTACGTTTTGCCTGAATACCACTAGGACCTGGTTGTGGGTCAGTGTTTGTCTCACTACAAATTTGTCGAGAGACATTTGTTTTTCCCTTCGTTTTAACATTTGTCTGTAATGATGCATCACAGTGTCATTGAATAGGTTGAGGCAACGACCTACTGCAGCTTGATTTGGGCGAGTCGTTTCAGCAAAGGTTTGCAATTTTTCCCATGCGGCACACATTTCCTTAATTGTTGAGGAAGAGACATTCTGTACTCTTGTTTCTGCTCTATGGTCATCCTTACATGGGTTTTCATATGTTGAGCCTTACCACTGACTTTCCTGGGACTCATGGCGTGATATATAATAATTACTTTAACCACTGCACTGCGCAAAGCGCCTTTAGGCGCTCAGAGAGTTGTGCTTTTTGTTTTTTAATTTGGCTATATTTTAATGTTTTTTAATGTTTTCATTACTATTTGTGTTTTGAAATGGAAATAGTTGACTTTGGAAACATTTTGACATTAAATTTACCTGAACATTTGTAAAAATAACAAAAATGTGTCCTTGACAATTGCACCAAGACGTTTTTGCTGAAAATAGGTGAGCAGTGCAAGGGTTAATGTTCAAAATGCAAAAAATCACCACAAAAGCAGAATTTCTTATAGGCGCGATCGTCACTAAGTGGGCAGCTGCAGTAAACTGAGGCAGGTCGGCCGCGTGACCGAGAACCACGCACTCGGTCGACCCGAACGTTTACCAACAAATATCTGAAGTTGACGACACCATCGGATGTCAAGTCGCATTTTTCGATGAAATTTACATCGTAACTCAAAATTATCATAAGTAGGGGTAATCTTATGTCGCAGTGCCACCGTAGAAGGATTACAGAGCAGTAATGCAAATAACTCACCTCAAGATCAAGAAGGGAAAGAATTGGATTCTTCAGGAAGATGCGATGACACTGTTTGCTGCTTGGCTCAAGTATATTTGCTTCAGGTCCTAGAAATTTGTAATACAGCACACTCATGAACAATTCAATGTACATTATCAAATTTACAGTATCAAACATGGCACATAAAATTTTATATATACAGTATATACATGTACACAAAAGGTCCTAGAAGTAGACATCACTATCTTAAGTGATTTGCACACAAGGTTAAAAAAAATACGAGGACAGCCTTCAGGATTGGTTAAACAGATCCCAGAGTGTCAAAGATGAAGAAAAACAAGTGTTTTTGTGAACACCAAGTCTCCAGGAGCATGAAGACTCCGCGTCCCTCCCCAACACTAAGACCCATGCTCACTTGCTCTCTCCACTCTAAGCTGTATTACAGCACTCAACTACCCTCATATGATGTAGATCACCACCAACAGGCAGCTAAGTACATGGAGTCAAGCATGTCATAACACATCTGGTAGATGAATGGACACGTGCGGGATTCTTAATTCTGTGGCCTGGTTTCGATTCCTGGACTAAGCAGAGACAAATGGGCAGAGTTTCTTTCACCCTGATGCCCCTGTTACCTAGCAGTAAATAGGCACCTGGGAGTTAGACAGCTGTTACGGGCTGCTTCCTGGGGGGGGGGGGTGTACTCACCTATTTGTGCTTGCAAGGGGGGGTAGTCGAGCTCTGGCTCTTTGTCATGCCTCTCGACTGTCAATCAACTGGTAATTACCTAAGTGTAATTACCTAAGTGTAGTTACAGGATGAGAGCTACGCTCGTGGTGTCCCGTCTTCCCAGCACTCTTTGTCATATAACGCTTTGAAACTACTGACGGTCTTGGCCTCCACCACCTTCTCACTTAACTTGTTCCAACCGTCTACCACTCTATTTGCGAAGGTGAATTTTCTTATATTTCTTCGGCATCTGTGTTTAGCTAGTTTAAATCTATGGCCTCTTGTTCTTGAAGTTCCAGGTCTCAGGAAGTCTTCCCTGTCGATTTTATCAATTCCTGTTACTATTTTGTACGTAGTGATCATATCACCTCTTTTTCTTCTGTCTTCTAGTTTTGGCATATTTAATGCTTCTAACCTCTCCTCGTAGCTCTTGCCCTTCAGTTCTGGGAGCCACTTAGTAGCATGTCTTTGCACCTTTTCCAGTTTGTTGATGTGCTTCTTAAGATATGGGCACCACACAACAGCTGCATATTCTAGCTTTGGCCTAACAAAAGTCATGAACATTTTCTTTAGTATATCGCCATCCATGTATTTAAATGCAATTCTGAAGTTAGAAAGCATTGCATAGGCTCCTTGCACAATATTCTTAATGTGGTCCTCAGGTGATAGTTTTCTATCTAGAACCACTCCTAGATCTCTTTCTTTATCAGAATTCTTTAAAGATTTCTCACATAATATATAGGTTGTGTGGGGTCTATGTTCTCCTATTCCACATTCCATAACATGACATTTATTAACATTAAATTCCATTTGCCAAGTGGTGCTCCATATACTTATTTTGTCCAGGTCTTCTTGAAGGGCATGACAATCATCTAAATTTCTTATCCTTCCTATTATCTTAGCATCATCAGCAAACATGTTCATATAATTCTGTATACCAACTGGTAGATCATTTATGTACACAATAAACATCACTGGTGCAAGAACTGAACCCTGTGGTACTCCACTTGTGACATTTCTCCATTCCGATACATTGCCTCTGATTACTGCCCTCATTTTTCTATCAGTCAGAAAATTTTTCATCCATGATAGAAGCTTACCTGTCACCCCTCCAATATTTTCCAGTTTCCAGAACAACCTCTTATGTGGAACTCTGTCGAAAGCCTTTTTTAGGTCCAGATAGATGCAGTCAACCCAGCCATCTCTTTCCTGTAATATCTCTGTGGCCCGATCATAGAAACTGAGTAAATTCGATACACAGGATCTTCCTGATCGAAAACCATACTGTCTGTCTGATATTATATCATTTCTCTCCAGGTGTTCTACCCATTTAGTTTTGATTAGCTTTTCCAATACTTTCACTATTACACTTGTCAATGATACAGGTCTATAATTGAGGGGGTCTTCCCTGCTGCCACTTTTGTAGATTGGAACTATGTTAGCCTGTTTCCACACGTCTGCTACGATTCCTGTACACAGGGATGCCTGAAAGATCAGGTGAAGTGGAATGCTGAGCTCAGATGCACATTCTCTCAGAACCCATGGTGAAACGCCATCTGGGCCAGCTGCTTTGTTCCTCCCGAGCTCCTTTAGCATATTTTCCACTTCATCTCTAGACACCTCTATCCGCTCTATGTTGTTCTCTGGAATTCTTATTGTGTCTGGTTCTCTGAAGATTTCATTTTGTACAAACACACTTTGGAACTTTTCATTTAATGTTTCACACATTTCCTTTTCATTTTCCGTGAATCTGTTTCCCATTTCCAACCTCTGGATATTATCCTTTACCTGCAATTTGTTGTTTATGAATTTGTAGAATAGGCCCGGTTCTGTTTTACATTTATCTGCTATCCCTTTTTCAAAATTTCTTTCTGCCTCTCTCCTTACTGCTGTATAATTGTTTCTCGCATCTTTGTATCGCTGGTATGTTTGGGGGTTTGGCCTCTTCCTATACTGATTCCATTTTTGTGTCTTTTGGTCTCTAAGGACCAAAAGTCTTTTTTGGTCTCTGGTGTACAGATTCCTGAGCCTACTGAGCTCTTATCATATCTACATTTGAAACTGTGTATGGAGTCAGCCTCCACCACATCACTGCCTAATGCATTCCACCTGTTAACTACTCAAAGCATGCATGATAGCATGTGCCCGCCTGAGCGTGCATGCATGCATGGGGGGGGGGGGGGAATTAGTAGTTAGTAACAGTTGACTGACTGACAGTTGAGAGGCGGGCCGAAAGAGCAGAGCTCAACCCCCGCAAGCATAACTAGGTGAATACATCGTCAGTAACCAACCCAATCAACTCATTTCATCGTTAACAAAATTAATAAAAATTTTCTGCTGCTGTGAGTCCCAGTGCCTGCTGCCCAATACAAGTTTATGCTACAACATACTGAATTTCCCATACCATACTCAACCAACCATGTCTCAAAAGCAAGCTTGGGCAGGGAAAAAAGAACCACAAATCTTCAAGCAAGGCAGCCATCCAGAACAACACCGACAGCCATCGTTTTTCGCCCTCTGGGTCTGTGGCGGCGCTGTTCTCCTCCCCTCTACTCCAGCAGTGGAAGCAGTTTACAGACTTCCAAATGCTGATGTGTCTGAATTCAACTCTAACATCAGGAAACAGACTCGACAAAAACCAACTAGTAATTTTGAGGTATTTTAATACTGAACTCTGCGAGCCTGATAACCCTCAAGCTGCTAGTTTCCTCTACTGTATGAATTCCTGCTTGCTCATACCCTTAATCACTAAACGTACCAGAATTACTGATCTGACTGCATCTACTCTTGACCACATCTGGACTAACATAACCTCTCCACTCACTTCAGGGATAATCACTGATAGGACCACAGAATCTCCCCGCATTTCTTCTAACATTAATAAACCACCTCTAGATACAATGAAGATTAGATTTAGGCTGCGCAATGAAACTTCTATAAGCAACTTTATTGGTGCTGCTGCTAATAACAACTGGGAGACTGAATTGGGTAACAGTGATCAACTTAGTGCAAACATTTCTTCATTAAACTCAGCCTCTATAATACCCATTGTCCAATGCTAATGTAACAAGTCAATTAGGGAAAAGATTAAACAATTCATGGCTTACTAAGGGTATACTTAAATCTATTAATAAAAAACATGACCATGAGAAGAAGTAAAGGTTAGGGATCATCTTTCAAGAAGTTTCAAGGAGATACTCATCAATGCTGTCTAAAATAATTAAGAGAACCAAAATAAAATACTATGAAAATAAATTTGACCAAATTGAGGGCAACATTAAGAAAACATGGAGCACCATTTCCCAAATATTAGGATAAAAAAGATAATGAATAAAAAAACAATACTCTTATTCAATGATGGTGTGCTTTCAGCCTCTGACACTGCTATTAAATTCAATAGTTTCTTCTCATCCTTTGCAAATGATATCCCATCCTCTCTAATGTTAAGGACTACCTTACAGGAAACTATCCTGTCTCTCTGTACCCAACTCCTGCTAATTCCTTTGATGTTAATGAGCTAATCCTTTCTTTTAAAACAGAGTCAAGTGTCCTTGCTGAGATACCAACTCTAATGTACATGAAAGCTTCCAGATTTCTAGCTCCAATCATTGCATTGCACTACAACCGATCACTAACTCCAAACCTTTCTATTCTAAAAAATAAAAGCGAGAGTAATCGTAGTCCATAAATGTGGTGATCTCACCGATGTCAACAATTTCAGACCTATATCAATTCTGCCAACCTTGTCAAAAAATATTTGAAAAGCTAATCTACAAGTGGCTTTAGTCTTATCTAGTTAAACACAATATATTTAGTTCTTGCCAATATAGCTGGCCTACCCCAGCTGACCCCAAGAGCGGGGTAAATGCAGAGAAGCAAAGAACCAGCGTTGAATGTAATGAAATGCCATTTTCTGGGCGAGACCCGGAGGCTCCCCGGAGCTATACCGGGCTGATGTGTATATATTAGACCGTGGCAACAGTCAATCGAAGGAGTTCTAGGCCTACCAGGGAAGATGAAGCACGAGGAGCAATGGCCTAAAGACACCCCCATGTAATTGGAAGCAGTCTTTGTCTGGCACCTGCCAGGTCAGGCACCCAGAAAGGTAGGAATTTTGAAACAAACTACTGCTGGCCAAAAAATTGCAAACCGAAAGCCAAAAATCAAACAGCCTCAATCAAAAACCGGGAGACAAACATGACATCACCACAACCTCCGCGCATCCGTCTGCACAACCCCCCCTCCTCCCTGGGAGGGAGACGAGAGGGTCCCAGACCTCCACGCCGGCAACTCTCCCCAGTTCAGAAGTCGAGTATCAAAAACGTGAAAATCCGCTGACCGGGAGGGAGGGAGGGGTGCCACGGAGCCTCCGGGTCTCACCCAGAAAATGGCGTTTCATTACATTCAGCGCTGGTTTTCTATGGAACCCCATTTGACTTCCCGGAGCTACCTAACCAAAGATAAGGAAAAAAGGGACTCACCCAGGAGGCGGTCGTCACTCGGTCCTCAAGTCGAGACAACAGGTTGCAACCTGCGACCCAAGACTATACACGCCCGAGAAGAACATTAACAAGGTAATATGCAGCCAGGACCCTGATCAATCTTCAAAAGCCCCGTGCCCGAAGATAGGCCACAACATTTTACCATAATAGCAGCCGAACGCAGAACTTACAAAAGGCGTGGGCATGGGGATAGACCGCAGGCTGGCAGGACCGAATAATCCTGCGGACAACCTGGGAGAAGGGAAACAGATTCAACCCAAAGCGCGTCCTCTGCCACAGAGACCATGGCGTGCAAATAACGGCGAAGAGCCACAAACACAAAACACGATGCACCCCCGGCTGAAGCAATCTAGCATTAACAACCCAAGGACCCCTTCGGAAAGCAGCAGACTCATTCTTCACCAGAAAAGAAGGCTGCAAACGAACGAAACGACCACCATGACCGAAAGAGCAGAAACCCCTGCACCGGAGGAGAGTATGAAGCTCTCTGACCCGACCTCCAGAGGCCAATGCCAACAAGAAAAGAGCCTTAGAAAAACAGTCCTGAACCAAGGGGGGCCACCACGAACCGAGTAGAAGAGAGAAAGAGAGAGCACCTGGTTCAATGACCAGGACAGCTCAGGCAGCGAATGAGCAGACCAAAGGCAAAACAACGCCCGAGAAAGCTTGCGGAACGGAGCAGAATTGACATCCACCCTGAATACAAGCTGCAGCGGCTCCGCCAGCGCCGCACGATACAAGGCGACAATATTTGGCATAAGATGACGGTACTGAAAGAACCAAGAGAGAAAGGACAAAACAACCCGAACTGAAATCGAAGAAACCTACGAAGAGACAAAAATGTCGAAACCAAAAGGACTGCCAGGAAATTTCATACTGCCGTCTAAACGAAACTCGCATGTGGGACGACATCAACAAAGCCACCTGAACACCATACAATTGGTGATACACCCGCATCAAAAAAACCAGACGCGAAGAGTGGAGTAGAAGATCGAACCAGCCACGTACCGGACCGGATTGATCTGCTGAAAGAGGCGAAGCCGCGGGAAG
This sequence comes from Procambarus clarkii, assembly GCF_040958095.1. Lineage (NCBI taxonomy): Eukaryota > Metazoa > Arthropoda > Malacostraca > Decapoda > Cambaridae > Procambarus > Procambarus clarkii. The sequence continues at coordinate 18,862,459 of NC_091192.1, read as the reverse complement.
ACCCTCAGGTTCGGACATCGAGCGAGCAGCGCCTGAAACCAAGGCTGGCCCGGCCACCAAGGAGCCAACAGGACTACTCTCCCCTGGAAAGTCTCCAACCAACCCAGGATCCGGAGCAACAACCGAACCGGAGGGAAGAGGTACAGGTAACTCCACCTCGACCAGTCAAGTCGAAGGCATCGACCCCGATGGCTTCGCAGTCTGGGAAGGGCGTCACAAACTAGAAGACGCCTCGACCACACCGATGCAAAGAGGTCCACCTCTGGGCGCCCGTACGTCCGGCAGAGCCAACTGAACAAGTCAGCGTCGACCGTCCATTCCGTAGAAGGGAAATGAACCGAGACAGGCCGTCCGCCAGGAAATTTGACACCCCCTGAACATGAACCGCCAGGAGAGCCGTACCCCCCGAGAACTCAGCAGATGAAGCACCCAAAACGACCTTCCCCAAAGAACCAAGGACCGCATTGAACCCCCACGGTTCAGGCAATGAACCACTGGGGAGCAGTCCAAATGGAGCCGGATCGTTGCTCCTCGAGCGACCCGAATCTTCTGAAGTGAATATCACACTGCTGCAAACTCCTGCCCCATGCTGTGAGCTCAACAGAAGGATGGACTCCACCAACCCTGGCCGGACTGGTGAGTACTTGTCACAAAACCCCAGCCGAGAAACGGGGCCTCCGTGAACACATCGAGCGAGGGCTCGGGGAGGCGCCACGGCACAGAACCCAAAAAAACTCGCAGAGGAAGCTGGCAATACAGCAGCCGACGCAAGGCTCCCGGGATCCAAACCCATCGATCGCAAGAGCGGCGGAAGGGACGACCCTGAAGAAACCAGAACATCCGCCGAAGCCAGATCCGACCCGATGGGTAGACCAGAACGGCGAAGTACAGGCTCCCGCACAGCCGCTTGAACAACCGACATGTGACTAAGGTGCCCTCCAAAACCAGCCTTAGGCGGGACCGCAGCCACAATGGCGTCGCAGGAGGGAAAGACAAGGAAGCAGTCTGAGAGTCCCACACAAGACCCGGCCAAGTCTGAACCTGAAAGGGAACCAAATGGGACTTTCTCCAGTTCACCAAGAACCCGAACTCGGCGAGCTGGGAAAGAACCATATCCCTGGCGAGCAGACAACATGGACTGGCTGGGAGCCCACACCAGACAGTCATCGAGGTAAACCAGAACCCGAACCCCTAACAGACGCAAACAGGTCACCATGACCCAGGTAAGGCATATGAACACTCGAGGTGCTAGATTCAAGCCGAATGGAAAGCAACGAAAGCAGTAAGCATGTAGTCCCACGACCTAAGACTATTCCAAAATTTGGACGAGCACCACCTGTCAACACGTGAGGTGAGAAGCGAAGAACAGACACTGCCTCCCTCAGAAACAGCTCATACAACTTCTTCAACGCAGCCAGCACCCAAACTGCCAAAGCAAGCCCACCAGACCCTGGCCCGGAACCCAGCTCCTCCACACCCAGCATGAGCCAGTCCGAAGACAGCTCCAGCAGGGAAAAGAAGTGCAAGACCGAAGCCAAGTACCCACGGGCGCACAAATCCTCGGCCACCAAAGATGCCGAAAGGGAGGGAAGCTGCACCTGGCTGACATCATAAGGAAGGATTTGGGGGGGGGGGGGGGGACCAAGCACATCTTAAGGTGCTCCAACTCACCCCCCAGGAAAACGTGAATGACTGTAGGCAACTCTCGCCATTCAAGTGCGCAGTCCGACAGAATGAAAGCCAACCCCAACCCCCCCCCCCCAAAGAAAAAGCAGTCTGCCAGCCAGGAAGACTCCGGCACCTTGTAACGCACCCAAGAAGGAAAAGAAGCCAAACTCAAAATGGAGGCTTCAATATCGAACTGTAACTGTAATCCGGGTCTCGCAGGAGGTAAGCCACAAGGGGCCTCCCACACCTTCCTTGGTGGGATGAGGGAAGCCAAAAACCTCCAGGAAGAGGGAACTGAAGAACCCAAGGGAACTCTCAACCGAACCCGGGGAGGAGTCGAACTCTTAACAAAATCGTACAGGGAGGGGGATAGGAAAACCACTTTCCCTGTAACAACAAGCCCCGCACCGAGGGTACCAAACACACAAGCAGGGACCAGTGTGGCCCAGGCCCCCCCAAGTCAACTCCTTCTCTAGCCCCGGAATCCTCCACGTCAGGACCTGGGGCCGAGCCGTCCTCCAAACGCTCTGCCTCTGGAGAAAAAGCAGAAACCACCGGAAAAGCAGGGATGACGGGGGCCAGCTGGCATGGCCCAAAAGCTCTGCAGGAGAACCAGGCTCGAAGGCCTCTGCCGTCAATCCGAAAAGGGGCAATCCCCGAAGCTGCCCGAGTCTCACTACCAGTATAATTCAGCGGAGCAGCTGCAGGGCATCCAGAAAGGCAACCAACCTCACACGTTGCTGCAACATGAACCACTCATGCAACGCTAAAGCTGTCTGCACCCAAATATCAGCCTCAGTAGAGTGGGTGAATGGAGTACAAGCAAAAAACTCCACTCGCAGGACTCTGGGTCATAGGTGTCACTGACCCCAACAGGCAGCAAGGCGGAGGCAGACGGTTAGTGTCACCCTGAGACGGGGGAACAGAGCAACCTTCAAACTCACACAAGGCGAAGTGGAACTCAGGAGGTCTCCTACATTTGACCACTGAGCCCCAATGGGGGTTTCCAGGGGCCCTTAGGCTGATTGCTAAGGGAAGCACAGGAGAGGTACTGTTGACCGGTTATCCCAGAGCTACCAAGCAAACAATCTAAAAGCTGAACCCCTGCAGTGTGTGCAGGCATGGAGACCTAATGGAGGGCCACCAAAAACCTACTAGTGGTCCTACCGCCACACCTGGCAGACCCCCGCCAGATACAAAAAACAAACAAAACAAAAACGCAAAAGCACAACATCTCCAGGTAAACAGAACCGATCGCTATGCGATATATCAGACAGCTGCACAGTACCTCACACCCCAGCCTGCGACGAAACTACCTCCTGCCCAAGGGAAAACCAGCGTAAGAACCACCCCAGCTGAACCCCCAAGGGCTGAAGTGTAATCACAGAGCAGCGACAGAACCACACGGAGGTAGCTGCTGCTGAACGGCTCATGGAAGATAACCCTGAAGCCGCAAAGACAGTACTTACGGGGCACTTGGGGAAAGTAGCCCTAGGTGCATGCAGCCCCAGTCCTCTTGTGTTACTCCTGGCTCACACACCACCAATACAGAGCAACAACACCGGTCTGCAGCACTGCGCAAAGAGTGGAGCCAGAGCAATCGACCGTTCACCATCACAACAGCCTTTGAACTGAGGAGAGTTGCTGGCGTGGAGGTCTGGGACCCCCGTCCCCCTCCTAGGGAGGGTGGGGGTTGCGCAGACGGATGCGCGGCGGTTGTGGTGATGTCATGTTTGCCTCCCGGTTTTTGATTGGGAGTTCTGTTTGATTTTTTGGCTTTCGGTTTGTAGTTTTTTGGCCAGCAGTAGTTTGCTTTGAAATTCCTACTTTTCTGGGTGCCTGACCTGGTAGATGCCAGACAAAGACTGCTTCCAATCACACAGGGGGTGTCTTTAGGCCATTGCTCCTCGTGCCTCTCTTGAGGGGGGCCAGGTTCTGGCTCTGGTCCCTGGTAGGCTTAGAACTCCTTCGATTGACTGTTGCCACAGTCTAATATATATACACATCAGCCTGGTATAGCTCCGGGGAGTCAAAGGGGCTCTCCACAGAAACCCCTATAGAAATGTCATCCAGAAGGCACAAGGGAAGAGAACCCTAGCACCCAGCCCTGGTACACTTATTACATCTGGCCACCACACCACACCACAATGTAGCAGAGAATGCCACCAAGGCAAAACACTGCCAGGAAATCAAGGCCAGAGTTGATGACCACCCTAGATCACATTAGCCAACGCACTGGAGTTCCTTAGTAACCGGCACGGAGGGTCTGGGGATCCCCCCCATCCCCCCGGAGGGGAGGGCGGAGCGGAGAAGCGGCAAGATGTGACATTTGCTTGTTTCCTTGTAATATGGGGGGAGTTCTGTCTTCAGTTTTCGGTTGCAATTTTCTTACCATGTGGGGTCCATTTTATTATGCCTACTTTTCTAGGTGCCTAACCCAGTTGATGGCAGATTAGAAAAAACCAAACCACAGGGGGAGGGGGTTCCAGGGGCCATTGCTCCCTGTGCCTCTGAGGGGGCCAGGTTCTGGCTTGTGGTCCCCAGTAGGCTCAACTCGAGCCTACTGGGGACCTACTAGGCTTGACTAATGAACTAGTCTAATATATCGCATATTAGCCCAATAGCTCAAGGGAGCCAAAGGGGCTCCCCACAGAAAATGGTGCCTTTGTCACTTTCACACTGCATATATACATAAATACTAAAGTGTATAACTATCTATGATTTTGTGCATCATAATGAGCCACTAAGGTGGTTTTGAGCCTACACACAGCAAAGCATCAACCCACTAGTCAGCTGACGATTGCATCTACACGACTACATAATGCCTCCAATATAAAATACCTATTGCTAATTCTAGGCATAATGTTGCTATTATCATCCTCAGCATCCTGGTCACTAAATACCAAATATGAATCATTTGGCAAACGTTTATTTTCTAAAGAAGCACGAGGTCATTTCATAATGCATAAATGCACTAAATAATGGCTGTCTGTCATGCTGTGAACTTTTGTAAACAACACTGTGCTCACTGATATCTGAACATTGTACGTAGTCTTTTTCACATTCAGGATCATCTGTACTATCAACACAAAATAATAGCAATTACTCGTGTAATTCGTGTTTTTTAAGTGAATTCTAATTTAATTCTGCCCGAAACGCTGCGCGTGCTAGTGGCTTTACAAGACTGTAATTACCATATTTGTATCCTCACATTCCTTATGTACATTCTTGTATATGCATAAATAAATAAATAAATAAGTGATGCTGTGGACAAAGGTTGAACAGTTGTGTTGCTAGCTCATGCTGCATGTGCCAGCTTTGGTTGCTTACTCAGACTTCACATCCAGGAGCAGTGTCCACAATTTTATAAAAAGGGAGTCTGTTTGCCAGAAGGCTGAGAAAGCTGATGTGAGCCCTGTATACCCATGGGACTTTAAATTTACACAGTAATGTACTCTAAATCATCCCTCTGACTCGTGCAGTGTGGTCAGGTATGCTGAAAGCATCCCTTTATTACTCAAGCAGTGGAAAGGTTAAGTGCTATATAGTCATACTGACTTAGTGCTTCTCTTCAATTTCTTTTCCTTCTATCTACAGTTTCAATAGTAGGCATGACAAATTCAATGAAAATTGTTGTTAGTAATTTAACAGATATCCCAGAAAGAAGAGGCAAAACCAAAGCTATTCCTTTCTACCTTGAAGCACTTTTTCATTATCTTCTTAAATCTAAAAAATTAAACATCTGCTGAACACTATTTTAAAAAGCCATATAGTACAATATCAAGTTTATTATAAGTATAAAATGAGCAAAGTACAGAACCAGATTTTTATATTTACCAATAGGACATGCCAGTGACATCACAATTTTTTCACGGAAAGGATCAATCGGTGGGTTTGTGACTTGGGCAAACAGTTGCTTGAAATAGTCATAAATAAGAGGCTGGAACTCTGACAGGCATGCTAGTGGTGCATCATTTCCCATTGAGCCGAGAGCTTCTTTCCTAAGAGATTGAAAAAACAAAAATCACTGAGATAATATGTAAAGTTATAACAACTCCATTTTAATTTATAATTTAATGAAATTCATTGAAGCAGCGTGAAGCATAAAAATTTATGCTTCACAGTCTACAGATCAAATTTCAGTATGATAGAGAACTGTACTCTAACTTGATAGAGCTATAAAGAAGAAAACTACAGATTGTGTGTAACTAATTAGTCTAAGCAGCAAATGACCAAGAAAATAATGTGTATAATAAAATCAGCGTTGAATGAAATGAACCGCCAGGTTCTGGGCGAGCCCCGGAGACTCCCTGAAGCTATCCTACTGATATAGTGCTATATTAGTTGGGGTCGTCAGTCGCAGAGTTCTTATTGCCTACCGGGAACCAGAGCCAGAACCTAGACTCCTCAGAGAGGCACAGAGAGCAATGGCCCATGAGCACTTTACACATAAATTATGTCATATTTTGCCCTCTACCAGGGAAGGTACCCAGAGAGGTAGGCAAATCAAAATGGACCATTGTCTCATTGAAATTTGTGAGCTATATGTCCTCAAAATAGCAAAAGAACTTCCCCAGAAAGAAAACATACAAGCAACACATCATTCAACTTCCCCCCCCCCCCCAGGGAGAGAGGAAGCTGGCAACCCACTATCAGTTCTTGATTGTTAGTAATTACCTAAGTGTAATTACCTAAGTGTAGTTATAGGATGAGAGCTACGCTCGTGGTGTCCCGTCTTCCCAGCACTCTTTGTCATATAACGCTTTGAAACTATTGACGGTCTTGGTCTCCACCACCTTCTCACCTAACTTGTTCCAACCGTCTACCACTCTGTTTGCGAAAGTGAATTTTCTTATATTTCTTCGGCATCTGTGTATAGCTAGTTTATACCTATGACCTCTTGTTCTTAAAGTTCCAGGTCTCGGGAAATCTTCCCTATCGATTTTATCAATTCCTGTTATTATTTTGTATGTAGTGATCATATCACTACATATAGTGTTGGTGATTGGATGTTGACTTGGACCACAATTTCTTTTCTGGATATTTGCCTTAACTGTTCCTACGCTTATTGTGAGCCGGCCTGGCATTCTACAGGGTACTGGGGCTACATGCTTCTAGGGTTAGGGTTTCCTTCCCTAGGTGCTTCGTGAGTACTGCCTTTATGTCTCAGGGTTATCTTGTTTGGGGCGTTCGGGAAACACACCCTGTTAGAGGGCATCCTTGCTTGTGGTTGTCCTCGCTCTTGGGGCGAGTCAGGGGTCTTCAGCTTTCCGCCTTGACCCGGGTAGGGGTGCATTTCTTTGCTGGTGGAGTGCACTGCGGCTAGCACCACCTGCATTACTATCACAAGTGGTGGCCGATGTTTATCTCTGGCTGCTATTTGTCCAGGTTCTGGCTCTGGTACCCAGTAGGCAAGAAGAACTCTGCGACTGATAACCCCAACTAATATAGCACTTTATCAATAGGATAGCTTCAGGGAGCCAATGGGGCATCCCACAGAAAATCACTTATCAGAATATGTCACTTAACAAATTATGTACCGTGTTTTGACTGTTGACCCCAAAACCTTTTCACCTCTTTCTTCTTGTTCTCATCAAACTCACTTATACATTAGCAAAGTAAAGCCAAGTTATAGTTACATAACTCATACAAAATGTTAATACCTTATGCAGCCCATTCAGAATTAACTGTCAATGTCTCTCATCGCATAAACCTCAATAATATTAAATATATTATTTCTCCCTCTGTTCTCCCCATCCACCACATCATTCTATTTAATAAACAATGGCAGAATTAAAATAAACTATGCTTAACTTCCTTACATTTTGCTTCATAAATGCAACATTTCCTCCTGTCATCATCAAGCTTCACACAATTTATAATTAACAGCATTTTTGGTGCATTATTTATAATCTTCTCAATTTGAACAAAAAAAATTACTAACAAAAGTACCTTCAAGAAAGGACAACTGAACTTGACATTGGTTCATTTTATTACTTGCAGCTTTATGACAAAGCTAAGTCATGTTGGGTAGAAATTAACATATGGACTAATTTACAGTGCCCATTGGGGCACTGTAAATCACCACATCAAAAGTGAGAAATAAGGAACAAATATCTTCTGTTATTCTAAATATTCCACTCTCATAACTAAGTTATGAGAGAATTATGCATATGATGCATAACTAAGTTATGAGAGTTAAAAGATGTTAACTCTCAACTTTTTTTTTTCTTAAGAGCAGATGTTATGAATGTAATGAAATGCCATTTTCTGCGTGAGACCAGGATGCTCCCCAGAGCTATACCTGGCTGATGTGTATATATTAGACTGTGGCAACCGTCAATCGAAGGAGTTCTAGGCCTACCGGGAACCAGAGCCAGAACCTGGCCCCCTCAAGAGAGGCACGAGGAGCAATGGCCTAAAGACAACCCCGTGTAATTGGAAGCAGTCTTTGTCTGCCATCTACCAGGTCAGGAACCCAGAAAGATAGGAATCTCAAAACAAACTACTGCTGATCAAAAATAAGGAAACAAACATGACATCACAACCGCTGTGCATCCGTCTGCGCAACCTTCCCCTACCCGGGAGGGGAAAGGTGGGGGTCCCAGATCTCCACCCCGGCAACTCGCCTCAGTTCAGAGGGCGAGTATCATAAACGCGAAAACTGCCGACCGAGAGGGAGGGATGCAGGAAGGGATGCCGGGAAGCCTCCGGGTCTCACCCAGAAAATGACTTCATTACGTTCAACTTTGGTTTTCTGTGGAGAGCCCCTTTGGCTCCCCGAAGCTACCTAACCAAAGATATGAAGAAAATGGACTCGCCCAGGAAGCGGTCATCACTCGCTCCTCAACTCAAAGTCAAGACACAAGGTTGCAACCTGCAACCCAAGCCTATACACGCCTGAGAAGGACTAGGAACAAGGTAACCTGCAAGGTAACCCTGTTCGACCTCCAATAGCCCCGTGCCCAAAAGATAGGCCAGGACATTACCAAAGCAGCAGCCGAATGCCAAACTAACGAATGGCGTGGACACGGGGAAGGACCACAGGCTGGCTTAACTGTATAATCCTGCGGACAACCTGGGAGACCCACGCCCTGAAATAGTGAAGAAGGGGAAACTGGGTCACCCCAAAGTGCGTCCTCTGCCACTGAGGCCGTAACACACAAATAACACGAAGAGCCACAGACAAAACATGATGCACCCCTGGCCGAACCAACCAAGCATCAACAACTCGAGGACCCCTCTGGAAAGCAGCAGACACACTTTTCTTCACCAGAAAAGAAGGAGACGGCTGTAAACGAAGAAAAGACCACCAGGACTTAAAGAGCAGAACCCCCTGCTCCGGAGGAGAGCATGAAACTCTCCGACCCGACCCCCAGAGGCTAAAGCCAACAAGAAAAAGAGCCGTAGAAAACAGTCCTGAATCGAGAGGGCCACCCCCCCAAACCGAGGAGACAGGAGAAGAGAGAACCCGGTGCAATGACCAGGACAGCTCAAGGGCGCACGAGCAGGCCGGAGGTGAAAACAATGCCTGAGAAAACTTGCAGAATGGAGAAGAAGTGAAATCCACCCAAAATGCAAGCCGCAGTGGCTCTGCCAGTGCCATCCAAAACGAGGTGACAGTATCTGGCATAAGAAGAATGTCCTGAAACAACCAAGAGAGAAAGGACAAAACCAACCAGAAATCGAAGACAACCTACAAAGAGACAAGTCCCGAAAAGGCCACCAGGAAATTTCATACTGCGGTCAAGACGAAACATGCAGGTGGGACACCAACTAAGCCACCTGATCACCATACAAGTGGTGATAAACCCGCGTCAAAAAGACCAGACGCAAGAAGCAGAGAAGATCGAACCAGCCACATACCGGAATGGACCAATCTGCTGAAAGAGGTGGAGGCGCGGGAAGACCCTTGCGTTCGGACATTAGCAAGAAGCGCCTGAAACCAGGGCTTGGCCAGCCACCAAAGGACTACTCATTCCTGGTATCTCTAAACTAACCAGGACCCGGAGCAACAACCGAACCGGTGGGAAGAGGTACAGGTAACCTCAACTCAACCAGTCCAGCCGAAAGGCATTGACCCCGACGGCTTCGCAGTATGAGAAGGGCACCACATACACTGGGAGACACCTCGACCAAGTCGATGAGGAGAGGTCCACCTCCAGATGCCTGTACGTCCGGCAGAGCCAACTGAACGAGTGTGTCGACCGTCCATTCCACGGATAGGAGAATAAACCGAGACAGACCATCTGCCAGGACATTTGACACCCCCTGAACGTTAACCGCCAGAAGAGCCAAACCCCGAGAACACAGCAAACGAGTCACCTGAAGCGACCAGCCCCAAAGAGCCAAGGACCACATCGAACCCCCGCGGTTCAGACAATGAACCACAGGGGAGCAGTCCAGAGCCGGATCATTGCTCCATGAGCAACACGAATCCTTTGAAGTGAAAGCCACATCATTGCAATCTCCTGCGCCATGCTGCAAGCCCGACGGAAGGACGAACCCACTGACTGGCCGGCCTGATAAGCACTGGTCACAAAACCCCAGCTGGGAGATGAGGCATCCGTAGACACATTGAGCAAGGGCTCGGGGAGGCATCAGGGCATATAACCCCGAAAAACCCTCAGAGGAAGCCGGCGACAGCAGCCAATGCATGGTACCAGGGATCCGAACATAGCGATCACAAGATCGGCAGAAGGAACGTCCCCGAAGAAACCAGAACATCCGCCGAAGCCAGATCCGCCCCGACAGGTAAACCAGCACAAGACCCAGCCCAGTCCGAACCTGAGAGGGAACCAAATGGGACTTCCTCCAGTACACCAATAACCCAAACCCGGTGAGATGGTAAGGAACCAAATCCCTGGCGAGCAGACACACGGATTGACTGGGAGCCCACACCAGCCAATCGTCGAGGTAAGCCAGAATGCAAACGGGTCACCACGACCCGTTAAGGCGTGTGGACACGCAAGGTGCCAGATCCAAACTGCTTGGGAAGGCAACGAAAGCGGTAAGTGTCTCCACGACAAAACCGAGCCAGTCCCTGAAGCCGGACCAAAAGCAGCCGGATCCAAGACAGAGTGGTCATCTGAAGGAGGGGCAAAAGACCCAGGGGATCAGACGGGACAAGTCCAGTATGAATCGCAGATCTGCTCAATCCAGTTTCGGAACTGAAAACAGGTGGGGAAACCCACTCCTGGATGACCTGACAGCGTGCAGGGGAAGAGGTCTGCCCCGCAAGCCCCAATCCCCCCGAAGGAGAAGGAAAGAAGCAACGCCACCGCAGGCCAGAGGAAAAGGACCCGAATTGCCCACGAATCGTGGGACCAGGCAAGAAAAAACGGCGCAAGCCTCCCCACTATCGCCCTGCCAACAGGGCGAACAGTGAAAGGGCTGAAGACCCCTACGAGAGCCCAACTGATACTCAGAGCGATCACCGAGCCAACGACTCCATATGAGGGCCAGTCCTGAATCTGGCACTACCGGCTTACGACGACCGAAGGAACCCCGAGATCTGGCTCGGCCCTTCTGGGCAAGACCTCCATGGTCCCTCCGGAGAGCCTACCAGTCTGACATAGGCCGTCAACTACACGAACCTGCCTGCAGAAAATGCACCACCACAGACTCTGCAACAGCAAAACTAAAAAAAAAAATGCAAAGGCACAACGTCTCCAGGTGAACAGAACCGGTCGTTATACGCACAGTATATCAGAAAGCTGCACAGTACCTTATGCCCCAGCCAGTGACAAAACTACCTCCTACCCAAGGGCGAACAGGGGTAAGAACCACCCCAGATGAACCCCCAAGGGCGGGCAATCACCAAGCAGCGACAGAACCACACAGAGGTAGCTGCTCCTGAAAGGCTCATGGAAGATAACCCTGAGGCCGCAAAGGCAGTACTTACAGGGCACGTAGGGAAGGTAGCCCTAGGTGCATGCAGCCCCAGTACTCTTGTGTTAATTCTGGCTCACACACCACCAACACAGAGCACTGCTGAAAGAGGTGCACTGCAGCAAGCAGCACTGCACAAAGAGTGGAGCCAGAGCGATCGACAGTCACCAACAGCCTCTTGAACTGATGCAAGTTGCCAGAGTGGAGGTTTGGGACCCCCCCGTCCCCCTCCCGGGGAGGGGGGTTGCGCAGATGGATGTGCGGCGGTTGTTGTGACATCATACTTGTTTCCTTATTTTTGATTGAGGAGTTCTGTTTGCTAGTTTGGCTTTCAGTTTGCAATTTTTGACCAGCAGTAGTTTGTTTGAGATTCCTACCTTTCTGGGTGCCTGACCTGGCAGACAAAGACTGCTTCCAATTACACAGGGGTGTCTTTAGGCCATTGCTCCTCGTACCTCTCTTGAAGGGGCTAGGTTATGGCTCTAGTTCCTGGTAGGCTTAGAACTCCTTCGATTGACTGTTGCCAATGGTCTAATATATACACATCAGCCTGGTATAGCTCCAGGGAGCTGAAGGGGCTCTCCACAGAAAAAATATGAATCTTTTACTTACTGTGTTGTCACCATTGGCAACAGCAACATACTGATGGTTTCAATAGTGTAGCCAAACATACAAAGGCGGCGATCACCACTGAATGTGTGCATCACTGCACCATATTCCTCCCCATTGACAGCAACATTTCCTTGGCCATTTACAGATGGTTCAGGTAGCAGATCACCTTCGTAATCAGCATACAAGTCTTCCAAAGTAAACTGTCAGAGAAAGCAAATTTCCTGTAAGTTAACAGTAATTCACACAAATTTTTATTACAGTACTTATCACAAGTTTTCACTAGGTTCAATAATGCCACTATTTCCTTACATATTCTGCAGATTTCAACATTACACTAAACAATAATTTAATAAACAAATATCATTGAGATAAGCCTCAGGCAAGGCACTGGAACCAGTTAGTTTATTTTGCCTGATTTACCCGAGGGCCACTAACACTAGTGGCCTCGACAGGGACAGGAAACAGGCAGCTTGCCTGAGGTCCACCCCCCCCCCCCACACACACACACACACACGATAGAAATGAAGAAAAATTCTTTTTTCTACAAAGTGTCAGGGACTGGAAAGCTTGTGAAATGGTACATAAAGACAAAGCAACAAAATCATTAAAGGAAAGGGGTGCAAAGAACAAAGGAAAGAGGAACATGTTCCTGAAAATAGTATACACCAACAAAGATGGAGCGAGATCGAAAATATTGGAGTTGAAGGATATAATCAAGCTCAAAGTCCCAGATATTGTCGCACTAACAGACACAAAACTTGAAAATATTTTAAACGAAGCCGTGTTCCCAAGGGGCTATACAGTTTGGAGACTTGACAGGAAAACTAGGAAGGGAGGAGGAGTGGCTGTACTGGTGAAAGAACACCTGAAGGTAAGAGTTAAAAATTGAAAACCCTAGAGATATTGACATAATGGCATTGCAGGTCTGGAATCAAGATGATAAGCTGATAATTTTAAATGCCTACAGCCCACCAGCAAGCAATACATGGACAAAGGAAGAACTGAATGACAAATGAGAGGGCCTTATAATGGTCATGAGAGAGATTATGGTAAGAGCTGGCAAAGATAAATCCCGATTGTTGGTACTGGGGGAATTTAACTTTAAGGCAATAGACTGGGAGGCCTACGAGACAAGAACAGAGGACATTTGGACAGGCAGATTTGTAAACCTCATCTTGGAGACATTTATGTATCAACACGTCAAGCAGGCCACAAGAATGAGGGAAGGGGATGTTCCGTCAATACTGGATCTAATATTCACCAGGAAAGAAGAGGAGGTACAGTATTTGACATCCAGTACCTTCCTCCCTTGGAAAAGAGTGATCATGTCCTCTTGGACATTAAATACGCTTTGCGATATAATCTAGTAGAGAATGGGGACATTGAAACAGTTGTTAAACTATTTCAAGAGAGGAAGCTATGGGGAACTTAGAAATTTTTTTCATGGGTATAATTGGACAGACTTGCTGCTAGGTAAGGAAGTAAACGAGATGTATGCCATATTTTGCAAAATATATGATAAAGGCACACAAACATTCATACCAAAACAGAGATGCAGACTAAGGAAACAGGATTGGTTCAACAGAAATTGCGAGAGGGCCAGAGATCAAAAGACACAGGCATGGAATCATAGGAAGAGGCCAAACCCCCAAACATACCAGCGATACAAAGATGCGAGAAACAACCACACGTCAGTAAGGAGAGAGGCAGAGAGGAACTTTGAGAATGGTATGACAGACAAATGTAAATCAGATCCAGGCCTTTTCTATAAATTCATTAAAAGCAAGCTGCAGATAAAGGATAATATTCAGAGTAAAAATGGGGGACAGATACATGGAAAATTAAAAGAAAATATGTGAAACATTAGACGAAAAGTTCTAGAAGTGTGTTTGTACCAAATGAGATCTTCAGAGAGTCAGACACAATAAGAATTCCAGAGAACAACAGAGCACATAGAGGTGTCTAGAGAAGAAGTGAAACAAATGCTCTTGGAGCTAAGTAAGAACAAAGCAGTTGGCCCAGATGGAGTTTCACCATGGGTTCTGAATGTGCAGTTGAGCTCAGCATTCCACCTCGGCTGATTTTTCAGACATCCCTGTGTACAGGAGTTGTAGTAGATGAGTGGAAACAGGCTAACATCGTTCCAATCAACAAAAGTGGCAGCAGGGAAGACCCCCTCAATTATAGACCTGTATCATTGACAAGTGTAAGTCAAAACATTGGAAAAAATAATAAAAACTAAATGGGTAAAACACAGAAATAATATAATATCAGACAGACAGTATGGTTTTCGATCTAGAAGATCCTGTGTATCAAATTTACTTGGTTTCTATGATAGAGCCACAGAGATTTTACAGGAAAGAGATGGTTGGGTTGATTGCATCTATCTGGACCTAAAAAAGGCTTTCGACAGAGTTCCACATAAGAGGTTCTGGAAACTGGAAAATATTGGAGGAGTGACAGGTAAGCTTCTAACATAGATGAAAAATTTTCTGACTGATAGAAAACTGAGGGCAGTAATCAGAGGCAATGTATCGGACTGGAGAAATGTCACAAGTGGAGTACCACAGGGTTCAGTTCTTGCACCAGTGATGTTCATTGTTTACATAAGCCAGATGGAATACAGAAATATATGAACATGTTTGCTGATGATGTAAAGATAATAGGAAGGATAAGAAACTTGGATGATTGTCATGACCTTCAAGAAGACCTGGACAAAATACGTATATGGAGCACCACTTGGCAAATGGAATTTAATGTGAATAAATGCCATGTTATGGAATATGGAATAGGAGAACAGAGATCCCACACAACCTATAAATTATGTGAGAAATCTTTAAAGAATTCTGATAAAGAAGAGAGATCTAGGGGTGGTTCTAGATAGAAAACTATCACCTGAGGACCACATAAAGAACATTGTGCGAGGAGCCTAAGCTTTCAAACTTCAGAATTGCTTTTAAATACAGTGGAACCTCGAGTGACGAGTGACTCCAGTTACGAGCATTTTGAGTAATGAGCGAGCCACTCGCAGAAAATTTGTCTTGATTGACGAGCTTTCGCTCAATTAACGATCAAACCACATGGTGCTTCCTAGCATTCCCGCTGGTTCTCTGATGTCTCTGACAAAGGCAGAGTTGTTTCTCAAGACGAGCATTTCACACGACGAGCTTGGCGCCGGAACGGATTAAATTCGTTAATCAAGGCACCACTGTACATGGATGGCGAAATACTAAAGAAATTGTTCACGACTTTTGTTAGGCCAAAGCTTGAATATGCAGCGGTTGTATGGTGCCCATATCATAAAAAGCACATCAGCAAACTGGAAAAGGTGCAAAGACATGCCACTAAGTGGCTCCCAGAACTGAAGGACAAGAGCTACAAGGAGAGGTTAGAGGCATTAAATATGCAAAAACTAGAAGATAGAGAAAAAGAGGCATATGATCACTATGCACAAAACAGTAACAGGAATCGATAAAATTGATAAGGGAAGAATTCCTGAGACCTGGAACTTCAAGAACAAGAGGTCATAGATTAAAACTAACTAAACAAAGCTGCCGAAGGAATATAAGAAAATTCACTTTCCCAAATAGTGGTAGACAAAACAAGTTAGGTGAGAAGGTGGTGGAGGCCAAAACCATCTGTAGTTTCAAAGCGTTATATGACAGAGTGCTGGGTAGACAGGACACCACGAGCATAGCTCTAATCCTGTAACTAAACTTAGGTAATTACACACAAAGGAGATAACATCTTGGTCAGAAAAAGCTGTAGAAGCAAGAGTGGTAGATACAATTGTTGGGCTAGTGGAAGGTCTTACAACCAAAGAGAATGTCTGTGACTACAGGAGAATTGGCAGGTATGAAAAAGGGAGAGATCGACCCTTGAGGCTCACCCTGAATGGTGCTAAACAGATGGAAGTAGTACTAAGGAATGTTGGGAAATTACAAAGTGATGAGGAGGGGGAAATTATGGTCATTAAGACAAGATCTTTTAAAAGAAGACAGAGAAGCTGAAACTGAACCTCGTAGAGGCAAAACGTCTAAATGAGAGCAGGAACAAAGAAAAAATAATTTTTTTATTTCTATAAGGTGATAAGGGTAGGCGAGCCAGTAAAATGGTACAAACAGGCAAACCAACAAGATCACTAGAGAAAGGGGTTAGTGAAGAATAAGGAGAGAGGGAACATGTTCCTGAAAATTGTATACACCAACAGAGATGGAGCGAGATCAAGGATACTGGAGTTAAGCGATGTAATACAGCTGCAGACACCAGTCAGTGTTGCACTCGCGGAGACATAACTTGAAGATAATATATTACGCAAGGTCAGATTCCCAAGGGGATACCAGTTTAGAGACTGGACAGAAAAATTAGGAAATGCAGTGGCATTGCTGTGCTGGTGAAAGAACACCTAAAGGTAAACAAAATAATGATTGCCAATCCACGAGAAGTTGACATAATAGCACTGGAGATCTGCAATCAGGATGATAATCATGCGACACATGGACAAAGGAGGAGCTGGATAATAAATGAGAGGGTCTTCTAACAATAATGAGAGGGGTTATAGTGAGAGCGGATGAAGATCGTTCACAACTTTTGGTAGTCGGTGGCTTCAATTTGAAATCCATAGACGGAGGCATATGAAGCTAGAACAAAGGACTTTTAGACCTGTAAATTCGTAGATCTCATCCTAGAAACATTCATGTATCAACACGTTAAACAAGCTAAGGGGATGAGGGATTTGATATTTTCCAGGAAAGAAGTGATATTTAACATTCAGTACTTTCCTCCCTTGGGTAAAAGTGACCATGTCTTTTTGGGAATAAAGTATGCAATGTGTTATAATCTGGAAGAAATTGAGTAAGTTGAAGCAGTTGAAAAACTTAATTTCAGGAGAGGACATTATGGGGAACTAAGAGATTTCTTTAAGGAATATGACAGGAAAGACTTGTTGTTAGGCCAGGAAATAAATGAGTTGTATGTCAAGTTTTGTGAAATATATGATGCACAACAAAATTTATACCAAAGCAGAGATGCAGAACTAGGAAACAAGTTTCGTTCAATAGAAATTGCGAGAGGGCCAGAGACCAATAGACACAAAAATGGAATCAATATAGGAAGAGGCTAAACTACCAAACATATCAGCAATACAAAGATGCGAGAAACAACTACATGGCAGTGAGGAGAGAGGCAGAAAGAAATTTTGAGAAAGGGATAGTGGACAAAGGTAAAACAGGACCAGGCCTTTTCTATAGATTCATCAACAAAAAATTGTAGGTTCCTAATAATATTCAGGGGTTGAAGATTAGAAACAGATTCATGGAAAATAAAAAGAAAATATGTGAAACATTAAATTAAAAGTTCTAGAAGCGAGTTTGTACAAAATGAAATCTTTAGGGAACCAGACAATATGAATTCGAGAGAACAACAGAGCACGTAGAGGTGTCACGAGACGAAGTTAAAAAAAAAAAAATATATATGCTCAAGGAGCTAAGCAAAGCAGTTGGCCCAGATGGAGTTTCACCATGGGTTCTGAGAGAATGTGCACCTGAGCTCAGCATTCCACTTCAACTGATTTTTCAGGCATTTCTGTGTACAGGAGTAAGCAAATGTTTGGAAAAAGGCTAACATAGTTCCAATCTACAAAAGTGGCAGCAAGGAAGACAACCCCCTCAATTATAGACCTGTATCATTGACAAGTTTAATAGTCAAAATATTGAAAACAATAATTTAAAGTAAATGGGTAGAATACCTGGATAAACAACTATATAATATCAGACAGACAGTATGGTTTTCGATCTGGAAGATCCTGTGTAATGAATTTACTCGGTTTCTATGATCGAGCGCCACAGAGATTTTACAGGAGAGATGGTTGGGTTGACTGTATCTATCTGGACCTAAAAAAGGCCTTCGACAGAGTTCCACATAAGAGGTTGTTCTGGAAAATGGAACATATTGGAGAAGTGACAGGTAGGCTTCTAACATGAATGAAAGATTTTTTAACCGAGAGAAAAATGAGGGCAGTAATCAGAGGCAATGTATCGAAGTGGAGAAATGTCACGAGTGGAGTACCACAGGGTTCAGTTTTTGCACTAGTAATGTTCACTGTCTACATAAACGATCTTCCAAATGGAATACAGAATTATATGAACATGTTTGCTGATGATGCTAAGATACTAGGGAAGATAAGAAACTTAGATGATTGTCATGCCTTTCAATAAGACCTGGACAAAATAAGTATATGGAGCACCATTTGGCAAATGGAATTTAATGTGAATAAATGCCATTTTATTGAATGTGGAATAGGAAAACATGAACCCCCACACAACCTATAAATTATGAGAAAAATCTTTAAAGAATTCTGATAAAGAAAGATCTAGGTGTGTTTCTAGATAGAAAACTATCACCCGAGGACCACATAAAAAACATCATGCGAAGAACCTATGCTACAATTTCTAACTTCAGGATTGCTTTTAAATACTGTGCAGTACATGTATTTTGCTATAAATAGCAAAGAAATTGTTCACGACTTTTGTTAGACCAAAGCTGGCATGTGTAGCGGTTGTATGGTGCCCATATTTTAAAAAGCACATCAACAAACTGGAAAAGTTGCAAAGAAGTGTAACTAAATGGCTCCCAGAACTGAAAGACAAGAGCTACGAAGTGAGGTTAGAGGCATTAAATATGCCAAAACTAGAAGATAGAAGAAAAAGGAGGTGATGTGATCACTATGTACAAAATAGTAGCGAGAATCGATAAAATTGATGGGGAAGAATTCCTGAGACCTGGAACTTCAGGAACAAGATGTCACAGATTTAAACTAAACAAAGCCACCAAAGAAATGTAAGAAAATTCACTTTCGCAAACAGAGTGGTAGACGGATGGAACAAGTTAGGTGAGAAGGTAATGGAAGCCAAAACCATCAGCAATTTCAAAGCGTTATATGACAGAGCGCTGGGAAGATGGACCACAAGCATAGCTCTTATCACATAATTACACTTAGGTAATTACACAAAAAAATAAAGTGTTGAATGTAATGAAATGCCTTTTTGGAAGAGCTTCCATGACTCCCTCTAGCTATCTTGCCGAGATTGTTCCACACTACAAAGCCACATCAGTTGCAGGGGTTCTGTTTGACCTACCAGGGACCAGAGCCAGAACCTAGTCCCTTTCACTGAAGTACAGACAGCAAATGACATTCTGCCATCTTACCGAGAAAGCATCCAGAAAGTCGGTGAAACTTTACAGACAACTTCAAGGTTCACAAGAAATGGTGCCTTGAAACTGTCAAGCTCCCCAAATGATTGAAAAAAAAATAAAAAATAATTCAGTTGAACCAGCTCAAACCCATTAGTACTGATCGCTGTCACCAGGTGTTTCAGAGCTTGGTCTTCTGCAAACTTGCCATTAAATTCTGTAGCAGATAAAAATCACCCCAGTGAACCGACAAACCTGGACGGGAGGGAGGGAGGCAAGGCTCCACCAGGGCTCTACCAGAGGCCTTTCATTACATTCAGTGCTGGAGGTTTCTAGGTGAACCCCTTGGTGGCTCCCTGTAGCTAACACAGAAAGAAGAGTGAATTCCTGGGAGGGGAAACCACTGCCTGGGAAATGCTGCCCAGGGCAACACAGAACCAACAAGGACCAGAGATACTGACTAAGTACCTGGTTGCCATAACACACTGACTGCAAAAATCCCAGAGCTGAATATCTGCCCAAGACATTAGAAAACACCCCCATGAAAGCATCATATTTGCAAACATCATGGGCCTGGGGGTAGAGTGCAGGCAGGCCAGATTTGATAGCAGTGGACAACCCGAGATATACGAGCCTTAGAATGGGGCCAAGAAGACCTCGCAGTGTCCACTGAAGCAAAGCCAGTGGGCATTCAGGTAGCAATGAACAGCTGTCATGGGACAACAAATGACAGAAAACATATAATAATTACAAATTTGGCTATGGGTGCATCATCTTTTGTGTCCAGTGGCAGCAGTTCATTGCTACTTGCATGCCACTGCAAGTATCAGTGAATTAACTAAGCATCAATAACCAACAGTCCCATCTGGAAGCCTGCCGACTCATTCCTCACCAGAAAAGACGATGGCTGCAAAAAAAAGAACACCTAGCTAACCCCTCTCATCTCTGAAGAGCATGAAGCTCCCCAACTTGACAACCAGAGGCAAAAGCCAAGACGAAAACCACCTTTAAAAAAAAAAAAAAAAAAAGTAACTTGGAGCAAATGAGCAGACATGAACCTTGGGGAGGAGAGAAAAACTAGCACTGTCAAACAACCAAGATGGCTCAGGAGGAGCATGAGCAGGCAGGTGGTGACATAGCACTTGAGGCAACTTTAACAGAATTGTAGGGTATGAACATTACACACAAGCAACAGCAGCTCCACCAACACTAAACAATAAGAAGTGACAGTATTAAGCATGAAATCCTGATTAAGAAAACTACTAAATAAAATAACACCACATGAACTGAAACGGAAGATGGAGACAGAAATACTCGAAACAGTGCCAAGCCATTCTGCCATTGGAACAAATGCAGGTGGGACTCCAATAACTCTGCCACCTGTATGCCATAGAATTGGAGACAGACCTGCGTCAGAAATTCCAGACGCAAAGGTATGAGAAGGTTGAACCAGCAAGGTACGGACCAATTTCCTGAAAAAGTCAGAGCTGCAGGAAAATGCCTAAGTTCAGACAATGGGTCAGAATATCTAAAAACCAAGGCTGAGTTGGCCACCAAGGAGCTTGAAGGATCATCCTCCCTGAGAAAGACTCCAGTTTGAAAAAAATCCCAAGCAACAACTGAACCGGGTGGGGTGTGTGTAAATGTATCCCCACAACCAGTCCAACCAAAAAGTATCCATTGCTAGAGCCTTGCAGTCGAGGAACAGAGCCATGTAGGGCGGGAAGATGTTGGTTTCATGGCAATACAAAGAGAATCCACTTTGGGGCAATCGAATGTCCTGCAAAGCCACCAAATGGGTATGTCTTCGACAGTCTACTCCATGGACATTGCATGGAACCTAGATAAACCTTCAGTGAGATTGTTGGAAATGCCCAACACACGGGTGCATAGAAAGCAAAACCCCAAGAATCCAGAAAATGAGCCACGTGCAACATTCGGCACTATATGGGGTAAGACCGATGAGGTCCACCCATGGTTCAGGCAATGAACCACCGGGGGGAGCAGTTAAAGTAGAACCAGAGCACAAACTTCAGGGGAAATAGGAGTTGTTCAAACCCAAAAAATTGAAGATGAATTTAAGGTCTGTCAAGTCCTCCTTCAAGACTGGGACCAATCAGAATGCCCAACAAAGGGATGAGGCTGGATGGACCATGTCCAAGTCAGACCACATTACAATGACCTTATACAGCAGTAGGGATCAAACCTGACCTGCTAGCTCCACTCTCAAAAGAGGGGGCAGACCTGACCAATTCCACTACTAGTCAAGGGAAACAACCCAAATAGTCGACTAACTACAGGACAAGGAGTCAGCAAAGCAAGCGAGACTACCTCCCATTGTGTATCAGAAATGAACTGTGAAATGGCTGAAGTGAGCCATGAGAGGCACCATCCTTCCATGATACAAGAGAGTGGTGACGAAGAGTGGAAGAAGAACCCCCTGCAGGAAGCACAACAGCCTATGAATCTGGCAACATGACAGCCTACCCCAACCAACAGCAGGCATTGCACAAGCCCTACCAGACTGCCTCCAAGAACAAAGAAAGAGAACCCCAGGTAATCAAAATTTGAGAAATTGGATGCCACAATGTAGCAGCCCTCTAAAGAAACTAACTATATCCTCAGGGAATAGGGGCAAATAATGGAGAGGCAAACAAAAGGGCTAAGGACCAAGTCAAATCTAAGGACTGGGCTAGGATGGCCTGCCAACATGCAAGATAAGCATGTAAAACATTGCCACCACCACTACGACACCGCAGGCACCAAGGCTTTGCACCCGGATTCAAGTCAAGTGAATCCACGTCCTCATGAAGTTTATCAAAGACTTCCATGAGGTCCTAAAAATGCATGACCTTTGCCAAGTTCATACATGCCCTGTGATTCTGTGCGATAATGGCTGCAGAATGCACAGGCAGCTGAATATTAATATGAAGCTGCCACTTATCAACATCCTTGGCAAGACCAAAAGCAAACACAATCAGTCCTTGAGTGAAGAATAATGAGGGAACCAAGAACACCAAGAAGACATTTAAGTAACATGAAGTGTCCAGTGTATAAGAAAGACAATCCCTATCAGGCCTTCCAAAGATGAGGTGTGGGTTGTCAGCCAGTCAGGAGGAGTCAAGTACATCATAACGCATCCAAAATGGTGATGCCGACTTGAACTCAAAGGATGCAGAAGTCCATGAAGAAAGCTGGATCCATCAAGGAAGTTAGGCCCAAATTCTGCAGCAAGTACCAAAATAGGTCCTCACAAACACTGCAGGGAAAACTCGGGAAGAGGAAACCACTTGAAAGACAAATCTGCAGGACTGAAAGGTACACAGAAATAGACCAAGGGAAAGCAGCAGATATATCAAATTCATGCTTAGTGAGAGGATAAGACGACTCCTCTCCTGTAAGCATACAACCCCTCTGATGGAACAAAACACTAAGAGGAATCAAAAGGCATTCAAGAGGCTAATTTTGCCAACTTCCAGCCACAGGAGCCTGCCATGAAGGCTTTGGAGTACAGCCAAAGTCCTTGCCTAATGTCTGGCAAAGAAAGATGTATTGTAATCCACAAGTTAGGAGAAAGTATTAACTAGAGAATCAAACACTACAACACTTAACAAATGATGATTGAAAGGAAAAGTAGTACATGTTAGTAATCAGACTGCGGTCACACATCGAGGTAAGGTCAGAGTGATTAAGACCGTCTTAGCTCACCCAAACTTATGTTACAGCCAGGTCATAAAGGGTGATCCAAAGTTCTTGTTCCAAGAAGATTGACATTTAATCTGATTATACCCTTCTTGGGATGCTGGGGTGTGGTGGTGAAGGTTGTGACCGCTGGACGGTAGTCTTGTAGAAGCAGAGGTTCTATCAAGTACTCCTCCTCTATATCCACCTGTGGTAGCGACGAAGCGAAACCAACAAAATGTGGGAACCTGATGTGATCTTGTTGACCAGAGTTGAATCTGCAGTGTGAGAGTAACCGGGTATGGAGTGTTGTAGTGATGATTTGGAGTTTGGGACTTAGGCTGAGGTTATGAGTTCTAGATGGTGATCCAGTAGGTCCAGTGTGTTTATTGGTAAGGGTAGCAAATTTAACAAAATTGGATATGTTATATTGTTAATTATTGTGCAAGTATTTTATATCATTAAATTAGAAAACCTGACAGCCTTTAATCACCTTCTGTATGTTCTCACATGAAAGTTCCAGTACAAACCTATTGGTATGCCTCAAGGGTCTGGGGTGTAGAAAATAGATTGTGGGGAAATAACTATTCATGAGGCAAATGAGATATGGTTGGGAAAATGTTGTGTCCAGAATGAATCTAGGCTCAGTGTTCATGACAGGTGTCCTCCCAAGGAGGAAGCACGGAGGAAGAATGCAGTTTTATAGAGGAAACTAGACTTGGTGGAACTAAAGGGCTCGATTGCCTCCACACTGGAGAAGGGGCAACCCACGGAACTTACAGAGTTAAACCGCGAGCTAAACCCTGCCCCAACTCTGAAACCCTCAGATGCTTTGGAGCTGCAAGCAGGGAAGAAGGAAGGACAAAAGAAAGGTGCACCACACCTGCAAGGGATTGAAGAGAAGGCATGATGGCAACAGCCAAGGTGGATCACCATCACCTCCAACTCGGGTCCCTAAACAAAGATACGTAGCAATTCCAGGGTATCCATCCAAGCAAATAGTTGTGAATGTTGAACCCGGTCAAATTGAGCCCATAAAGTGGCAGCTCCTTGATATACTTTCACTTCAGAAGCAGGATCAGAAAGGGCCACAACCCATAGGGATCAAATCCCATAAGATTCCTTGGTTACCTTGAGGTGCTTCCAGGGCTTAGCGTCCCCTCGGCCCGGTCGTCGACCAGGCCTCCTGGTTGCTGGACTGGTCAACCAGGCTGTTGGACGTGGCTGCTCGCAGCCTGATGTACGTATCACAGCCTGGTTGATCAGGTATCTTTTGGAGGTGCTTATTCAGGGTCATGTTGCCCAACGGGCAACATGGCAGAAGTATAAAAAATGATTGTTGCCATGTAGCAAACACACTGTGTGAGAGCAAGCTTGACAGGCCATTCTTTATACATAACTGGCCTCTTCAGAGACCCTCGGGAAAATACCAGGGACTGCTAGTTATATCCCAGATAGATGCTCTCAGGCACTGGGGATGCTTGCTAATAGAAAAGAAACAAAAAACAGCCCAGTGAACCAGGGGCCAGATTCACGAAGCAGTTACACAAGTACTTACAAACGTGTACATCTTTACTCAATCTTTGACGATTTAGGTTACATTTATTAAACAGTTTATGAGCATGAAAACTTCCCAATCAACTGTTGTTGTTGTTATAAACAGCCTCCTGATGCTTCGGAGCTCATTATTTGCTTAATAATTGTAAACAAAGTCGCCAAAGATTGAGAAAAAATAGACAGGTTCGTAAGTACTTGTGTAACTGCTTCGTGAATCTGGCCCCAGGGCTGCAAAAGGCGACTGCAGTGTGCAATAAGAATAGAGCATGTGAGCACCAAGTGCCCCCAACACAAGTGACTTGCATGCTACCAACCACAGGTCTAAACAGAGAAGCCAAAACAACACTTAAAATACTCAAGGTAAGGAACGTCACCCTGGTGGCAGGGCCCTGAAAGTGTGATCTTATGAACACATCAAAGTCACTATCAGTGCATGGGTAGCAGTAAACAAACACCAAGGGAAGTAACCACTTGAAACATTGTAGTTTAGAACACAAATTACCAAGTCCAAACAACACTGGACAGAAAACACACATGTGAAGCTATATTGGAATGATAAACAAGCAAATGGTCCCCAAAGGGTAAGTCCTAGGATGAGCAGCACTAAGTTTAGAAGCACTAGGCAACACATGAACAGAACTGAATGACAAGTTGGCAGAGGACTGAGCTCTAGGCTGCTTGATGGCAGTGATTAGTTTTAATGGCTTCAAGCTAGTTTTGAACGAGTTGTTTTGTTTTGTTTGAATAGTTTGGGGAGTTGTTTGGCAGTTTCAAGGTTTTGGTTCTTGTGAACCTAGCAGTTGTCTTATGTTTCACCGACTTTCTGAAAGTTTTCCTGACGAAATGTCAATGCCATTTTCTCTCTGGACCCCAAGGATGGTTGGCTGTGGTCTCTGGCAGGCCAAACAGAACTCCTGTGACTGATATAACTTTGTAATATGAAGCAATTTCAGCCAGATAGCTACAGGGAGCCATCAAGGGGTTCTCCCCAGAAAAAAATGAGTTAGAAATTGTTAGAAAGAAAATAAAATTAAATAGACCGTTACAAAAACAAATTTTATTCATCCTCTTAACCTACTCATTCACAACTCTCAATTTTTAGGTTATAGGGTGGCAGAGTGGCTGCCCCAAGAAGCTGGCAATGCACTGACTTACAATCCAAATCTCACTGACAGCAGTGACATTCTAATTCACTTTATATTGTTTTCTAGATAACAATCCACAATCTAATATATCAGTTGTCAGAGATGCTATCTGACAACCAATAAGAACAAATCAAATTTATATAATTTCATACCATTCACCAAGTATGACACTTTGAATAGGCAATTTTTGCCAATGCAAAAAAAACAAATTACACACATTTGAATCCAACCGTCTCGGGTCAATTCTTACCATCTAATCCCAGTAATGCATGAATGAGAAGAAAAAATAGATATACATTATACAACTTTTTTATGCTAAGCTAAAGTTAAATCCATTATTTTCTGAAAGATAATAATAAGAATTATTCATTAAAATTGTTTCTAGATATATCCACAAGTCAAAAAATGTTTCAGGTCTAAAACTATAAATATACAAGAAATAATGCATTTTAACACTTTAGTACTGTGTTAAAGTAGATTATCAAACATATTTACCTGCTCTTGAATCCACTGTGAATGAGGCCTCGACCTTGCAATGTGTAGCTTGAGCTCCTCATCCTTTGTTACAACCTTCTCAAGTGTGTCTACCAGCAACATGCGACCAGGCTTAAGCCGACCCTGGAAACCAACACAGAAGATATAGTGTGTGTGAGTAAACCAATATGCAATGGGAGCCAAGGCTGAGACAGGCACACTTCTGCATCACACTACAGTACTGTAGTAGTAGACTAAGCCACACGTGTGGACGAGCAAACATGGTTTCTTACACGTTTCCTCCCCACCCAGTGTGTTTTTGGCATTATTTTGCTATTATATTCTACAGTAAAATTCAAGAAAAAAATGGAAATAATCCAAAAAGAAGTATTTGCAATAATACTGGATTCTGTGCCTGGCTTAGCCAAGCATAAGGTAAACAAAAGGAAATCAAGATAGCACAACTGGAGGAAAGGTCAACTCTTCTCCGACTTTGCCTGCACCTGAAAATGTGAAAACCAAATATATGTAGAATATTTGTAAATATTGCATTGACAAAATGATGGTGCACATGAACATATTAATAACACTATTATACACATATTGATAATTTGGTAACTTCTCAGCAGGTCTCAATGTTGAAGTGGTGTTGGATCAACATCAATAATGTTTATCCACTGTTGGATCAACGTTATTGATATCGGTTCAACGTCACTTCAACGTCAAGTGTCTGCCGGGTAATCTAATCTAGCAATGAAAATCACGGTGATGTAAAAAAATGTGTGCGGATCCTCTTGGCCTTCTTACCTGATAAAACTTACCTGAGAAGTTGGCAATGGGAGACCTTGTAAAGAATCATATCAGTCAAAGTCAGTAGCCAATAAAGCTTTACTAAGAACTTGATGTGGAAATGTTAAACAAATAAACCGTATGATTCTTGAAAAAATCTAGCCCATTACAGACACAGCACAACAGCCGACACCACGACCTCCAGACTCTCTACTACCCGTTCCTGATCCCTGGGGGATGATCATGAAAATGAAACGCTATATTTGTGACGGAAAGATGGTCATGCTTTCAGTCACGTTGTCCTGAAATGATGATATGAATCATGATTTGATGATTAATGAAGATTTGTTTGGCAGATGCCATCATCATCTCGCCAATTCTGCCCAGCTGGACAGTCAGCTCACTACCCAACAGCTGGCTGGCAGATGCTGGCTCTGGTTACCTTCTGCAGAATATTCTCGGGCTCTGTGTCATATACGCCCACTTCTGAAGCCATCACCAGCACTCGATCTTTGGTGACGTAATAGCGAGAAGGACGCAGACCATTCCTGTTGAAGGGAGAGTCCGAAATGAGGCTGTTAGTTTTCTGCTTTCAGCATCATCTAGTATACGAGTTCAGATTAAGAACCATCCAAAGAGCGAGGCATTTTGTGCTTTAAGACACCTATGTTTCTTTCTGTATCTGACACACTTGTGGAGTAGAAATCCTGAGAACTTTGAAGGGTCACATCTTCAGATTCCACCCCCCTCAGTCATTCAATATTTTCCAGCATGCTGCATCACCTTTTCTTAAGATATGGGTTGTAATAAAAGAAAAGTGAAATTTAAAAAGATAGATTATTGCAGACAGAGCCGTCTTACCACATGGGCCCGATGGGCACTTGCCCGGGGTCCCCACGAGCATAGGGGCTCCACAAGCACAGGGGCCCCAAGAGCATAGGGGCCCCACAAGCACAGGGACCCCACAAGCATAGCACAAGTTCATTATGGAAGCAGGATGTTTAAATATTTAGGTCTTGTTGCAAGCACACTTATATAATGTAACCCTACATCCTGGTGTGGGACTAAATACTAAATATTTAAGATGTATATATTTCCAGGTGAATAATCCTTTCAGCAGAAATGAAACGTGATGTTTTGAGTGGAGCACAGAAGAGAGCTGCAGAGAAGGAGAAAATAGGAAAACTTCCAAAATTAACATCATGACTCAACATGGGTGCAATGACAGCCACTCATACCATTCCTTCAGATATAGCATTCACATCCATTCCATTCACCTGGGCTCTAGGAGACTCAAACCGCAGACCCCATGCATGCGAGGTCGAAGCTCTATCGACTAAGGTATTGAAGACCCCATGTGGCTTCACACACGTGGGGGCCTACTGTTAGAGTCTCCTAGAGACTTGAACCGTAGACATTAGATGTCAAACATTCATGTAGGTGATTGGAATATTTATTTCCACGGAAGTGTGGATGTTATCTACATCCATTCCCGCTACCAATCATCCAGTTTCAGCAGACATAACATCATTGCTTGTTGCTGCTGGTGATATTTTACAAGAGGAAATACCCAAATCTGTAACAATAAAAGAGTTCAATCCAAGAAAGAGATCCGGGGCTATGGAACATTAATGATACCAACACAATAGATTACTGTATTCGTAGTGGGCCCTCGTCATGTCAATCATGACAGCAACCTTTCAAACTCATGCAGAGTGTATAAAACAGCTGGAGTAGAGAATATAAAGGCAAGGTATACAGTACATCAAACAATGTGTTCAAACATGAACTGTGGAATGGCTAGTATGTAAAATATGAATGGCTACTCTATTCACCATCCCAAGGTGGCTTGTACTGCTTTGTATGTCCCATATTGTCCAAGAAAGAATCTCTCTTTGCTACATTGGGGTTCAATGACTGGAAGCACAGCAATGTTATTGTAGATCATGACACTGAAGAACATCTAAAGTGCATGACAGCATATTTGATAAGGCATAAAGAAACTGGAAGTGCAGATTCTTTATTACTTGAGCAGCATCGCTCAGAGCAGGAATATTGGCATAAAGTGTTGACGTGTTGTTTCTGTAATTCGCTTTCTTGCCTCTAGAGGTTTGCAATTTCAAGGAGAAAATCTGATCATTGGGTTAGCAAAAAATGGCAACCATTTAGGTATACTAGAGCTGCAGAGTGAATTTGACACATTCTTCCAAGAAAATCACAAAATGTATGGAAATCCTTGAAAAGGGAATCAGTCATTTATCTGCAAATATTTGTGAGGAATTTATTGAATTAATATGACATTCTTTAAGTAAAAGTGTCAAAGTATTATTCAATAATTGTAGATTCCACTCCAGACATCTTGTACACAGATCAATTGACATTTACTGTCCGATACATTGAAGGCTGCGAGTCTGTAGAACATTTCTTTATGTTCATCCCCATCTTTTTTCCATGGAGCAAAGGATATAACAAACACCATCATGGACTTTCTTAATGCAAACAAAATTCCACTATCAAACTGAAATGGTCAGTCATACGATAATGCCTCAAATATGTCTGGACAATGTACTGGATTGCAAGCACAGATTCATCAACTCAATGAGTTTGCCATCTATGTCCCCTGTGCTGGACACAACCTGAATTTGGTGGGAGTAAAAGCAGCAGTGTCAAATCAGTGCAGCAGTGTCTACAGACTGTCAAATTCTTTGACTTTTTTCAGCAACTGTAATAATTTTTTGCTAGTTCTACTCACCACTGGACTGTATTGACATCTTTAGGAAAAGATTTTGTGGGCAAGCATCTGTGACCCACTATGGTCAGCACATTTTGATGCTGTTCATGCTCTGTATGGGGGGGACACTATGGTCAGCACATTTTGATGCTGTTCATGCTCTGTATGGGGGGGACACTATGGTCAGCACATTTTGATGCTGTTCATGCTCTGTATGGGGGGGACACTATGGTCAGCACATTTTGATGCTGTTCATGCTCTGTATGGGGGGGACACTATGGTCAGCACATTTTGATGCTGTTCATGCTCTGTATGGGGGGGACACTATGGTCAGCACATTTTGATGCTGTTCATGCTCTGTATGAGGGTTTTGAGAAAATAAAACGTGTACAGTACTTAATTCTCTATCAGCTGACAATGAACAGCAAGTGAATACAAGTTGAGAGGCAGAAGGATTGAGCAACAAAAATGGAAAACCTGGAAATAATCTCTCAAAAATCTTCGGAATGACATGCTAGAAAGAATGAACAAAAACAAGGTCCTACAATCAAAGGATGTGAACATCTTTGTTGCCACAAATCATCTTGAGTCTATGAAAACCTATCTTCAGGAAACTAGCGACAAATTTGGTGAATATGAATTTAAAGGCAGGAGAATGTGTCCAGATGCATATTATAGTGATGGGAAAAAATGGGAACGAAAACTAAGTGTTGTGTCTTGGTAGATATGATGAATCAGCAGAAGAGGTACTGTACCTCTCATTAAATCACAAAAATTCAAGGTGGAAACTTTCCTCCCTATTCTAGACACTAATCTTTGAACTGACACAACATGCAGAGGTTTATTACCAGATTGGAAATCTGTTTCCTGTCTTCAGTGAATTAAAAACCATTGCTTCTGATGCACTAAAGAGAAAGTGTGAACATGTGGCTAATATGTATCACAAAGACATGAATTATTATGACCTTTTATATGAATGTGTGCATCTCTAGCACTACATGGCTCTTTATGAAAATTGCGAGAGAGTCCCTGCACTGTACAGAAAAATAACTTCGGATAATTTGAAATCTGTATTCCCAAATGTTGAAATTGCACTCCGAGTGTTCATGTGTATGATGGTGACCAACTGTACTGGAGAACATTCTTTTTCAAGATTCAAACTTATAAAAAACCTGCCTCAAAGCATAATGGGGCCAACATCGTTTGAACTGGCTTTCACTCATGTGCATGGAAAATGACACCCTGTTAACCATTAACCAATAACTAATAAAATAAATTAACCAATAAATGACCATTAACTTCAAGCCAATAATAAAGCAATTCTCTGAAAAAAGTGCTGCAAATGCTCGTTATAATGATAAGTTCGAAGTAATTTCATACTGTGCTATCTAATCTGTGTAGCTTACCGAGTATTAGTGATTTTTTAAGCCTTGTGTATTGCTCAAATGTTTATCATGTTGATTAGTTCCTGCTCTACAGCATGTTTTTAATGAACAAATCCATAAGGACCGTGACGAGGGTTCGAACCTACGTCCGAGAGGATCCCAGACACTGCCTTAATCGACTGAGCTACAACATGGTTATGAGAATTGCAACCGGAAAATCATCCTGATTTACCATCGGTTCCTGCAGTCTCTCCGAGATACAAACCAGGGTTTTACACAATTCCCCCATGCACCCGAGCTATGTCAATAGGCTGTTCTACCTCTTCGCCCTTACTTCATTACACACAGAAAACACAATAGTGTGATGCATCAAATGAACAAATCCCACCATTGGTAAATCAGGATGATTTCCCAGTTGCAATTCTTGTAACCATGGTGTAGCTCAGTCGATTAAGGCAGTGTCTGGGATCCTCTCAGATGTAGAGTTTGAACCCTCGTCACGCACCTTGTGGATTTGTTCATTTGATGCATCACGCTATTGTGATTTCTGTGTAATGCTTTTAATGTTTTAACATTAAACATTTCTTCTTGAAGTTCCAATAAAATAAATGTGTTTCAAAATGTCGACCATTTACTTTTTATCCCTGTGAGTGGTTGTTGTAGGAGCCCCAACACACAGGTTTGCCCAAGGCCCATAATGCTGTTAAGACGGCCCTGATTGCAGGCATAAATATTTCAGATACCATTTTATCCATTAATCTTTTTTGTATAGAACCCTTCAGAATTTCAGACATTATGAAAAATTAGTACCAATATACATACTAGCATAACAGATCTGACATTAAATAACAAAATTTAGTACTTTCTAAACATAGAAATATGCTAGAAGAAAACAAATATTTTAGATAATTAACAAATGACATTCAAAGCAGCAAATATCGAAGAACCATTTTTCTAAACAAGACCCCTGTTTAATCTAATTATTTTGTTTTACATTTAAATTTTAATCTAATATAATTACTCCAACCCATCCTCCTAAAATGATAGCACTTATAGCAACTACAGTACTTAGTAGAAAGTACAAAACTGGACTGTTGCAGCCAACACTTCACGTTTTGTACCAGAATATTTTTTAGAAGGCACGAAAAAAATAAATAAAAACCCAATCTTAAACATTCCTTGGCCTAGTACAGCACATATATGTAGTGTATTATATTAGGCTTGATATAGCATATATTAAACCTAGGATTGCTTGGACAGGTTAGGTTTGGTTCTTGGGTTAAATTGACAATTTTTTGGAATGCCACTTGGACTATCTAATTAATATAAAATATGAACGTTTTGGGTTCCAACAGTCCATTTTTTGTGCACTTAACTAAATAGTTGCTTCAAGTACAGTACTATTATTTGAGGAGGATGGCCTGAATTACAGTAATCTAAATGATGTTCAGATACTATTATTAATTTATAACAATAATAAAAATTTAATGTTGACTGAACAGGATCTTGCCAGAATAATGGCTGGGAAAAAAAAAAATTGCAGACCGTTTAACCAAAAATCACATTTTTATTAGCGTATAAATTTATTTGTGCACGATTTTTACAATACATGGGAATATTACTTCAAGGTAATTTCTATTTGTTTTGTGTACATCATATACTTTACATAAAATGATCTATGCAGACATTCATATAAATGGTGATGAATTACACAGTAGCTCTTCTGTCTTCCTAAAGATTATCCAATGAAAATAGGTTACTACCCCTTCTACCAATATCAAAACTAAGATGAAATTACTAGTATGTGATCAAAATCCACAGTCTACATGGTTTCGTGTTTTTCATAAGTGTCCAAACTAAATCCGGAAATTTGATACTTCCATAAAAAGTTATATTTTAAGTCAAGGTAAAGTACAAGAAAATATTGATACCATATGATAGGACTGAACCCACAATCCTGAACTTCTGAGGTGCACACACTACTAACCAGACTATTGTTACAAGTATCTCTACCTGCAGGATGAGGGTTCAATCCCACAATAAGGCTTTAATATTTTCTTAGATGTTTCACATTCTTGTGATATCAGTGTCCCAGCTAAACTATTAATGTTAGCTTAATTGCCAAGACTTGTTAAGACTTAACCCTTACACAGTATTAACCTCTGATGCCTTGACTTACTTCGGAACTCTTCATCTTTAAGGGAGTGGCCACATGTAATAGATTTGCCCAGTGGTGCCTCACTGGGGGTCAATACTTGGACCTCTCCTCTAATATGTTAATGATCTTCAAGAGGGTTAAGACCCATTCTTCTCAATGTTTGCTGCTGATGAAAAATCTATGAAGATTAATTTAGAAGAAAATAGCAAGAAACTACAATCTCAAGATAACCTCAATGTAACGGTTGATTCCCTCCTTCCCCCCCCCTTTTGCCCATTTGTCAAGGGTTGACCTGAGAGTCGTCTTGCTTGCTTTGTCCTCTTGGTGCCTATGCTTCCCCACTCCATTCCCTCTCCATCCACCTCTCAATTCCCTTTATTCCCCTCTCACTGGTTCCTCCCCCATACCAGGCGAGTCAAATGTCCCTACCTTTGATCTTGAAGGAGACAGGTTTGAACATAATTTATCAGTTTCTGTAAACATTGCTCGGACGTGCCCCAGGCTCGGGTGGTCTACTACAGAGGCACCTTGTCCTCTTCAAATAGCTGGAAAGAGCCGACTCAATCTTCGAGAATTTCATGTACCTTCAGGCAGATCATGGAAGGTGATTGGCGGTAGATAAGTGCCAAGTTCTTATTGACCCTGGAGAGCCAGACCTCAGGTGATTGGCGGTAGATAAGTGCCAAGTCCTTATTGACCCTGGAGAGCCAGACCTCAGGACTAGTTTTAAATGGTTGGCTGTAGCCAAAAACACTCACTAAATACACTCACTAAAAACCAAAGCTGGGAACATCAGTGAAATCCCATCCATTGTATACAAGAGCACCTCCCATGCCCTTGCGCCACTTATAGCTCTGCTGTTCAACAAATCCCTCGAGTGTCATACCTTCCTTGATATCCTTAAAAAAGCAAGAGTAATGCCAGTTCATAAAGGAGGTAATCCGGCAGACAAACAATTATAGACCCAATATTAAACCTACCCATACTATCAAAAATATTTGAAAAAATTATCTACAAACAGCTCTACTCCTATCTCGTAAAATTCGACATTCTTAGCCCCTGTCAGTTTGGCTTCCGCTCCCAAAAAGAGTACCAACGATGCCATTATTAGTCTCCTTGATATAATTTACTCAGCCCTTGACAAAAATGAGTTTCTGATTGGACTCTTCATTGACCTGAGAAAGGCCTTTGATACTGTTAATCACAATTACCTCTTGCGTAAACTCCATCATTATGGAATCAGAGGCCATGCACTGGACTATATCCAATCCTATCTTAATGATAGACACCAATGTGTAGTCATCAATAATATAACCTCTCCCACTCTACCAATAACCGTTGGAGTGCCACAGGGCAGCATCTTGGGACCTCTCCTATTTCTTACACATATTAGGCAGATCATTGATGTATATAACATTCTGAAACCTATTTTGTTTTGCAGGCTCGCATGCCAGCAAACATTGTCGCTTGGACCATCGACTTGCTTTGGCATCACCAGCTTCTTATTGTTGTCTAATTTTGTTATAAAATTATACTTTTTCAGAGTAAAAATTTTTTTTTCATGTTCTACATTCTACACTAATATAGTGAGTAAATACAGTATATCATATTTCTTCATTACTTACGTAATGCTAGGAAGCTTTGGGTAGCTTTGAGTAAATTTGTGTAGCTATGGGATCCGGTCGGCCGAGCGGACAGCACACTGGACTTGTGATCCTGTGGTCCTGGGTTCGATCCCAGGCGCCGGCGAGAAACAATGGGCAGAGTTTCTTTCACCCTATGCCCCTGTTACCTAGCAGTAAAATAGGTACCTGGGTGTTAGTCAGCTGTCAAGGGATGCTTTCTGGGGGTGGAGGCCTGGTCGAGGACCGGGCCGCGGGGACACTAAAAAAAAGCCCCAAAATCATCTCAAGATAACCTCAAGATGGGTAATTAGACGGACCCCTACAAGGAGTACCCACCAGTGCCCAGGATACTCTCCCTCCCCTACCCCAAATCCCACCTCTCTTCCCCTCTCCTCACATCCCCTATCTTCTCCCATCTTTCCTCCCCCTTCCTCCCTCTCTGCTTATCTTCCATATTTTCCCCTTCTCCCTACCCCCATCTCCCTATCCTCCCCTGAAACAGGAAACCATTTTCCATATACAGTATAGATGGGGTAACTGGCTGCACCCAGGTCTCTTACCCTTTCCCCCCCCCCCCCCCATCTCCCCCCGATTTCCTCATCCCCTCGTCCCCCTTCTGCCTCCCCCCTCCCCCGCATTTCCCACTCCTCTCGGAAAATGTATTATTATGAACCCCCTTTAGTCTCCCCCCCTCATCATCCCCACTACCTCCCTTCCCCCACTGCTTTCTCTGTCTCACCCCCCCCCCATTTTCTCAAAATTTATTATTAAGAAACACTGAAACGACTGTGTGGGTCTCAGAAAATACATTATGATCACTCAAGACTCAAGGGGAAATCAAACCAAACATTTCACACAGCTCCATGAAAATCACATGAGGATCTCTATAACTGCTAATGTTTCCTGAAGCATATAATCGAGGCCTACCCCAACTAGCCTATGTCTGTCCCATACCCCCACACCATTTTCCTTGCAAAGTTAGCCAATTCTAGTCCCAAGCATTTGGCCTCCAACTTTAGACACAGACATTCTCTTACAGTATAGATTCTAATATTTGTTTAAAACATTTGATCTAATATGAAGCTTTGAAGAGGCTCCAATGTTTTAAATATTGAAATGATCTGAATAGAACTAAAAAAATGAATAAAGGAACTAGGTTAAGCAATTAGGACACTGTTTTAAGACTGAAGAGCAGTTATCAACCACATCTAACAACTTTATCATTTATTCTCTTGGCAACAATGCCATATGCCACTAATTGCAAACAATAACATTAATGTGTTTTGCATAGATCATTTTGTACATTTATTTGCCATTGTTGCTAAGATAGTAATGTATATTTAGTGGTCCTGATATTAATTGGGGTTGCAAAACAATCTAAAACATACAAACTATATGGGAATACTGTACTTATAATTTAGATTCTATCTGCATACATACACTGCTTAATAATATCCTGTATCACGTACAGTACCACACATCTTGCGTCGACCAGCTAATTACTGCATCGAAATGTATATTTCACACAGCTTCACTACCCATGCATGTCAGCTAATGGGGTAGAGGCAGAGGAGCTATCCAAAAAAGGTCATTAGCAGTAACACACACCTGTCAAGAATAGCTCCAATGTAGCGGCCATCGGTGAATGTCATCAACGCAGGTCCATCCCAAGGCTCCATTGCACAAGCAGCCCAACGATAAAAGTCCCGTTTTTCTGGGTTCATCAATTTATCATTCTGCCATGCTTCTGGGACCATGGTCATGATTGCCTGAAAAAATTATGAAGAGCATATACAAGGCATAGTGCAACACATGTATAGTTATTATATTGTTTTATACGTGCACTACTGAAAACTCTTGTTCTTTCTGCTATTTGACATTACTCCAAAACAAAATACTGTATTTAGGCAAATCTTCAATATTTGTGCAGTTTAAACTACCTCTTCACTAACAAAATTACTTTACAATCAATGTAGCTCTTGTCTCACACTGAAACAAAATATTGTATTGCTTGCAATACAATATTTTGGATATTGTATTTTTGGATATATCAGGCTCAGGATGCAAAATCAGAAGGGAAAGTATCTTGTGGATTTAGAGGCAACAACAGCCCAAAGGTTGGATGTACCCTGGCTATTCACAAAATATTAAAATATTCAAATAGTTAATTAAAGTTTAAAAAATTAATAATTTAAAATAAAAATATACAAATAAATAATAAACCATCCAAAAATTAATAAAAATACATATCCTGGGATTAATACCAGGTCATGTCTCTTTAGGCAAAGGTTCGAGGGTAATGTACAGTAGTACCCTTGATTACTTAGGCCCGATATACAATGCAAATAAATCACATATTAATGTAGTCCAAGTAATGTAATTTGGCTTGACCCAATAGAATGATGCAATAAGTCACATGGTCAGTTGGGCTTAGTACAAATGGGTCTGGCCAGTAGGTGGGTGGGTGGGTGGTTGTGAGGACAGCCTTCCCCTTGGTTAGTAGGAGCTACAAGAGCCCAGCAGGTTTCCTGTCCCCCAACAGTAGTATACCAGTACAGTATGTGCACACACACGATGCGCGCACACACACGCATACATAATCACTTGGGTAATTACATAACTGGAGAATTGGCAGGTATGAAAAAGGGAAAGATCGACCCTTGAGGATCACTCTAAATGGAGCTAAACAGATGGAAGAAGCACTCAGGAATGTTAGGAAATTACAAAGTGATGAGGAGGGGAAATTATGGTCATTAAGGCAAAATCCTTCAAAGGAAGACAGAGAAGCTGAAACTGAACTTTCCTGAAGCAAAAAGTCTGAATGAGAGCAGGAACAAAGATGAAATCAATTCTTTTTTTTCTACAAGGCAAAAGGAGAAGGGCAAGCCTGTGAAGTGGTACAAAAAGGCAAACCAACAAAAATCACTAGAAAAAGAGAAATCAAGAACATTGGGAGAGGGAATAAGTTCCCGAAAATTTCATACTGTATACGGTACTGTACTAACATTGATGGAGCGAGCTAAAAAATACAGGAGGTAAATGATGTACTGTAATACAGCTGAAGACACCAAACATTGTTGCATTAACAGAGACGAAACTCGAAGATTATATTTTTGATGAGATAGTATTCCCAACGAGCTACTCAATTTAGAGACAGGACAAAAATTTGGAAAGATAATTACCTAAGTGTAATTACAGGACAAGAGCTATGCTCATGGTGTTCCGTCTACCCAGCACTATCATAACGCTTTGAAATTACTGTACTCACAATTTTGGCCTCCATCACCTTCTCACCTAACTTGTTCCAACTGTCTACCACACTGTGAAAGTGTGCTTTCCTATATTTCTTCGGCAGCTTTGTTTAGTTAATTTAAATCCATGACCTTTTGTTCTCGAAGTTCCGGGTCTCAAGAATTCTTCCTTATCAATTTTATAGATTCCTGGTACTATTTTGTACGTAGTTATATCCCCTCTTTTTCTTCTATCTTCTATTTTTGGCATATTTAATGCCTTTAACCTCTCCTCGTAGCTCTTCTTCAGTTCTGGGAGCCGTTTAGTTGCATGTCTTTGCACCTTTTCCAATTTGTTGATGCGCTTCTTAAGATGTGGGCACCATACAACTGCTGCATATTCCAGTTTTGGTCTAACAAAAGTCGTGAACAATTTCTTTGTTATTTTGCCATTCATGTACAGTATGTATTTAAAAGCAAGTCTGATGTTTGAAAGTGTAGCATACCCGCCAAATACACGACAAAACTAAGACATTGCTACAACGTTCGAACAAATTTTAACACCTAACAATTGTAACAATCAATATATCAAGTTGTAACAATGTTCTAATACTGTATGTCATAAAAAATTTATAACAAAATGTAACATCTTTATTACAAGTTGTAACAAGGGACTCATAGGGACCGTTACATTATGTGTTTGCAGAGTAGGCACCTCGCACGATGTTCTTCATGTGGTCCTCGGGTGATAGTTTTCCCACTTAGAACCACCCTTAGATCTCTTACTTTTATAGAACACAATAAAGTAGCTGTCACGACTGCAAGAAAAATGACAGGTTGGATAACAAGGACCTTCCAAACAAGGGATGCCATACAAATTATAGTACTTTTCAAGACACTAGTGTTCGCTAGAATGGAATATTTTTGCACACTAACAGCCCCATTCAGAGTCAGATAAATTGCTGACCTTGAGAGCATGTCAAGATCCTTTACTGGGTTCAGGCCCAAATCTGAACATGGAGAATGCATCACATGAAACCAGTAGGCATGACAGGATGTGCAAAATACCATGTTTAAAAAACAGAGGTGCAATAGGTACGCTGAAGGAGAGAACTCAACATCAATGGCCAAAAACTTTTTCAACACTTTCCCACTACACATAAGGAGAATAACTGGCCGACTTCTCTATGTTCAAGAGAAAACTCGGCAAACAACCTCCAAGGAATACCTATCAACCAAGCTGTGGTTACACACAGAAATCACAATAGTGTGATGCATCAAATGAACAAATCCACAAGGGCTGTGACGAGGGTTTGGACCTACATCAGAGAGCATCCCAGATGCTACCTTAATCGACTGAGCTACGACAGCCATTCTTTTCCATGTCGTAGCTCAGTCGATTAAGGCAGCATCTGGGATGCTTATGGACATAGGTTCGAACCCTCGTCACGGCCCTTGTGGATTTGTTCATTTGATGCATCACGCTATTGTGATTTCTGTGTGTAATGAAGTAAGGGTGAAGAGGTAGAACAGCCTATTGACAGAGCTCAACTGCATGGGGGAATTGTGTAAAATCCTGGTTTGTGTCTTGGAGAGGCTGCAGGATCCACCTAAGTTCAGTAGAACTTCTGGTTGCAATTCTTTTCCCATGTTGTAGCTCAGTCAATTAAGGCAGCGTCTGGGATGCTCTCGGACATAGGTTCGAACCCTTGTCACAGCCCTTGTGGATTTGTTCAAACTGATTCATATATCAAGCTGCGGGCAGCTGTGTCCAACAGCCTGGTTAACCAGACGAGCAACCGGGAGGCCTGGTCTGAGACCGGGACGTAGGGCCATTGATCCTCAGGAGCTACACAAGGTACAGGGGCCACAAAATTTTTATAGGAAAGATATGGTTGAGTAAATTGCATTTATCTGGACCTAAAAATGTGGGGAATTTATTATGTGGGGGCTTTTGACAAAGCCCCACAAGCAGTTGTTCCAGAAAACTGGAACAGTGACAGAGGCTTCTGACATGGATGAAAATTTTCACACAAACAAATGAGGGTGGTAATCAGATCCAATATATCAGACTAGAGAAATGATATTAGTGGAGCTGCAGAAGGTTCAGTTTTAGTACCAGTAATTTCATTGTCTATATAAATGATGCCTAGCTACTAGGGGAAGATAAACTTAGATAACTGTCATGCCCTTGAAAAAGACTAAGACAAAATAAGTGTATGGAGCCCCCACTTGGTAAAATAATTTTAATGTGAATAAATGCCATGTTATGGAATGTGGATTAGGAAAAAATAGACCAAATACAACCTACAAATTATGTGAAAAAGTTTTAACAAATTCTGATAAAAAAAAGATCTAGGGGTGGGTCTAGATAGAAACTCGCCCGAGCACGCCAATAGTTATTTATTTATTTATTTATTTATTTATTTATTTATTTATACACGAGTTCCTACATTCACGTACAGCTACTAGCACACACAGCATTTTGGGCAAGTCTTTAATCCTAATGTATGTTCCCCAGAATACGACCCGCCAAATCATTTAACAATCAGGTACCCATTTTACCGTTAGGTAAACAGAGGCTACAGTTAAGGATTGACGCCCAGTAAATCCTCCCCGGTAAGGATACAAACCCAGGATAAAGCCCTCACAAAATGCCAGGCAAGTGTCTTACCACTACCCCATGGGGACAGCTGGACAGCATATTATGCTATGCTTTTCAATTTTAGAATTTCTTTTAAATAAATGGGTGGCGAAATACTAGAGAAATTGTTCACGACCTCCGTGAGACCCAAGTTGAAATATGCAGCAGTTGTATGGTGCCCATATCTTAAGAAGAATATCAACAAACTGGAAAAGTTGCAAAGATATGCAACTAAATGGATCCCAGAACTGAAGCACATGAGGTATGAGGAGAGGTTAGAAAAATAAAATAAACCAAAACTATTAGATAAAAGAAAGAGGCATGGTATGATCACTACTGTACATACAAAACAGTAATGGTAATTGACAAAATTTACACGAATTCTTGAGACCTGGAACTTCAAGAACAAGAGGGTCTAAATTTAAGCTAACTAAACAAAGCTGCCAAAGAAATAAGAAAATTCACTTTTGCAAACAAGAGTGGTAGACGGTTGGAACAAGTTTAGTGAAAATGTGGTGGAGGTGAAACCGTAGTTTCAAAGCATTATTTGACAAAGAGTACTGGGATGACGGGACACCACGAGTGTAGCTCTCATCCTGTAACTGCACTTGGATAATTACACATTATCTCCCAAATCCAATGGAAAAAAATAAAATTCAAGTGGTATGTAAACTTACAGTATTAAACTTTTGAATTTGATATGCTGCATATAAAAAAAGTGACCACTTTACAATTCATATATAAAGCTCCTTATACAAAATCTTTCAATAGTTGTTTGCTCAAATTCCTCCACAGAGTATGTTATGAATGCCAGACTGTACCACAAACATACTACAGTATACTTAATGTCCGTATGTAGCATTTCTATGTAGGGTTATAAACCCATGGGCGATATGAATAAATGGAACAACCTACCCTCCGGAGCCGTAAATGCCAAAACTATTAAATATTACAAACCAATTGGAAAAGATCATTGGGGCAAATGGGGAAGATCATTGACAAGCTGCCAGCTTCCTGGCCTCAGATGCCACTAGTGTTAGTGGCCCTCGGGCAAGTTCAAGTAAAGGAGGACTGACAAACAGTGTGGCATATTTTATTTGATACACAAGAAGCCAATGCATGATGCCAATATGCTTTATGGTGAACCACAGGGAAATTTTGTTATGAAGGCAATAAAGGTGGCCAGCTGTGTAGCACCAACCTCCAAGATTCAGCAAAAATGTGCATTCTTAAACACGTGCAGTGGACAATACAATGCTTAAAAATACATGATAATCAATGAGAGAAGGGGGCCTGTACTTCCTGTCAAGCCTGGCCTCAGGCCGGGCTCGGGGAGTAGAAGAACTCCTGAGACCCTTTCCAGGTATGCTCCTCTTCAGGTAAGGGAAGAATCGAGCAACACAATGGAGTGGCTCTCTGGTGACATGGATATTTCCATTTGTAAGGTTAGGACAAAACTCACTCATGAAGAGGTATTTTCTGGTAGAAGTATAGGACTGCAAATCAGCATATACTATTCATACACCCCCACAGAGCAGTTTGATTGCAGCAGATCCCTTCAAGAGAAGTAATCCCTTGGGAAAGTAGAGGCCTATTTGTGACCGTGTGGTGCTTTCTACTCAATAAATCAAAATTTGGTAGTACTGTCCTAAATACCGAATGAACATATTTTTCTCCAGATCTAAATATTGTACTGTACCGTACTCACCTCTGGCAAAGAGCGACCTCCTGCCATGACCAGGAACTCCAAGCAGCAGTCCACAGCACCCGAGTCTGACAAGTTTGGCTCTACCACGGGGTACAGTGTGGACAGCTCACTGCCAAACTCGGCACTCTTCATTACACCCTCTCGTGCCTTCATGAAATTCACATTTCCTCGTAGGGTATTAATCTCACCATTGTGTGCCATTAATCTGGAAGTAGAATTGTGTAAGACATTGAATTCCAAATTATATATAGGTGACTTACATTTCTCAAACACTATAGTTTCTCTATTTAAACAATCTGGTATATAACCTATCCATATACATCAAGTGTATACTTTATCCGAAGTTAAATTTGCTCATATTACAAAATCTACAAGTAACAGCAAAATTTCTAAATTATGTAGGTTTAAGTGCAAACCTTGTTTATACAATACAGTACTGTATTTGCATTAAGCTTTACAAATTACAGTACTCATCAGTACAGTATTGTAAGTCAACTTTAGCTCAGTACAATAGCAGATTGTTAGATAACAGTCAATGGGTAGGTAATAGATGGTTAGATTTAATTGCCAAATAGTGTTTGTTGAAATTTTATAATACAAATATATTTTACGATTTGCAACAAATAACTTATTACTCCCAATGCACTTATGTCTTTAAGGCATAAGTGCACACACACACTGTATTGGTTATTTAACCGATTCATTAAAGCGTTAGATTTTGCATGAACACAAATGTAGCATAAATTACAGTTATGCCAAATTTAGCATTTGGGTTAGGTTTTGTATATAGTTTTGCTCAACTTATGCAACTTATTCAAGTTATGCAAGAATATCAGACCAATTTTAGGGTGCCTACAAAATTGGATGCTTGTTGAAACTTGGCAGGAAACGGGGACAAGATTTATCAAGGACTTGCATGTCCACTTATGAAACCTACTACTCTTTCTTCAATCATAACGGCTTAGTCCATTTATTAAATACAGCAGTTTACAAAATCTTCCATAACAATGCAGTAATAACTTTGGGTTGAGAATGATCTCTTACTGCTTTGGGGTTTTGTAAAAAACTGTTCTGTAAACACCTAAGGCAACTATGATCAAGGCAAGAACAAAGCTCGCAAGAAGACAAGTATTTAATGTAGCCTAACATAGTACACAGACAATAACTTGCAACTCAATGTAATACATTAAATAAAAGGCCAAATACACTTTCATTCTAGGCAAGATATTCATATAAAGAAATAATTAAAATGTTACATTTTAATGATTAACCCTCTAACTGCTGCAGTCACCCTCAAGTGATTTACACGTTGCCTGTGCAAGACTTTGTGCCCCTGTAATACATTCAAGTTCTAAAGATTCTATGTGGATGTCATTCAACACTAAAAACCTCTACCAATCCTTTGCCATATTTAAAAAAAATCCTGTAAGATTTTGCTTCTTTTTCTGGAAATTAGTACTGTATAAAACAAAAACTGGCACCATGTCTAGTGCATCACCTCCCATTTATTGATGCCCATTCTAGGAATCATTGATGTAGTGCAAAATTTCAAGGACTTTTATGGACCTGGAAGACTTTGAGAAATCTATTACAGTTAATAAAATTAATTCCGAGAATTATATTTTTTTCAACATTTCACCTCACTGCGGGCAAAATATAATTACAGTACAGTACTGTATTTGAAACCTTTCCCCATTATAAATAAATGTTTTACAATATAAAATATTTTTTTTTTAATATTATGAGTACCAGGAAATTGATATAATTTAGGATGTGCAGGTAGGTGGTTAAGGTACACAGATGAACAGATCAATGAAGAGGCAGCCAGATATACCTGAGAGGGTGAGCTCGCTCCCAGGAAGGGAACGTGTTGGTTGAGAACCTTGTGTGCACCAAGGCCAGGTAAGATGAGAAATCAGGATTCTGAAATATATACCCAATAAGTGTATAAAACTCAAATAAATAAACCCAAAGTTTTATATAAAACACGTGTATTAAAATATAAACTAAATGCCAAAGAATTGAGTTGTTCAATAACAATAACCCACAAATAAGCATTTTCAGCTGGAAATCACCTTCTTTGTTAGGTTCCATTAACACCTTGATGCAATTTAACATTTAAAATCAAAACTATGAATACTCACTCTTAAATCATCAAAGTAAGTCCAGAGCTGATCAGATGTGAGCTGACCCTTGTAGACAATAGTGGTGGTGGAGAGGGAACAAATGTAGAACCTACAGCCAGGTCTGGCAAGGTTATGGGTTGCTTGCTTCCTGGTCACCCACACCTGCAATTTAATGATCTTAGTTATTACGCAGGCAGTAAAGAACATAGTGGGAGGAGAGAAGTGGCTAGCATTAAGGGTGATTAGACAGTGGGGCAATAGTTAGTACCATTTGTCAACGTAACTCCATGAGCACTCCTCACTAGTACATGTCTTAAAAAGGCATGAGAGACATCATAAAAGG
This sequence comes from Procambarus clarkii, assembly GCF_040958095.1. Lineage (NCBI taxonomy): Eukaryota > Metazoa > Arthropoda > Malacostraca > Decapoda > Cambaridae > Procambarus > Procambarus clarkii. Next base: position 18,817,501 of record NC_091192.1, on the reverse strand, counting down.
TATCCACAATTTAACATCACTTGAGGGTGACAAAGGTATCCACATAAAGAAAGAAAGATTAAGAAAGAAAGAAAGAGAAAGAAAGAAAGAAAGAGAAAGAAAGAGAAAGACAGAGAGAAAGAAAGAGAAAGACAGAGAGAAAGAAAGAGAAAGACAGAGAAAGACGGAGAAAGAAAGAGAAGGGGGTGAGGGGGGGAGATATACTGAAAATCGTGTAGTTAGCTAGCTTCAACCACTTCTTCGTCTAACCATTCCATTTATTGCGAACACACAACACTTAAATAGTTGAAACATCTGCGATGCCTCTGTATAGTTTGTCTAATTTCCATTATTGCCACTCACTCTCCTCTTCCAGACTTCGAGCAATGCTTCTTGGTACAGTTTGTCCGTTCTCCTTGGAACTGTTTATGTAGTCATGTCCTCCACTATTACTTTTTTTTTAGTGCTTTTAAAGTCCAGTGCCTTCAGATGCCAGGACTCGTGATGCATTTACATGTCCACTTACGAAGCCTGTACATCTTTCCTCAGTCATAGCAGTTTAGTTTGCATTTCTTAAACAATTTGTGCTTCAAGGCATTACGCGATTATCTAACAATAACGAACTTGGGTTGTATAGTTCTGAAGCTCGTAAATGCTTGACCAATCATGGCCGGTCTCAAAACTCGGGTCTCTGCAGCTACACTTGTTCCTCCTCCATTTACATATCATCATCTTGTTTTAGATTCAGCTACTGGGAAGAAAAGTTCCAATTGGCACGGGCTATGGTGTGCCCGTAGTGGATTTACCTGGCACAGGAGCGGGGCTGTAATGTAGCTCATGACATTATCCTCGTCTAGAATTCTCTCTGACTAAAGGGACTCCTGGGTAAAATACCCCCCCCCCCCCCTAACCGACTAAAAGTTGAAATTGTAAACAAATGGCGACCACTGTGTTGCCGTTTTTCAGATTTTTTTCAATCAAGACTTCATTAGGGCTGTCGATCGACAGCCGTGAAATAGTTACCAGTCGACAGTTACCAGTTTGTGACAGTTACCAAATGAAACTGCAAGCAAGACCTTATACTACCTCAGCTCATCTGCAGCAGCACTTCTTGAACTTATTATGCTATACAAACCTGGTGATGTATACATTAAACTGTGTAACTAGCTTATTAATCGTCAAACTGACTGACTTAGCGGTACAGTTCCCGAGCCCATTGTGTGCCCCTGTAACCCTTTCTCTTACCACCCACAGGATGGGTATGGGGATACCCTTCCTAATCTAATGTTTCTAACAAACGTCACCTAACGTAATATTACCCTTCCATTTATCTTTCCTTCTCTTTCTTCTCTCTTTTTTCTGTTCATTGTTTTATCTTACGTTCCTTTGCTATCCTCTTCTTATTCCTATTACTATCTCCTCCTCATTCGGGGGTTATAATAGGAGTTACGGGCTCACCATAGCCCGTGCTACATGGACACTTCGTTCTGAGTAGCTAAATCTAAAACAACAAAACTAATAGGAGCTGCCTCGTATGGGCCAATAGGTTATCTGCAGTATTATTATTATGAGACCTTACCTTGCTCCTCACCCCTCTCTTGCCTATTTATTGCCTGCATCAACTTCCTCATAATACGGGCTATTCATGCCCGTGCCACCTCTTGGGTGGCTTAATCTTCATCAATCAATCTTCCTCATAAGGAGCAGGGGCACCGCTCCAGTGCCAGTAAGTCCGCTACGAGCTCACCATAGCCCGTGCTACTTGCCCCGCTCCTTGTTTAGCTCCTTGTTTAGATGATGTTTAACAGTGATAAATTCCAGGTACTCAGGTACGGTAAAAATGAGGACCTTAAACATAATACAGAGTACAAAACACAATCAAATGTACCCATAGTAGGAAAACAGCATGTAAAGGATTTGGGAATAATAATGTCTGTCGACCTAACGTTTAAGGAGCATAACAAAGCAAATATTGCGACAGCCAGAAAAATGATAGGATGGATTACGAGAACTTTCAAATCCAGGGATCCCATCACAATGGTTGTACTCTTCAAGTCACTTGTGTTGTCCCGTCTTGAGTACTGCTCAGTACTCACTTCCCCCTTCAGAGCAGGAGAGATTGCTGAAATAGAGGGAATACAGAGAACATATACGGCACGCATAGATGCAATAAAGCACCTAAATTATTGGGATCGTCTCAAAGCCCTCCAAATGTACTCACTAGAAAGAAGACGAGAGAGATATCAAATAATATACACCTGGAAGATACTGGAGGGCCAAGTACCAAATCTACACAGTAAAATAACGTACTGGAGTGAACGACATGGAAGAAAATGTAGAATAGAACCAATGAAGAGCAGAGGTGCCATAGGCACAATCACAGAACACTGTATAAACATCAGAGGTCCGCGGTTGTTCAACGTCCTCCCAGCAAGCATAAGAAATATTGCCGGAACAACCGTGGACATTTTCAAGAGGAAACTAGATTTATTCCTCCAAGGAGTGCCGGACCAACCGGGCTGTGGTGGGTATGTGGGCCTGCGGGCCGCTCCAAGCAACAGCCTGGTGGACCAAACTCTCACAAGTCGAGCCTGGCCTCGGGCCGGGCTTGGGGAGTAGAAGAACTCCCAGAACCCCATCAACCAGGTATCAACCAGGTATCAACCAGCTACTCGGAACAACAACATTCCTCATAACCTGGTCTTCTTAAACTAGCGGAAAGGCTTGCAGGACCAGACAACCAGCGCTTTGTCAGTGAACTAAACGCATTATACATAGACAATGGCCTGGCCCCCACTAGCGTAAATCTCACTGCCTCCTCTACCACTCCGGAGACTACCACCAGGACGACCAAGTGGTCAACTTCAACACCGACTCCAGAACCACCCATGACCCGGGCGACACAAACAGAGGTAATTCCTTCTCCAGCTCCCAACACTCCTACCATCACTATCTCAGCAGCCGCGCTAGCAGACGTGCTGTCTACAAACGATAACAGCACCACCAGCGCTCCTGAAATAGCTACAACCACCAATCAACGACACCTAAACCTACCTAAGGCTGCGAGGCGAAAGACAAAAACGCCCACTACGGAGGTTACGGACTCCTCAGACGAGGAGATCATAGTAGGAGCTCCACCGCCGCATCACAAATATGACACCTACACGGTTCAAGACTTCCTCATGAAGGCCACGCCACCAAACTCTAATGACAGCACTGCTCAGCCAAAGTCGCAGGCAAAGAAAAAACGGAAAAACTAGAGGTCTACACTAACCCCACCAGCTCCATAGCTGGTATAGCCAGCCCTCCAGGCTGAAAACCATCATGAATACCCCCATCTATCGCCAGATCTCTAGTATCAGCCACTGATACAGATAATGGCTCTAAAGAGCCTCCACTTACGGGCTCACCATAGCCCGTGCTACTGGAACTTATCGTTCTGAGTAACGAATCTTAAACAACAACAACATTCCTCATAACCCACGGGGGAGACATCTCCCGTCACGCAGGGTGCAGCCGCACCTCCACAGATCTCCAGTATCATCTATTGATACTGGTAATGGCTCAAAAGGGCCACCACTCACGGGCTATTCATGCCCGTGCCACCTTTTGGGTGGCTTAATCTTTATCAATCAATCAATTACTCATAACAATCGACTTGAGAATGGTCCAGGACGGACCGAAACGTCGTCGTCCTTTCACCTTCTAGTGTGTGGTCTGGTCAACATACTTTAGCCACGTTATTGTGACTCATCGCCTGCACACCCTACCTACTACCCACAGGATGGGTATGGGGGTCCACTACCACCCACAGGATGGGTATGGGGGTCCACTACCGCCCACAGGGTGGGTATTGGGGTCCACTACCACCCACAGGGTGGGTATGGGGATAACCTACCACCCACAGGATGGTTACATGCTTGATGGGGGTTCTGGAAGTTGTCCTACTCCCCAAACCACCCCTGGGGCTAGACTCGACATGTGAGAGCTTGGTCCAACAGGCTGTTGCTGTTAGCGGCCCACAGGCCCACATATGTACCACAGCCTGGTTGGTCCGGCACTTCTTGAAGAAAACTATCTAGTTTTCTCTTTACGATGTCCACGGTTGTTCCGGCAATATTTCTTATAGTCGCTGGGAGGACGTTGAACAACCGCGGACCTCTGATGTTTATACAGTGTTCTCTGATTGTGCCTATGGCACCTCTGCTCTTCACTGGTTCTATTCTGCATTTTCTTCCATATCGTTCACTCCAGTACGTTATCATCTTACTGTGCAGATTTGGGACCTGGCCCTCCAGTATCTCCCACGTGTATATTATTTGATATCTCTCTCGTCTCCTTTCTAGAGAGTACATTTGGAGAGCTTTGAGATGATCCCAATAATTTAGGTGCTTTATCTCGTCTGTGTGTGCCGTATATGTTCTCTGTATTCCCTCTATTCTCACTCTTGGCGTGCAACGAGTTTTCTAAGGTCTAACTACCGACCTTGGGGGGGGGGGGGGGGGGAGGAGATGCAACTGTACAACAGTTGCCAAACTCTGAAATCAAATTTTACTCCTAGGTGAAAAGAGGCACTTTGTTCAATGAAACTTGCCCAGCCATTTCTGCTCCATTGGGGAAACCGAACCCGGGATCCCGATTGTGAGTCGAGAAAGAAACCACACCACCACCTTGGTGATGTGGTTTCATCCCTTGACCTTGACCATACGCCACTAATCTTCCCACCTCTGGCTACTGTGGTCGTAAGTCGCCCCAAGACAAGCCAAGTATAAAAATAGACACAAGGAAGCGTCCTTTCGCAGCCAAGTCAACTTTGTGTCATATTTCCAGTGCCAAGCGATGTACAGTCATCTGATGTCCTCTCTGCCCACGAAGTCTCTCTTGGTTAATTATGGACATCGTGTACACATTATATTTCGTATTCATAATAAGCGCTATGTAAAAGGGTTTAATATTACATGGCAAGATGTGCAGAGTATTGATGTTGGCACGGTCAGGCCCGCCGCCTCCGCCTCCACGTTCATGTCGCCACCCTGGCTTCCCATTGGCTGCCAGACTATGACGTCAAGGGGGGTAAGGCACGTGAGGGCGCTATTGATTGGCTGAAGCCCGCGTGACGTAAATGGGAGGAACACGCCACCCAGTCTTCCGATTGGACGACCGAGCTGTCATTCCTACAATATACTGTTGTAGGCAAGAGAACTGATATTAAACCCACAGCGCCATAATGTCACGCTCTTCTCATTTTATATGGTACCATAAATAGGACTAGATAGTACTATAATTGACATCAGGGCTATAAAATAGAAATGCTTGCTCGAAGTAAATTTGATTTTTTTAAATTTGAAAGCTTAGGAGGCATTACATTTTGTTGGTCCATCCTCAAGTTCAGCCGAATGTATGTTGCTGTATTCTACACCTCACCACCTACATGCAGGTCTACCAAACCTATGATGATGCCCTATTATCTTACCAAGCGTACCTACGATAGGTATAACGCACTAAAATGACCTTTAGGCTCGGTAAAGCATGACTTGTCCCCCTGAATACGGCAGTCATGGGTCAACATTAGCGGTAGTTCTTGCCTATCAGTGACTACGAGGGCGCGTGCTCTAGCTCTGTGCCCCCCGCCTATACCCTTTGTCGCATCTCTTTATTTTCATGTTCGATTTCGTTGTAGAGTCTGGCCTTAAAGTGGTGGGCGGAGGTGGCGTCCACAACTAAGTTTCTGTCCAGGCCACTTGGGAGTGTGAAAAACAACCCTTTTCCTTGAAGATATTGGTTCATGTTCATTACGAAATAATATACTGATATTCTTAGATTCTGGTGGAGAAGTGAACGAGACAACGGAGACTTAGGAGGAGACGAAAGAGATGAAGCAAGAGAGGAATTATACCAGAGACAAGAGTCTAGATTTATTAATTTTTGTTTAAAAGTATTATTTTCCATTTTTGTTAATATTGATGAATAAGACGGGGGCAATATGCTGACGAAGCCTAACACCGTTTCTGGCACGTCTTAAAGCTAAGTATCTCGAGTGCACATTAGAATTTTGGTGAGGCGAGAGGGAGGTAAAAGAGGGAGGAGAGGAAGGCAAAAAGACAGTTACAGCCCCCCTCCTGTGCCAGGTAAGTCCACTACAAATGTTCTAGTTCAACCTTGACGCCGAGCGGACGTCTGGACACCACCTCCGCCTGGGAGCCGCCGGATCACGTCCTGTTTTCGCGTTTTGCCTTTACTACTGCAGTTTGGCATCCCTCTTCAACGGTCCGGCTGTACGACGCTTGGCGCACATATCGCCTTGGGTCACAGGATTGTTGATAGATTTTTTTGGCGTGTTCTGGCTGGTTCTCCCGGCGGGTTGACGGTGTTCGGGGGCCGGCTTGGCCGAGAGGTGCCGGGGGTTGGTGGGTCTTGGTGGGCTCCTGGTGTGCCCTCAGTCGTGGTGGGTGGTGGGCGGCGGGCTTCTGCTCTGAGGACACTGGATGACTTTTTGCGTTTTGGTTGGGGGGGGGGGCAGAGTTTTGGTTTTGCTACCTGGTGTTCTCTGTGTAGGGCGGGGCCGGTGCTGGTCCCCCTGAGGGACCCCTGGGACTCCCCAATCATCTGCCTGTCTGCGTTTATTTGCTGTATGGCATATTAGTTTCTAGTGATTGGCGTCACTCTTTTTGCGATTTGGCTTGGCGTTTCACCTTTCCTGACTTCGCGATTCACCCTTAACGGGTACGCCGGGGCGCATCCGATCCCACGATCGTCGTCGCCCCTAAATTAACAACAACATAAGCCCACTACGGGCTCACCATAGCCCGTGCTACTTGGAACTTTTTGTTCCTAGAAGCTGAATCTTAAACAACAACAAGCAAAAAGGATTACGGCTATTCATGGCCGTGCCACCTCTTGGGTGGCTTAATCTTAATCAAAAAGGAGAATATAAGAGAGGTAAAGAAGGAGAAGAGGCAAAAGAGAAAGTAAAACACAGGTAAAACTAGCTAAGTGGGATACCCCAAAAAACGCACAAAGGACAGAGAAGGAAACAATATACAAAAGAAGAATAGTGTGTCGGTGCTGACCTTTTTAAGGAAGGTGGCGTCGTCGTAGTGGTCGGCGGGCGCCACGAACACCTGCCTGAAGAAGGGCTCCGAGCCCCTGGCCACCTCCCCCAGCACAGAGCGCTCCGTCGGCACGCTGCGCCAACACACAACCTGTCAACACAACACATTATTAATACAACCATTACCAAACACAATTAACAAGGCATTAAAATGTCTCAAAAAAGGTTATAAAAGCATCCCAGTAAATTACTATAAAAAAGGTCTCCCCCAGTAGATTTTTTGTATAGTCTTCCAGAAAATTGTAAAAGTCTCATGTAATATTATTGTAAGCTCGTAACGTGTCTAACCCATAAAACATATCTCGTATGCCAAAAAAATGCTATTTTTGTTCGCTATGACAAACATGTTTGCCAAACAAAATGCATAAATTGAACCTTAGATTATAATATTGTCGCCCTAGTCTTTACGAGCAATCAATCATTGGTCATGGGTCACAACCTCTAATGTAACCTACCCATAACAACCTGCTGGTTGTAAAAAAAAAAAAAAAAAAAAAAATCGATTTCGGCCAAAAGACCCAGCTAGCGGGATGAGGGTATTTGCGCGATTTAATCTCAAGTGTGGCGGTATTAACCAGGATTACACACCATGAACCATCACAGTGTTCCCTGGGGAACCCGCTCTCAGCCCTCAAACACTTCCAGGAATATATTAACACCAGAAACACACAGGATCTGAATGCACCATCTCCCTATGGAACGGGGGAAACAATATTACTTGAGAAACCTCACCATTATACACATATAGGAAGTTACTGATACACACACATTGTCGTCTGAGTGTACTCGTCTAGTTGTGTTTGCAGGGGGTGGAGCTCTGGCTCTCTGGTCCCGCCTCTCAACCGTCAAACAACTGGTGTACAGGTTCCTGAGCCTACTGGGCTCTATCATATCTATACTTGAAACTGTGTATGGAGTCTGCCTCCACCACATCACTGCCTAATGCATTCCATTGTGAGCGCCTGCGTGCGCGCAAATGAAAAAGTCTTCAGATGAAAACAAAACGGACGTAGACGAACTGAAACATTTGTACCACAATGACGTACGAAAATTAAAACCACCAAATTAAAAAAAAAATCATTTTAACGGGAAGTAATCCAAGAGGCTACAACAAGGAAAACAATGAGCCAAGTTCTTGAAGATAACTGATTCAACCAGGGGGGCCCATGTAAGGGTATATTCCTCACGAAGACTCCACTCATTGTGTTAGGTAGTCCACCTCACAGTACGGGCCTACCCTCTACCAGTCACGGCAACACACCCGCAAAGGTGACCAGAGGATCAGGTGAGCAGAGCAACAGCTTGCCTGAAGGTGACACAGTTGTGCAGCCACACACGAAACTATTGGGGGGAGTATCTATATAACTTATTCTCGCTGTTTCCCTTCCAAGCGGGACCACATTGTCGGGTGTCCTCGCCGCCTACACCATGAAGGTCACCGGGATGTTCTAGACAGACAACGTACCAGTGTTATGGGAGGGAGCTGGCTATACCATCAGGGACAACACGGCCGTAGGATCTTGTCTTTGACAACTACTTCAGCGCTAAGACAATGTTATGGAGGCACTGCGAGCAAACTAAATCTCTTAGGTACATATATATACTGGACTGGATGATCTTGCAGGACGGCGTTCAATCTCCGACCGTCCAATTGGTTGGGCACCATTCCTCTACTCTGCCCCACACGACAGGCCTACACACCAACCCCACACTTCCTGGACAACCACAACCTGGTCCATCCCATCCCCAACCAATCAACCCAACTATTCCCGAGGAAATCACTGACCCATGCCACCCGCACGCCACAACAGTCACACGGTACAGAGCGCAAGCGCAACTCACGTTCGTGACGCGATAGTTACAAGAGCCAGCCAGCAAGGTCGCCTGGCCAATTAGCCAGTCCCCAGAGCCCAGTGTAACGAGCACTCTCGTCCTCCAGGCCTTTCAGCCCTAATGACGAAAAATATCACCTTGGAATGTTGTCTTTCATCGCCCATTCTTCTCCAGTATGTTCCCTGTTTAGTTCCTCAGGTTGTACAGTGAAGACATGCCCCGGGGAGGTAGACGGGGGTAGACTTGTGATAACTTGGTCCACCAGGCTGTTGCTTGGAGCGGCCCGCAGGCCCACATATCCACTACGGCCTGGTTGGTCCGGCACTTCTTGCAAGAATCTGTCCAAGTGCCTCTTGAAGACATCCACCTTTGTTCCAGCAATATTTCTAATGCTTGCTGGGAGGGTGTTGAGCAGCTGTGGACCTCTGATGTTCAGTGTTCTTTGATTGTGCCTATGGCACCATCTTCTTCTCACTGGTTCTATTCTGCGTTTCCTTCCATACCTTTCGCTCCAGTATGTTGTTGTTCTACTGTGCAAATTTGGGACCTGGCCCTCCAGTACCTTCCATGTATATATTATTTGAAACCTTTCTCGTCTCCTTTCCAAAGAGTACATTTTGAGAGCTTTGAGACGGTACCAATAATTTAGATGTTTCATCGGTGTCTATGCGTGCCGTATATGTTCTCTGTATTCCCTCTAATTCAGAGATATCTCCTGCTCTGAGAGGGGAAGCGAGTACCAAGCAATACTCAAGACGGGACAACACCAGTGATTTAAATAGTATTAACATTGCTGTGGGGTCTCTGGATTTGAACGTTCTCATAATCCATCCTATCATTTTCCTGGCCGCCGCTATATTTGCTCGGTTATGTTCACTAAATGTCAGGTCGTCACATATAATTCTAGGTCCTTTACATGTTTCTTTCCTTCTATGAGTAGGTCTGATTGTGTCCTGTACCATGTGTTTCGTTTAACTTCCTCGTTTCCCCCATACCCAAGTACCTGGAACTTATTACCGTTAAACATCGACCAATAGAAGACTACTAATATCTGCCTGCAGTTTTTTATTGTCTTCTACAGGAGGTAATTTTCATGCTGATTTTTGTATCATCTTCAAAGGATGACACGAAGCTGTGACTTGTATTTATCTATATCAGAGATAACAATGAGAAATAGCAGCGGTCACTTCATCCATTGACAATAAGAGCTAAACCTGTGAAATTGGCTGAAGTAGAAGTTGTGGAAACCTCCTCCATCCAGAGCTTAAAGAGGACCAACGACCCAGAGCACGAGAACGTCTGGAGCTTTGAACGCTTCAGGATCCAAAGAGCAGCGACCCCAAGAGCAGGGGGACCCCCAAGAGCAGGGGGACCCCCAAGAGCAGGGGGACCCCCAAGAGCAGGGGGACCCCCAAGAGCAGGGGGACCCCCAAGAGCAGGGGGACCCCCAAGAGCAGGGGGACCCCCAAGAGCAGGGGGACCCCCAAGAGCAGGGGGACCCCCAAGAGCAGGGGGATCCCCAAGAGCAGGGGGACCCCCAAGAGCAGGGGGATCCCCAAGAGCAGGGGGACCCCCAAGAGCAGGGGACCCCCAAGAGCAGGGGGACCCCCAAGAGCAGGGGACCCCCAAGAGCAGGGGACCCCCAAGAGCAGGGGACCCCCAAGAGCAGGGGACCCCCAAGAGCAGGGGACCCCCAAGAGCAGGGGACCCCCAAGAGCAGGGGACCCCCAAGAGCAGGGGACCCCCAAGAGCAGGGGACCCCAAGAGCAGGGACCTCCCCCAAGAGCAGGGACCTCCCCCAAGAGCAGGGACCCCCCATTCACAAAGGGATTGAACCCTCGTCCCCGGACAAAGGCACTACCGACTGAACCTTGATGAGCCCATCACTATCAACTATCTCGCCCATTTACACTAATAAACGTACACTCAGTATCAGTAAGTTGAAAATAAAGCCCCCAGACGTGCTCTAAATATCTGGAGACCAAAGGCACTGGGGAAAATATATGGAGGCACTTTATGCCCCAAGACGAGTCTGGAATGGCGAAAATGAGTCGATTGTTCTAGTCATGCCCTAAAGAGACGGTGACCAGGCAGCTGTAACTGTGCTCACAGTAACCAGGCAGCTGTAACAATGATCACAGTAACCTGGCAGCTGTAACAATGGTCACAGTAACCAGGCAGCTGTAACAATGATCACAGTAACCTGGCAGCTGTAACAATGGTCACAGTAACCTGGCAGCTGTAACAATGGTCACAGTAACCTGGCAGCTGCAACAATGGTCACAGTAACCAGGCAGCTGTAACAATGCTCACAGTAACCTGGCAGCTGCAACAATGGTCACAGTAACCTGGCAGCTGCAACAATGGTCACAGTAACCTGGCAGCTGCAACAATGGTCACAGTAACCTGGCAGCTGCAACAATGGTCACAGTAACCTGGCAGCTGCAACAATGGTCACAGTAGCCTGGCAGCTGCAACAATGGTCACAGTAACCTGGCAGCTGCAACAATGGTCACAGTAACCTGGCAGCTGCAACAATGGTCACAGTAACCTGGCAGCTGCAACAATGGTCACAGTAACCTGGCAGCTGCAACAATGGTCACAGTAACCTGGCAGCTGCAACAATGGTCACAGTAACCTGGCAGCTGCAACAATGGTCACAGTAACCTGGCAGCTGCAACAATGGTCACAGTAACCAGGCAGCTATAACAATGCTCACAGTAACCTGGCAGCTGTAACAATGCTCACAGTAACCAGGCAGCTGTAACAATGGTCACAGTAACCAGGCAGCTGTAACAATGGTCACAGTAACCAGGCAGCTGTAACAATGCTCACAGTAACCAGGCAGCTGTAACAATGCTCACAGTAACCAGGCAGCTGTAACAATGCTCACAGTAACCTGGCAGCTGTAACAATGCTCACAGTAACCAGGCAGCTGTAACAATGCTCACAGTAACCAGGCAGCTGTAACAATGCTCACAATAACCAGGCAGCTGTAACAATGCTCACAGTAACCTGGCAGCAGTAACAATGCTCACAGTAACCTGGCAGCTGTAACAATGCTCACAGTAACCAGGCAGCTGTAACAATGCTCACAGTAACCTGGCAGCTGTAACAATGGTCACAGTAACCAGGCAGCTGTAACAATGCTCACAGTAACCTGGCAGCTGTAACAATGCTCACAGTAACCAGGCAGCTGTAACAATGCTCACAGTAACCAGGCAGCTGTAACAATGCTCACAGTAACCAGGCAGCTGTAACAATGCTCACAGTAACCTGGCAGCTGTAACAATGCTCACAGTAACCTGGCAGCTGTAACAATGCTCACAGTAACCAGGCAGCTGTAACAATGCTCACAGTAACCAGGCAGCTGTAACAATGCTCACAGTAACCAGGCAGCTGTAACAATGCTCACAGTAACCAGGCAGCTGTAACAATGCTCACAGTAACCAGGCAGCTGTAACAATGCTCACAGTAACCAGGCAGCTGTAACAATGCTCACAGTAACCAGGCAGCTGTAACAATGCTCACAGTAACCTGGCAGCTGTAACAATGCTCACAGTAACCTGGCAGCTGTAACAATGATCACAGTAACCAGGCAGCTGTAACAATGCTCACAGTAACCAGGCAGCTGTAACAATGCTCACAGTAACCAGGCAGCTGTAACAATGCTCACAGTAACCAGGCAGCTGTAACAATGCTCACAGTAACCAGGCAGCTGTAACAATGGTCACAGTAACCAGGCAGCTGTAACAATGCTCACAGTAACCAGGCAGCTGTAACAATGGTCACAGTAACCAGGCAGCTGTAACAATGCTCACAGTAACCTGGCAGCTGTAACAATGCTCACAGTAACCAGGCAGCTGTAACAATGGTCACAGTAACCAGGCAGCTGTAACAATGCTCACAGTAACCAGGCAGCTGTAACAATGCTCACAGTAACCAGGCAGCTGTAACAATGCTCACAGTAACCAGGCAGCTGTAACAATGCTCACAGTAACCAGGCAGCTGTAACAATGCTCACAGTAACCAGGCAGCTGTAACAATGGTCACAGTAACCAGGCAGCTGTAACAATGCTCACAGTAACCAGGCAGCTGTAACAATGCTCACAGTAACCTGGCAGCTGCAACAATGCTCACAGTAACCAGGCAGCTGCAACAATGGTCACAGTAACCAGGCAGCTGTAACAATGCTCACAGTAACCAGGCAGCTGTAACAATGCTCACAGTAACCAGGCAGCTGTAACAATGCTCACAGTAACCAGGCAGCACTGTACTCGTATACCTTTCAAGGCCTAAGTACACCTGCCACATAATGACTTTACTCTTTAAGTGGAGCTAATTTGCCCCCCCTCCCTCTCGTGGAATCGTCACCACCTCTCTTGGAACAAGAGAATCCTGGAATTTCTTGGTGAGTTCTTCACACACCTCCTTGTCATTCTCTGTGTACCTGTTCTCCCCTTCTCACAGTTTCATCACTTGTTCCTTCACTGCAGTGTTCCTCCTGATGTGGCTGTGGAGCAGTCTTGGCTTTACATACGATGTATGTGCGCGTGTGTATATAATATATTTACTATCTTTGCCTGCAGAATCGAGCTATTAGCTCTTGGACCCCGCCTTTCTAGCCGCTGGTTGTCTAAAGCAATACTTCCTGGCTTATGTCTCAATCATATCTACTTAAAACAATTATAAATGCTTCTGCAATCTGCTCGTTTAGTTCATTCCATTTTCCAACTACTCTAACGCTAAATGAACAATTTGAAGCATCTCTGTGACTCATCTGAGTCTTAAACGTCCATCCATGCCCTCCTCTTCTGTTGGTATTCATTGTGAACACTTACTCTCTCTCCATTGTCAATCCCTATAAGTATTTTATACGTCTCTATCATGTCCCTCATGCCGTTTTATGTTCGTGGGTCCTGGGTTGGTTACGTTTGGGCACGTTAGCGGAAGAGTTTAGTGGCGACGTGTACACTACAGGGGGCGGGCTGCTGGCCACCACGTGTACACTACAGAGGGCGGGCTGCTGGCCACCACGTGTACACTACAGAGGGCGGGCTGCTGGCCACCACGTGTACACTACAGGGGGCGGGCTGCTGGCCACCACGACGTGTACACTACAGAGGGCGGGCTGCTGGCCACCACGACGTGTACACTACAGAGGGCGGGCTGCTGGCCACCACGTGTACACTACAGAGGGCGGGCTGCTGGCCACCACGTGTACACTACAGAGGGCGGGCTGCTGGCCACCACCACGTGTACACTACAGAGGGCGGGCTGCTGGCCACCACGTGTACACTACAGGGGGCGGGCTGCTGGCCACCACCACGTGTACACTACAGGGGACGGGCTGCTGGCCACCACCACGTGTACACTACAGAGGGCGGGCTGCTGGCCACCACGTGTACACTACAGAGGGCGGGCTGCTGGCCACGACGTGTACACTACAGAGGGCGGGCTGCTGGCCACGACGTGTACACTACAGGGGGCGGGCTGCTGGCCACGACGTGTACACTACAGGGGGCGGGCTGCTGGCCACCACCACGTGTACACTACAGAGGGCGGGCTGCTGGCCACCACGTGTACACTACAGGGGGCGGGCTGCTGGCCACCACCACGTGTACACTACAGGGGGCGGGCTGCTGGCCACCACCACGTGTACACTACAGAGGGCGGGCTGCTGGCCACGACGTGTACACTACAGAGGGCGGGCTGCTGGCCACCACGTGTACACTACAGGGGGCGGGCTGCTGGCCACCACGTGTACACTACAGAGGGCGGGCTGCTGGCCACGACGTGTACACTACAGGGGGCGGGCTGCTGGCCACCACGTGTACACTACAGAGGGCGGGCTGCTGGCCACCACGTGTACACTACAGGGGGCGGGCTGCTGGCCACCACGTGTACACTACAGAGGGCGGGCTGCTGGCCACCACGTGTACACTACAGAGGGCGGGCTGCTGGCCACGACGTGTACACTACAGGGGGCGGGCTGCTGGCCACGACGTGTACACTACAGGGGGCGGGCTGCTGGCCACCACCACGTGTACACTACTGACGGCGGGCTGCTGGCCACCACGTGTACACTACAGGGGGCGGGCTGCTGGCCACGACGTGTACACTACAGAGGGCGGGCTGCTGGCGTAGGCGGTGGAAAGGTATCTTAAATGCCTCCTAAAATAGGTTGGTGAATGTTCTAACTTTTACTGGCATAGAGTACGCTGCTGACGTTATCCTATCTATATGTGTCTCCGGAGTTGGGTTTGGTGTCGCGTCCACTCCCGTGTCTCTTTCTCAACAATAATATATAATTAAAGTGGGCCATCCAGACACACACACGCGTGTGCGTGTGCCAAAGCGTGGGTTTAGAGCCAAAGCTCCACCCCCACAAGCACCACTAGGGGAGTACACACACACACACACACACACACACACACACACACACACACACACACACACACACACACACACACACACACACACACATTAGGAAGTGATGTGGTGAAGGCTGACTCCATACACAGTTTCAAGTGTAGATATGACAGAGCCCGATAGGCTCATGAATCTGTACACCTGTTGATTGACGGTTGAGAGGCGGGACCAAAGAGCCAGAGCTCAACCCCCGCAAACACAACTAGGTGAGTACAACTAGGTGAGTACACACACACACACACACCACCGCGGCAGCCTTGACCATAACTGACACACACAAGTGCCCAAGGTTACCATCGGCTGCTAAGTCACGCCTGGTATGCATAACTTAATGATTTATCAATTATCCAAAGGCAGGAATGCTATGCCACCTAGACCTCCAATACCAATCGATCTCTGGGAGGAAGTCCCGCTGTTACCCTCTCCTGGGGCTATTTCTGCAACACACACACACACACACACACACACACACATACACACACACACATACACACACACACATACACACACACACATACACACACACACACACATACACACACACACACACACACACACACACACACACACACACACACACACACACACACACACACACACACACACACACACACACACAGGTTCCAGTACCTAGCCCAAACTCCAAGACACCGGAAGTGCCGTTTTTGGTTGGCCATTGTAATATAAATAATTGTTTAGTGCTAGAGTTTAGTGTTAAACATTTAATTTGAAAAGTATTACTCTCTAACTGCCTGTTAGTCTTAATCTCCTAGCCTCATGCCTTTGGATTACTGGGAAACACATTTCCTTTATTCAGTGCATACTGGACTAGGGGGCCAGGCTGGGCAGAGGGTTAATACTACCTTAGGACACCAATACTGTAACTGGGCGAGGGACCGTGCCAGCACACACTAATATTGACCCGTTCTGGTTAGTGTCAGCACATCACCGCCTTCAACACTAAGATGCTGGTGGCTTTACTGTCATGTATAAGGTCAATACTCTCATGGTTCTCCCTAGTGGACAACACAACACAAGGCGCTCAGCCAGTCATGAGTATCACTCCAAGACTGACTATATGGAGGCTCTGGCACACCGTCGGCGGCACCTCCACCATTATACCAGCCTCGTTATATCTTGGCACTAATAGAGTATTCCTAGTTATAACATAGGGGCCCAGGCCTCAGGGCCAGCTCATGTAGGTCAACAGTTTTTAACTTGCAGTTTAAGGAACAATGGTATTTGTGAAGCAGCAAAGATTTAGTGTAAACAAATAACTGCCAAACATGATACATATTTACAAGGTGCGCACACGCCCAACACGCTAGCCACACCGTGCATGCTTTAGTGCATTCAGGAGACCTGCACCCAAACACAGAGGGGGGGATGGAGACCCAAACACAGGGGGGGAGGGAGGGAGACCCAAACACAGGGGGGGAGGGAGGGAGACCCAAACACAGGGGGAGGGAGACCCAAACACAGGGGGGTGGGAGGGAGGGAGACCCAAACACAGGGGGGTGGGAGGGAGGGAGACCCAAACACAGGGGGGTGGGAGGGAGGGAGACCCAAACACAGGGGGGTGGGAGGGAAGGAGACCCAAACGAGTGTGTGATTTACCTCTACCAGATTAATCTACAACAAGTCGTGGTATGGTGGAGAGAGGACAGGACCGAGGTAAGGGGACGTGTATATTAATGATTAACACAGTAAGGCAGGAGGTGAGGGTTACACAGTATGCGTGTGGGGGGAAGAGGAGCTGTGTGGTATTACACCCCGGGGTGGCAGGACGCCCGGGCCACACCAGGGAGGCCGTGTGATCAGTATAGTCTCCACTCTGCCACATATTACCACCACATCCTCAACAAGAGTGAATATAGTCTCTGCCAAGAGACTTGACATCAAGCGAGGGACCACTTTATCACCATGTGAGGGTCAGGTGCCTCACACTAGCGGGGTGAGGGAAGGGGTGACGGGGTCTAATGACTGGCCAGTCAACAGCTTAGTGTGAGAGGTCATGATCCAGTCCTTGTTCCACACACGGCTCACCATTGGCAGACTCCACACCTGTAGCCACCTGCCCCAGGGTCAAGGTAGCCACCTGCCCCAGGGTCAAGGTAGCCACCTGCCCCAGGGTCAAGGTAGCCACCTGCCCCAGGGTCAAGGTAGCCACCTGCCCCAGGGTCAAGGTAGCCACCTGCCCCAGCTAACGGGAGCCACCTGCTCCAACTAACGCTAGCCACCTGCCCCAGCTAACGCTAGCCACCTGCCCCAGCTAACGCTAGCCACCTGCCCCAGCTAACGCTAGCCACCTGCCCCAGCTAACGCTAGCCACCTGCCCCAACTAACGCTAGCCACCTGCCCCAGCTAACGCTAGCCACCTGCCCCAGCTAACGCTAGCCACCTGCCCCAGCTAACGCTAGCCACCTGCCCCAGCTAACGCTAGCCACCTGCCCCAGCTAACGCTAGCCACCTGCCCCAGCTAACGCTAGCCACCTGCCCCAGCTAACGCTAGCCACCTGCCCCAGCTAACGCTAGCCACCTGCCCCAGCTAACGCTAGCCACCTGCCCCAGCTAACGGGAGCCACCTGCCCCAGCTAACGCTAGCCACCTGCCCCAGCTAACGCTAGCCACCTGCCCCAGCTAACGCGAGCCACCCTGCCCCAGCTAACGGGAGCCACCTGCCCCAGCTAACGCTAGCCACCTGCCCCAGCTAACGCTAGCCACCTGCCCCAGCTAACGCTAGCCACCTGCCCCAGCTAACGCTAGCCACCTGCCCCAGCTAACGCTAGCCACCTGCCCCAGCTAACGCTAGCCTAGCCTGATTCTGACCACTGTGCCGCACCGTCTGGTCCACGGTTTGTGCTGCACACATGATATTTGATATATTGTTTTGTATACGGGGGGGAGGGAGGTACCACCTCTTGTTGTGTTTGTAAGGACCCTCAGCCTTGAAGGAGAGGATATGTAGCACCCGACAAGGCTCCAACAGGAGCTGCATATCCTCCTTTTAGAGGCTAAGGATCCTTACAAACACAACCACTGTAATATATATAGTTTACATACACACAAACAACCAGTGGTGGTACCCCTATATAATATATATATATATATATATATATATATATATATATATATATATATATATATATATATATATATATATAAAAATATGCATGTAATGTCAGAAATAACCAAGAGAGCTATAAGAAGCCTTGGGTGGTGTCACACCGTGTTTAACTACCTCGTCCTCCACACACCCGCCGCACCAACAGCCAGCTGTGATAGTTGAACTACCACCGCTAGTCGTCCAGGGCCGGCCGCTCCCCCTCAACGGAGCAGCTGGGGAGCATGCAGGCCCCCCCCCCAGGGCCCCCCGACTGGCTGGCCGTATGAAGCTAACGACAGGTTTTGGCCAGGAGCCACTTCCCCATGAGGGGGAAGGGGGGGGGGGGGAGGGTATGGGTTAAAGCTGAGCTGTTCAAATCCCAGCGCTCAGTACCGCGGGGATTATCACACCCTTCATGTCTTCCGCCTGGTGGAGGCACGCACTACCCCCCCCCCCCCCCCACACACACACACACAGGATACCGAATAGGAGATGAAGTACTTCATGGAACGGACAGAGAGAAAGATCTAGGAATTGATATCACACTAAACCTGTCTCCTGAAGCCCACATAAAAAGAACAACATCTGCGGCATATGCGAGGCTGGCTAACATCAGAACAGCGTTCAGGAACCTGTGTAAGGATTCATTCAGAACCTTGTATACCACATATGTAAGACCAATCCTGGAGTATGCGGCCCCAGCATGGAGCCCGTACCTTGTCAAGCACAAGACGAAGCTGGAAAAAGTTCAGAGGTATGCCACTAGGCTAGTCCCAGAACTAAAAGGCATGAGTTACGAGGAAAGGCTACGGGAAATGCACCTCACGACACTGGAAGACAGAAGAATAAGGAGAGACATCATCGCTATCTACAAAATTCCGAGAGGAATTGACAGGGTAGATAAACTATTCAACACTGGTGGTACGCGAGCAAGGGGACACAGGTGGAAACCGAGTACCCAAATGAGCCACAGGGACGTTAGAAAGAACTGTGTGTGTCAAGAGAAGTTAACAAATGGAATGCATTAGGCAGTGATGTGGTGGAGGCTGACTCCATACACAGTTTCAAATATAGATATGACAGAGCCCAGTAGGCTCAGGAATCTGTACACCAGTTGATTGACGGTCTAGAGGCGGGACCAAAGAGCCAGAGCTCAATCCCCGCACAACTAGGCGAGTGTACACACACGCGCGCGCGCGCGCATGGAATATTCCTCAATGAAGCCAACAGTGACCTTGAGCAAGGAGCCAGAAACAGGTGACCGAGCCACTGCGACAAGGTCACTGCGGACCCAGCACCACCCCGACCAATACGCGAACACCACTCCTGTGACGTCACAACTATCAATCCATTACCTCAGGCTGGCGCCACACACACACACACACACACACACACACACACACACACACACACACACAATGGCATGGACAACATTTCTTCACTCAACCTTCTGCCATCACACGATTTCGTTACTACTCTCGACACGAACTATATACATAACAAAGGAATCTGTGTGTGTGTATATATATATATATATATATATATATATATATATATATATATATATATACATATACATATATATATACATATACATATATATATACATATATATATACATATACATATATATATACATATACATATATATATACATATACATATATATATACATATACATATATATATACATATACATATATATATACATATACATATATATATACATATACATATATATATACATATACATATATATATACATATACATATATATATACATATACATATATATATACACACATATATATATACACACATATATATATACACACATATATATATACACACATATATATATATACACACATAT
The DNA here is from genome assembly GCF_040958095.1 of Procambarus clarkii. Classification (NCBI taxonomy): domain Eukaryota; kingdom Metazoa; phylum Arthropoda; class Malacostraca; order Decapoda; family Cambaridae; genus Procambarus; species Procambarus clarkii. Next base: position 18,797,167 of record NC_091192.1, on the reverse strand, counting down.
ATATATATACACACATATATATATATACACACATATATATATATACACACATATATATATATACACACATATATATATATACACACATATATATATACACACACATATATATATACACACACATATATATATACACACATATATATATACACACATATATATATATACACACATATATATATATACACACATATATATATATACACACATATATATATACACACATATATATATACACACATATATATATACACACATATATATATATATATATATATATATATATTTATATATATATGCAAGGCACTTATTTATAAACATAATGTATCTTGCATAATAATTCACCATTCTTCCCCCCCTCCCCCCCCCCCCCTTCCCGTCCAATCCCCCTATCCAGACTCCTTCCAAGTGATAGTCATAATGGCTTGCGGTTTCCCCTGATAATTCCCTCCCTCCTTAGTATACCTAATACGTTACATTTTTGGGGGAACCAGTAAAAATGCGACATATTAGCTCAAATGAAAGCACTGTAATATTGACGTTTGCTGTGCACGGGCCTCCATGGGTTAGGTGGACCACATTGGTCCCTAAGCTTCCTCTTAGGCAAAACTGATGTATTTTTCAGCGAGTGACAAATCGGGAAAACTGGCCGAATATTTATCAAATATTTGCTAGAGATTTAAGAAAATTTGCTTATGTTAGTTGGTAACTAGTTCGTAAATTAAGTTTTACATAAAATGGAACTATTGGTTTATCTAAATATTTACTTGAGATGAATGTATTCGAATTCAAGATGGAGATGATACACATCCCAAAAGGATAAGTAGCGTAGGCTATTTCTACCCTCCTTGATCCTATTGTTGACGATTTGGTATAATTTCAACGTGTATAATATAAACCCGTGATAAACCCTTCATACACCTGTAAACACCAATCGGTACTCTGACGGGTATAGATGGTTAGAAAAGGATAAAGGGGAGAGGAGGGATAAGTTGCCATTCAAGTTTGGAAGCCTCATAAGCGCGCCAGGAAGGAGGGTCGTGGCGGGAGGCACCAGAGTGTGTCCACACATCACACCAGCCATCTTGGGTGCAGGGTTGGACCAGGTTACATCTGGTATTGTCACATCACACAAAGTAACTACGACTCCTAAGACGGAATTCTATTATCAACCCCCCTTCCCCCCCCCCCCACCCCGACAAAATTTGGGGTAAGCATTCCATTATCAACCCACTTTTTAAAATATTGCCACTACCAATTTTATAAATTTTTGCATGTTATTGGACGGTATTCTCGTTAATACGTCAACCTTTTTAATTTATATGAGGTTACTTTTACAAATTTTGACTGAGGAAAATCAGGTCGTGTCCCGCTTTATATGTGAGCGGCCAGCAGCCTCATTATAGCCATCAGGTTTAACCAGTGTAAAACACAATCACCTCTCACGTGGGGTTGGTGGGGGGGGGGGGGGTTAAAGATCGTTAAATTGGGGTGAGCATCTGATGCTATGCTTCTCCCCCCCCCAATACATCACCCCCACCCATACATCGCCTTGCACCATCATACTGAAATCCTTTTTGAAACCACCTTCATCCACAACTCTCAGACCAAACTGAACAAAGAATTCGATCGTCAGATAGTTAAATGCAATAATTACAACAATGCCAGTAGTGCAGGACAAAGAGTTAGACCTCGCTTCCCTGTAATCATTAATATCAGAACTGTTAATCTCAAGCAGTATTAATCATCTCTGCCCGCAGCCCCTAATCGAATTTCCACTGAATAAAACACATACTGACTGCCTGCTGTCCAGAAATATGAAGAAAGGGCACTAATACGGCCGCCTCCAATTTAACAGGTCATTAAAACAATTACAAGATTTATTAAAGAAAGTGGAGAATAAAATATACACCTACACGAGAGCCAAAATCCCAGTTCGAATCTGCAGGAACAAAGGGATACTAATACACCAGAAACATTAATTAATCAATAATCCGCACTAACCACTTAGCCTGGGTACATAATCTGCAGGTGTCTCACTTCAATTTTACTGACATCAAATAAATCCTAATTAACTGAGAAACTGTTTAAGAATCACTTAAGAACACTTCCCGAGTACTAAAATGATTCAACTCTAAAAGCAAACGAATATTAAAGCATAAAAACAGCCGAATCAGCATCCCACACAGTTGTGAAGACCACATAGCCTCAAGATTTAGGCTCTACCATTATTTCTCACTAGGTCCTACAGAGGATCCAGACGAGAGTTTTAATGAGACTTGCAGAGTAAACCATCGTTGGATGATACAGAAGGGGCACCGAGATGTCACTGAGCAACTTATGAGGGACCAGGAGGGGACTGACAGTATTTGGGATTACCCAAAGGGAAAAAGCTAGATGACGTCAAGTTCACGTTCAAGTATGTTTATTGAAGGATGACGTCATCGTTAGCCAATGAGGGACAAGCAAGGGAGTATATTATTATTATTATATTGTGACGATAATCTCTTTCAAGAGAGATTGAGCCTGCTCTTCTCTACATCAAGTTACGTATATTATACAACAATAAGATGCTACCTTCAAGATACGTCTACCAGTAGCACAAAACGTTTTGACCAGGAGGCAAATGTACCTAAGACTCACCCCCTACTCCACACTCCCTCCACGCCGGCTCCGTCATCAACCAGCCAACTACCCTTCCCAGCCTGCCTGCTCCTGATTGGTGACTCGCCGACTGCACACCTGCACCTCAGCGCCCTCTACCTGAGTCGATGTCTGGGCTTGAACCAGCCATTGAAGTCAGAATATCCTTGTGCTCTCAGCAGTGAACAACTAACTGATATACGCTGTGTAGCAGGTGGATGTTTCTCAGCTAGCGCCATATTCTCAGCACCTGATTATTTTTCACTGCGTATTTATATTATTGTAGAGTAACGTCATCCCTATTATTCATTTATGTTATCTGTTTTTGACTTGTTTGTTTGCACTGTACACAGCCAAGGGATTGTCTTTGTTTATAATTTGTTTCCTATATTAATTAAAGTTTCATTGTAACCATGCAAACTATGTGTTTTGCGTGTCTTCCTTTACTTTACCACAGACAAACAGGCAAGCAGTCTATTTTTTTTTTGTAAGTGTGACTAGGCATTGACACCTGCCATTGGAGGACTGCCGAACATCAACACTCCAACACTTTCCCGTCACACATTATTATTTTATTATTATTATTATTTTATAATTTTGCCGCGAATTGGGGTTCCTCCCGGGAGCTCCCCTTTTTTCCATTGAAAATACTTAATAATTGGGAGCTCCTCTGCGAGATTTCCCCTTACAAGGCATCATGTAATAACATCCAACCCTCTCATTGTGCTCGGCTCAGCTGCCATTTGTATGGCGGGGAGGGAAGTCTCGCTCCCTTCCTGCTCTGCCAAATGTACACTAACTGCCAGCATTAGTTACTCATTAAACTAAGCCCTTTACATTAACATTATTGAGCGACAATCCATCATCAACACTATAAAATATTGCTAATACATAAACTTGCTTTCAATTAAGATTTGGGGTTTTAAGTCTATCGCTTTAATGTCAGCAGGAGACGTGGCAGCACCACCAGCTGATGTCTGGAACACTCCGCCAGCTTGTATAACCTCAACCTATGGTTAGAAATAGGTTTAACAAAGGTGTAGCCCCTCGCACACAATTAGTTGCTCTTAATTACATTTGCATATCATTAACCGAATTCAAAGTCCTTGGAACTTGTATACTTATTAAAATATTAACAGCTAAAGATGACATTTAAGTTTATATGTTAATTTTATCCTAACCAAATTTGCATAGACCTACAACATAATTTGCATACGATGCGACAAATTATTTATTGACGTTGTATGCAAATTATAATGATTCAGAATTAGACTAACACCTTCACTTTACACATGAACATTCAGCAAGACAAGAAAGCCGACTTGTCAACTTACACAAGTTTATTTTTACTTAGGGTCTCCACCTTTGCCAACTAGAGATGTTTACTGTGCCCCTGTAATTACTCTACTTGTCTAGTATACAAATTCACGTTTGTAAATCCTAGGCTATTTCAAAACTGCGAACAGCCTAGTTCATGACACTAAGTACTGAGAGATGATAACACTGCCAGGCACCGCCACCACATAACCCCGGACAACACGGGTTCAGAACAGGACGCTCGCACCACTATGACGTGGCCTAAGGTGCCATGGAAGACAAGCAAAACGCTGATGTATTATACAGAGACTTTGCAAAAGCTTTCGACAAATGTGACCATGGTGTTATTGCGTAGAAAAATAATTACCGGCAAAGAAGGGAGATAGATCTTTAATTTCCTAACGAGCAGAACGTTCTGACCTTTTAACAGATAGATTTAATATCTACACATGGAAGATAGTAGAGGGGCTGGTCCCAAACCTGCACATAGAAATAACACCACACGAGACCAGAAGGCATGGCAGGATGTGCAGAATACCCCCGTTGAAGAGCAGAGGTGCAACAGGTACTCTGAGAGAGAACTATCAACATCAGAGGCCCGAGACTGTTCAACACGCTTCCACTACACATAAGGGGCATAACTGGCCGACCCCTCACGGTGTTCAAGAGAACTGGATAAACACCTCCAAAGGATACCTGATCAACCAGGCTGTGATTATTAGTCAGGTTGCGAGCAGCCGCGTCCAACAGCATGGTTGACCAGACGACCAACCGGGAGGCCAGGTCGGAGACAGGGCCGCGGGGACGTTGATCCCCGTCCCGGGAAGCAACACAAGGTAGCCACAAGGCAGGCAGGTAACCATGCACCACCACCACCGAGCACCACCACAATGCACCTCCACCACACCACACGCAGACAACCCAAGGAGGGAGCCAGAGGTCAGCGGGGTAAATGAACACACACCTGCAGCCCTGCCACAACACCACACACACCTGCACCACCACCACACACACCTGCAGCTCTGCCACAACACCACACACACCTGCACCACCACCACACACACCTGCAGCTCTGCCACAACACCACAGACACCTGCAACCCTGCCACACCACACCACACACACCTGCAGCGCTGCCACATCCAAAAATAGAACCCGTTGAACAATGTTACCATTACAATGCATTACCACTCAATACCACCGCCACCATTAAACTTCACCATTACTACCTCTTCACCATTGAAAACACTTCAACCGAGCATAATTACACAATCACTTGATTCCTTTGTTCACAATATCTACTAAGGTTGAATGAGGGAGACGAGGAAACACACACACACACACACACACACACACACACACACACACACACACACACACACACACACACACACACACACACACACACACACACACACACACTTAGGCGGGATCCAAGAGTCAATGCTCGATCCTGCAAGCACAAATAGGTGAGTACACACACACACACACACACACAGGGGATGGGGGGACGGGTTATGCTGTTAGGATTGGAAAGAGGGATGTAGATAAACGTTAAGGTATAGGAGAGAATGCCGGGAAGGGGGAGAGAGAATGCCGGGAAGGGGGAGAGAGAATGCCGGGAAGGGGGAGAGAGAATGCCGGGAAGGGGGAGAGAGAATGCCGGGAAGGGGGAGAGAGAATGCCGGGAAGGGGGGGGGAGAGAATGCCGGGAAGGGGGGGGGAGAGAATGCCGGGAAGGGGGGGGGAGAGAATGCCGGGAAGGGGGGGGGGAGAGAATGCCGGGAAGGGGGGGGGGGAGAGAATGCCGGGAAGGGGGGGGGAGAGAATGCCGGGAAGGGGGGGGAGAGAGAATGCCGGGAAGGGGGGGAGAGAGAATGCCGGGAAGGGGGGGGGGAGAGAGAATGCCGGGAAGGGGGGGGGAGAGAGAATGCCGGGAAGGGGTGGGGAGAGAGAATGCCGGGAAGGGGGGGGGAGAGAATGCCGGGAAGGGGGGGGGAGAGAATGCCGGGAAGGGGGGGGGAGAGAATGCCGGGAAGGGGGGGAGAGAATGCCGGGAAGGGGGGGGAGAGAATGCCGGGAAGGGGGGGGGGGGAGAGAATGCCGGGAAGGGGGGGGGGTGGAGAGAATGCCGGGAAGGGGGGGGGTGGAGAGAATGCCGGGAAGGGGGGGGGAGAGAATGCCGGGAAGGGGGGGGGGAGAGAATGCCGGGAAGGGGGGGGGGGAGAGAATGCCGGAAGGGGGGGGGAGAGAGAATGCCGGGAAGGGGGGGAGAGAGAATGCCGGGAAGGGGGGGGAGAGAGAATGCCGGGAAGGGGGGGGGAGAGAGAATGCCGGGAAGGGGGGGGGGAGAGAGAATGCCGGGAAGGGGGGGAGAGAATGCCGGGAAGGGGGGGGGGGAGAGAATGCCGGGAAGGGGGGGGGGGAGAGAATGCCGGGAAGGGGGGGGGGAGAGAGAAATGCCGGGAAGGGGGGGGGAGAGAGAATGCCGGGAAGGGGGGGGGGGGAGAGAGGAATGCCGGGAAGGGGGGGGGAGAGAGAATGCCGGAAGGGGGGGGGAGAGAGAATGCCGGGAAGGGGGGGGGGAGAGAGAATGCCGGGAAGGGGGGGAGAGAGAATGCCGGGAAGGGGGGGGAGAGAGAATGCCGGGACGGGGGGGGAGAGAGAATGCCGGGAAGGGGGGGAGAGAGAATGCCGGGAAGGGGGGGGAGAGAGAATGCCGGGAAGGGGGGGGGAGAGAGAATGCCGGGAAGGGGGGGGGGAGAGAATGCCGGGAAGGGGGGGGAGAGAATGCCGGAAGGGGAGAGAGAATGCCGGGAAGGGGGGAGAGAGAATGCCGGGAAGGGGGGGAGAGAGAATGCCGGGAAGGGGGAGAGAGAATGCCGGGAAGGGGGAGAGAGAATGCCGGGAAGGGGGAGAGAGAATGCCGGGAAGGGGGAGAGAGAATGCCGGGAAGGGGGAGAGAGAATGCCGGGAAGGGGGAGAGAGAATGCCGGGAAGGGGGGAGAGAGAATGCCGGGAAGGGGGAGAGAGAATGCCGGGAAGGGGGAGAGAGAATGCCGGGAAGGGGGAGAGAGAATTGCCGGGAAGGGGGAGAGAGAATGCCGGGAAGGGGGAGAGAGAGAATGCCGGGAAGGGGGAGAGAGAATGCCGGGATGGAAGGGGGGAGAGAGAATGCCGGGAAGGGGGAGAGAGAATGCCGGAAGGGGGAGAGAGAATGCCGGGAAGGGGGGGAGAGAATGCGGGAAGGGGGGGGGAGAGAATGCCGGGAAGGGGGGGGGAGAGAATGCCGGGAAGGGGGGGGGGAGAGAATGCCGGGAAGGGGGGGGGGGAGAGAATGCCGGGAAGGGGGGGGGGAGAGAATGCCGGGAAGGGGGGGGGAGAGAATGCCGGGAAGGGGGGGGGGAGAGAATGCCGGGAAGGGGGGGGAGAGAATGCCGGGAAGGGGGGGGGAGAGAGAATGCCGGGAAGGGGGGGGGAGAGAGAATGCCGGGAAGGGGGGGGAGAGAGAATGCCGGGAAGGGGGGGGGAGAGAATGCCGGGAAGGGGGGGGGGGAGAGAATGCCGGGAAGGGGGGGGGAGAGAATGCCGGGAAGGGGGGGGGGAGAGAATGCCGGGAAGGGGGGGGGGGAGAGAATGCCGGGAAGGGGGGGGGGTGGAGAGAATGCCGGGAAGGGGGGGGTGGAGAGAATGCCGGGAAGGGGGGGGGAGAGAATGCCGGGAAGGGGGGGGGAGAGAATGCCGGGAAGGGGGGGGGAGAGAATGCCGGGAAGGGGGGGGAGAGAGAATGCCGGGAAGGGGGGGAGAGAGAATGCCGGGAAGGGGGGGGAGAGAGAATGCCGGGAAGGGGGGGGGAGAGAGAATACCGGGAAGGGGGGGAGAGAGAATGCCGGGAAGGGGGGGGGAGAGAGAATGCCGGGAAGGGGGGGGGAGAGAATGCCGGGAAGGGGGGGGAGAGAGAATGCCGGGAAGGGGGGGGGGAGAGAGAATGCCGGGAAGGGGGGGAGAGAGAATGCCGGGAAGGGGGGGGGAGAGAGAATGCCGGGAAGGGGGGGGGAGAGAGAATGCCGGGAAGGGGGGGGGAGAGAGAATGCCGGGAAGGGGGGGGAGAGAGAATGCCGGGAAGGGGGGGGAGAGAGAATGCCGGGAAGGGGGGGGAGAGAGAATGCCGGGAAGGGGGGGGGAGAGAGAATGCCGGGAAGGGGGGGGGAGAGAGAATGCCGGGAAGGGGGGGGGAGAGAGAATGCCGGGAAGGGGGGGGGAGAGAGAATGCCGGGAAGGGGGGGGGGAGAGAATGCCGGGAAGGGGGGGGAGAGAGAATGCCGGGAAGGGGGAGAGAGAATGCGGGAAGGGGGAGAGAGAATGCCGGGAAGGGGGAGAGAGAATGCCGGGAAGGGGGAGAGAGAATGCCGGGAAGGGGGAGAGAGAATGCCGGGAAGGGGGAGAGAGAATGCCGGGAAGGGGGAGAGAGAATGCCGGGAAGGGGGAGAGAGAATGCCGGGAAGGGGGAGAGAGAATGCCGGGAAGGGGGAGAGAGAATGCCGGGAAGGGGGAGAGAGAATGCCGGGAAGGGGGAGAGAGAATGCCGGGAAGGGGGAGAGAGAATGCCGGGAAGGGGGAGAGAGAATGCCGGAAGGGGGAGAGAGAATGCCGGGAAGGGGGAGAGAGAATGCCGGGAAGGGGGAGAGAGAATGCCGGGAAGGGGGAGAGAGAATGCCGGGAAGGGGGAGGGAGAATGCCGGGAAGGGGGAGGGAGAATGCCGGGAAGGGGGAGAGAGAATGCCGGGAAGGGGGAGAGAGAATGCCGGGAAGGGGGAGAGAGAATGCCGGGAAGGGGGAGAGAGAATGCCGGGAAGGGGGAGAGAGAATGCCGGGAAGGGGGAGAGAGAATGCGGGAAGGGGGGAGAGAGAGAATGCCGGGAAGGGGGAGAGAGAATGCGGGAAGGGGGGAGAGAGAATGCCGGGAAGGGGGGAGAGAGAATGCCGGGAAGGGGGGAGAGAGAATGCCGGGAAAGGGGAGAGAGAGAATGCCGGGAAGGGAGGAGAGAATGCCGGAAGGGGAGAGAGAATGCCGGGAAGGGGGGGAGAGAATGCCGGGAAGGGGGGAGAGAATGCCGGGAAGGGGGAGAGAGAATGCCGGGAAGGGGGAGAGAGAATGCCGGGGAAGGGGGGAGAGAGAATGCCGGGTAAGGGGGAGAGAGAATGCCGGGAAGGGGAGAGAGAATGCCGGGAAGGGGGAGAGAGAATGCCGGGAAGGGGGAGAGAGAATGCCGGGAAGGGGGAGAGAGAATGCCGGGAAGGGGAGAGAGAATGCCGGGAAGGGGAGAGAGAATGCCGGGAAGGGGGAGAGAGAATGCCGGGAAGGGGAGAGAGAATGCCGGGAGGGGGGGGGGAGAGAATGCCGGGAGGGGGGGGAGAGAATGCCGGGAGGGGGGGGGAGAGAATGCCGGGAGGGGGGGGAGAGAATGCGGGAGGGGGGGGAGAGAATGCGGGAGGGTGGGAGAGAATGCCGGGTACAGGGGGGAGAGAATGCGGAGGAGGGGGAGAGAATGCCGGGAGGGGGGGAGAGAATGCCGGGAGGGGGGGGGGGAGAGAATGCCGGGAGGGGGGGAGAGAATGCCGGGAGGGGGGGAGAGAATGCCGGGAAGGGGGGGAGAGAATGCCGGGAAGGGGGGAGAGAATGCGGGAAGGGGGGGGAGAGAATGCCGGGAAGGGGGGAGAGAGAATGCCGGAGGGGGGGGGGAGAGAATGCCGGGAAGGGGGAGAGAGAATGCCGGGAAGGGGGAGAGAGAATGCCGGGAGGGGGGGAGAGAATGCCGGAAGGGGGGGAGAGAATGCCGGGAAGGGGGAGAGAGAATGCCGGGAAGGGGGGAGAGAGAATGCCGGGAAGGGGGAGAGAGAATGCCGGGAAGGGGAAGAGAGAATGCCGGGAAGGGGGGAGAGAGAATGCCGGGAAGGGAGAGAGAATGCCGGGAAGGGGAGAGAGAATGCCGGGAAGGGGAGAGAGAATGCCGGGAAGGGGAGAGAGAATGCCGGGAAGGGGAGAGAGAATGCCGGGAAGGGGAGAGAATGCCACTAGCAGGAAGGTGAGGGTCGACGACTGTGTGATGTTGGTGATACTGCGCCAGACACGCCAAGGGTTGCACGCGAGAAGACCACGTGGCAATACTGGCGCCACGCTGCTCGGCTACACCAACACGTTAGCGACCATAGGCGCTTTGCGACGTAGCGTCACACACACACACACACACACACACACACCACACACACACACACACACACACACACACACACACACACACACACACACACACACGAGAGACAAGCAATACCCAGACCCACAGTAAACCACCTGCCCACCCTCACAAACACCCACGAGAGAAAGAGAGAATTGGGCGGTGAGGAAGGGGGCGAAGATGAGCGATCAATATCGGCCAGCTGGGAAGGTGGGCACATGCTGGACGCGGCTGGCCTTTGACCAGGGGGGGGGAACCCTTTTGGGACATCGTATCCGAAATCCGGCGCCACAGTCCTCAGTCCGTCAGCCAAACGTGGGCACCAGCATCATTGATTTAACCAGTAGCATAATAAATGTTTCTCACATCACCTTACCAAGTCTAACTCGCTCTCGACAAAGACGTAAAGAGTTCACACCTCCAGTGACGTCCCCCGTCCTTACAAATTAACGCATTTCAGCAAATATTTTATGTTTCAGTTAGTTGGCTTGACTATATTTAGGGTATGGATCAGCCGCGTCTAACAGCCTGGTTGATCAATCCAGCAACCAGGAGGCCTGGTCGACGACCGGGCCGCGGGGACACTAAGCCCCGGAAGCACCTCAAGGTAGCCTCAAGGTACGCCACTCCCCGTGGGCCAGTGACAGAGTGACTCTCCTCTACCACTACGTCAATGGTGGCGCCTCTCTGGAACGTGTAAGTTACGTACACTTACCCATCACTGACTACGGGAGCCCCTATTGTTCCTGATGCTCCGCCTGCTACTAATGTTCTCCCTGTTGGGTTACAACCACCCACACGTTCGTAATCTTGGTCCAGTCTGCCCTGGAGTGTTGAGCGTGCCTCAGCTCATGTATATATTCAGCTAATACAGCCACACGCTGCACCACTCAACTTATACATAATCTAGCCTAACATATTACCACTATTTCCCCCGCCTTCTCTAATATGTGGTATCAGAATCCGAGACTATTCTTAACTTGTACACACCGTTACACTTCTGGTTGAACTGAGCAGGTGTACAACAATGTAAATCATTGTACACTTTTTGGGATAAAATATCTACCAATATATATTTACCGACATTAAGCAATACATTAGAAAAGGCAGGAGACATAAAATTACTATTTAAAGCAGCAAATCAATTAGTTGCATACAATTTGAAGGATTAAGTAATTATACCACAAACTTCAAGAAATTTGCTCAGCCTCAGAATTTGGCAGCAACAGATTAAAGGACACAGCCTGGATCACATCACACTCAATACACTTCTCATGTAAAATACCAGACTTCACCCGGACTTACAATGTTATGCCAGGACTCTTCAAGCAGTTATGTATCCACTTGGCCAACCTGAACATCTTTCATCGTGGCAGTTTACATTTATTACAGTTTACGAGTTCCGAAGCTCTACGAGGTTATCCATAACAATATCTTTAGTATGCAGAGTTTCTAATCTCGTAAAATTTTTAATAAATACTGAATAAGCCGCCATGGTTGATGTACAGGTTTCGTCAGTGGACACGAAAGTACTTTATGAAACCTGGCTCTGGACCCCTTTCATCGAGATCATCTACGATGGCTGGTCACAAATCTACCCGGATTGTAACTGGATGGGGTTCTGGGAGTAGTTCTACTCCCCAAGCCCGGCCCGAGGCCAGGCTCGACTTGCGAGAGTTTGGTCCACCAGGCTGTTGCTTGGAGCGGCCCGCAGGCCCACATACCCACCACTGCCTGGTTGGTCCAGCACTTCTTGAAGGAAACCATGTAGTTTTCTCCAAGATGTCCACGGTTGTTCCGGCAATATTTATTTTACCCGCTGGGAGGATGTTTAAAAGCCGCGGACCTCTGATGTTTATACAGTGTTCTCTGATTGTGCCTATGGCACCTCTGCTCTTCACTGGTTCTATTCTGCATTTTCTTCCATATCGTTCACTCCAGTATGTTGTTATTTTACTGTGTAGATTAGGGACCTGGCCCTCTAGTATTTCCCATGTGTATATTATTGATCTCTCTCTCGTCTTCTTTCTAGTGAATACATTTGGAGAGCTTTGAGACGATTCCAATAATTTAGGTGCTTTATCTCGTCTATATATGGCGTATGTGTTCCCTGTATTCCCTCTTTTTCAGCAATCTCTCCTGTTCTGGAGGGGGGGAAGTGAGAGTGAGTACTGAGCAGTACTCAAGGCGGGACAACACAAGTGACTTTAAGAGTAAAACCATTGTGATGGGATCCCTAGATTTGAAAGTTCTCGTAATCCATCCTGTTATTTTTCTGGCTGACGTGATATTTGCTTGGTTATGCTCCCTAAACGTTAGGTCGTCAGACATCATTATTCCCAAATCCTTGACATGCTGTTTTCCTACTATGGGCAGATTTGATTGTGTTTTGTACCCTGTATTATGTTTAAGGTCCTCATTTTTACCGTCTGTTAAACATCGTGCTATTTTCTTCTGCCCAGTCGGAAACTTTATTAATATGTGCTTGTAGATTTTCAATCCATTGGAAACACGTGGGTTTTACATATCCTTTCACCTGATACACGTGTTCACCTAAATACCCGGCAATTAGGCAACTGATGACCAAACCACTCTCTTCTCCATCAGAAGGTGGAGAAACTACTACGTTTCGGTCCGTCCTGGACCATTATTAAGTCGTGTGTGGGACTTGTCGACACTGGACATGATAATGGTCCAGGGCGGACCCAAACATCGTCGTTTCTCCATCTTCTGACGTGTTTGGTCATCATATCTTCAGCCACGTTAGTGTAACTCGTCGTCTGCAATTAGGAAACTGTTGTGGTTGCATGGTGAGGAAGGTCAGTAGTGGACTAGGCGGGTGGACCCAGGCACGTGCAAGTATAGGCTTCCTGTCCCCGGTATCGGGAACTATCATTACTCAACCTGTCCTTATGGAGATAATACTCTTACGGGAATGGATTGAGAGTACATAATTAGTGCTATTATCTACTCTCTATCCATAGTTAGGTGAAGGTTACTTTAAGTTAAGGTTACGTTAATACGGCGTATTATTGACTATAATGCGAAATATGGAATTTGAAAACTATTTCAGTGAACCCGAGAATTCCGTTTACATGAAACCAAATTCTTAAAAGAAAACGTTTTCAGCAGGATATACTTTTTTATATTGTTCTGTAAAATGACTAAGAGCAGTCAGTGGCTTAGGGCAGATGGAATGCCACGAACATATAAAAAAAAAATTAAAAAATTAAAAAAAACTGCTCTGTTGATTTCTTCACGGTGTGGTAAATGCAGGATAAAGTATAGGAAATTGAAAAATTTAAATGCTTTTAATATGAAAAAATTAACAAATAAGAATAAAAATAGTTCTTCAAAACTTAGCTTACTTACAGGGTGCAAAATATAAAAAAACAATAAAAAATAAGTTCACGTTACGTTAGAGAACAAGAGATAAATGGTGCTGAAAATACTTGAGAACAAACGGCTTAAATCTACCACCACACAGGGTAGTGTGAGAGCAGAGGTAGCCGTATGAGCACAGAATACTCTGACTGGAGGTGGCTAGCTGGCTTCTATATAAACAGGACAGTGAACGTCCAGGTGGAGCTGTTGTAGCGATAATTGCAAGCCGGCAAGTAGAAAGGAGCACTATGCTTGTTACCAGCCAGTGGCGTGATCCTGTGGGCCGCCAGGTGTGCTGGGCTGATGGGTACTGGGGGAGGTCGGGTGGTGGTACACTGTCTAGACATATAATTGTTGTTGCTTGTTAATTTTCTATTCTTCAACATGCAGATGTTACATGGTTGAACAGGTGATGATGGAATTGGCTCAATCTCATTTTCTAGGGAGATTCTCATGACTATTTTAAAACAACTATTTATAATACAGTAAACTTATAACTTGAGCATAATCTCTGTTTAGACAAAAGTTCAATTACCAGTTTACATGCAGACTATTACTGGAACCATAATATGCTTTCAGACAATCACACATCTTTATACAATTATCCAGGTGGTTTAGGAGGGGGGGTTCTCATGGTAGTGGCTCTGAGGACGGGTTCCATTACTATATAGCTTCATATTATAATGTAAAAGTTTAAAGTGGATATCGTGATTGGATATCAAGAACATGACGCAAGAGGAACTCCATTTCCAGTGAAACGTGTTATTGAATGTTCTTATCTTATTATCTTCTTGCAGAAATTGGATTTAGATTTAAGAAAGACCTGGATAAATACTGGTTTGGAACATAGTTGATTTATGGACCAAATTACCGCGTAGCTTAGCTGGAAGTGATGTCGATGAATTGTTTTATTCGTAGTTCAGACATGTATATCAATTGACTTTTGACAAGTATAGACATGTATATTGACATGACCCTTCTGAATATGTATTATTAAATACGAAAGTACTTAAGGAAATTCCTGTTTCAATTTTTCCTGCGTGGTCTGACACTCACATTTTTCACCACGTGTTAATTTTCGTGATTTACACGCATGAATATCAATGAGTTTGAGTGGTAAAAAGTAAGTTCTGCCTCTTATAGGATAACAGACCTTTGTATTTTTCCTTAAATCTTATGTCATGGTTTTTGTGGTATTCATTTGCCTCAGCGATGTACGGTTTATTTATTCATTATCTTACTCACTCCCAGTGCATTGCCCTTTATTCATTGCTACACTTGTCAGGGAGAGTTGAAGAGGGGTGGCGGACCTGACACCTCTAGCATCCCAGAGAGGCAGAGACGGCACAGTACACAGCGAGAGCGGGCAGGGATGGCCAGTGAATGGCCGAGTGCCACACACACTGATAGTTCCGGAAATGAAACTCTGAATAGAAGTTTTTCCTTTACCCCTCCCCCCCCCTCCCCCCCTCCCCCTCCCCCCTCTCTCTCTCTCTCTCTCTCTCCACGTCCCCCTCCCCCCTCTCTCTCTCCACCCACGTCCCCCCCTCTCTCTCCACCCACCTCTCACCCACCCCACTCCCTCCCTCTCTCTCTCTCTCTCTCTCTCCCCCTTCCTCCTCATCTTCCTGCCTTAACCCCTCCCCTTCCCTATGGATGTATTGAGCAGTGTACGTGTCACACGTCAACTATGTAAGGGTCCAACTACGTCCCTGTCTACTGTGCACGTACGTGTTCAGTCACGTACCAGTCTACGTGTCTAGCCGTGTACGTATCACATCTGTGTACGTGTTTTCCCGACAACTGAACTCAGAAAATTCCACTTCCCACAAGTGCGTGACCCCCGGCTATCACCCCCCCCCAAAGATATCAGCAGCGAGGGAGAGGGTAACATCACCACCAAGATATCAGCAGCGAGGGAGAGGGTAACCCCCCCCACCAAGATATCAGCAGCGAGGGAGAGGGTAACCCCCCCCACCAAGATATCAGCAGCGAGGGAGAGGGTAACATCACCACCAAGATATCAGCAGCGAGGGAGAGGGTAACCCCCCCCCACCAAGATATCAGCAGCGAGGGAGAGGGTAACCCCCCCCCACCAAGATATCAGCAGCGAGGGAGAGGGTAACATCACCACCAAGATATCAGCAGCGAGGGAGAGGGTAACCCCCCCCACCAAGATATCAGCAGCGAGGGAGAGGGTAACCCCCCCCCACCAAGATATCAGCAGCGAGGGAGAGGGTAACATCACCACCAAGATATCAGCAGCGAGGGAGAGGGTAACCCCCCCCACCAAGATATCAGCAGCGAGGGAGAGGGTAACATCACCACCAAGATATCAGCAGCGAGGGAGAGGGTAACCCCCCCCACCAAGATATCAGCAGCGAGGGAGAGGGTAACCCCCCCCCCCCACCAAGATATCAGCAGCGAGGGAGAGGGTAACATCACCACCAAGATATCAGCAGCGAGGGAGAGGGTAACCCCCCCCCCCCCAAAGATATCAGCAGCGAGGGAGAGGGTAACCCCCCCCCCCCACCAAGATATCAGCAGCGAGGGAGAGGGTAACCCCCCCCCCCCCCACCAAGATATCAGCAGCGAGGGAGAGGGTAACATCACCACCAAGATATCAGCAGCGAGGGAGAGGGCAACACCCCCCCCCCCCACACACGAACGTTTGCATATCGATTTCGACAGGAAATGTGGACGCCATTACTCTTCCCGCCACAACACCATGACACCCTCTCGCACACACCAGCGTTAAGAGCGCTCAACGGCACTTGTACAGTGGCACTGGTGGGTGTAGGGGAAGGGAGACAGGTAAATGGAGGGGGAGGGGTAGGAGGGGAGGGGTAGGAGGGGGAGGGGGAGGGGTAGGAGGGGAGGGGGAGGGGTAGGAGGGGGAGGGGGAGGGGTAGGAGAGGGAGGGGTAGGAGGGGAGGGGGAGGTAACTGGTCACTACCCCAGCTGTGTGTGGCAAGCTTTCACACAGCCCATTACTGAGAGGCTGTGAGAAATCTCCCGCCCCCGCCGCCACCACACACAACACATCACGCCCTCACCTGGAGCGGGTCTCGGGAGTTTTACTACTAACACTTCGTCACGCGGCCTGACGGCTGAGTGGAATACGGTCGGTATTCGTAGTCCTAAGGTCCCGGGTTCTATCCCCGGCGGAGACGGAAACAAATGGGTAGAGTTTATTTCGCCCTGATGCACCTATTCACCTAACAGTATAGGTACCTAGGAGTTACACAGCTGCTACGGGCTGCTTCCTGAGGGTGTGTAACAAAATGGAGGCCTGGTCGAGGACCGGGCCGCGGGGACGCTAAGCCCCGAAAGCATCTTAGGACAACCTGAAGATAACTCCCATAGCCCGGGCTGAGGCCAGGATCGACGTGTGATAATTGGTCCACCCAGGCTGTTGCTTGCAGCTGCCCGCAGGCCCACATATCCACTACAGCCTGGTTGGTCCGGTACGTCTTGCAAGAACTTATCTACTTGGTTCTTGGAGAAGTCCACTTTTGTTCCTGTAATATTCTTAATGTTTGCCGGGAGGGTGTTGAACAACTGTGGACCTCTGATATTTAGACAGTGTTGTCTGATTGTGCCTATGGAACCTCTACTTCTCACTGGTTCTTTTCTGCATTTCCTTCCGTACCTTTCCTTCCAATATGTTGTTATTCTACTGTGCAAATTTGGAACCTGGCCTTCCAGTATCTTCCATGTATATATTATTTGATACCTTCATCGTCTTTCCAGAAAGTACATTTTGAGAGCTTGAGACGGTCCCAATAGTTTAGATGGTTTTATCGTGTCTATTGTGTGCTGTATATGTTCTCTTTATTCCCTCTATTTCAGCAATCTCTCCTGCTCCGAGAGGCAGACGAGTTCACCACAACCCCCTTTGGGACGACCCCTCGCTCGTGACCTCCAACCTCACCCAATTCATTAATGTTTGGCACTTGTTCAAAGACCTATTGATCCACTTAGCCATTCCCCCACACACGTGGAGACCAGAAACCTGGAGAGCTAAACTACTGGACGTGGCAACAAGAAATATCCTTAGCCAACACGTCAAGAGACCCACAAAACTGAGAGGACATGAACTAGCTAGACTATCTGATATACCTCGAATGAGTCGACATAAGAGAAATAGAGTTGAGAGCCCTCATGGGAATGAGTGACGACAGAGTATTATCATTTGAGTATTTGGTATAGGTTAGGGGTAATTCCCCCCCTAAAAAGGACCAGAAAGCAAAGGGCTGACGTACCGAATAGAATCACTGTGAGGAGACGAGAAAATTCCTACCAGAAATACCATGAGAAACAGAACTCGGTAAAGTCTGTACAAGACATGATGGAGTATGTCCCACAAAAGTGTCAGGAGACTGTATATAAAAAAAAGTTTTAGGACCAAAAGGGAAAAAGGAAAAGCAAAAGAGGAAGCATGGTTCACTCGGCCATGCGAGGAAGCATGGTTCACTCGGCCATGCGAGGAAGCATGGTTCACTCGGCCATGCGAGGAAGCAAGGTGATCAAATACAAAGCTTGGAGGAACTACAGAACCATCAGAATGCCAGAAAGCAGAGGAGATACCAGAGGGCCTGGGATGAATATCTCGGTGCGAGAAGAGAAACAGACAGCATGAAAGTAACATAGCAAATAAAGCCAAGACCGTCCCAAAACTGTTCCAGACACGTCAGGCGCAAAACAGTGAAAGAACAGGTGATTAAACAGAATAGTGGGCGAGGACAGATACACAGAGAATGACAAAGAAAGATGTGTGAAGAACAAGAAATTCCAGTAGAAAAGAAATTCGCAGTAGAACGAGTAGACCTTAAACTAAGACGCGGCAATAAACCAGGCAGCTTTGGAAGGCTTCGAAATTACCAGAGATGAAGTTGGAAGATATTTGTCGGATCTGGACGTGAGAGGCTGTTGGACCAGAGGGAATCTCACCATTGATACTAAAGTGTGCGCAGAACCCCTTTGCTTGCTCTTACGAACCTTACCTCCTCTGGAGGTTAATCTTTATTATAAAGTGTTCATTAATATGAAGGAGTCGATTAGAGAATGTTTTCTTGAAAGAAATCTGGAGGTGGGAGGTGAGAGGCCGCGAGTGACGTATCACTCCGCCAGTAAAGTAGTGCCCTTCAGCTGGAGATCCTTCGTGAGTAATGTGTACTGGAATAGCCAAACTGTGTGAGGGAACAGTGGACTCCGTCAGAAGACCTGCACGGGGAATGTTGTTAATGGAGCTATTAAGGAGTTTGATTGCGAATGTTGAAGACTGGAGTATTAAGGAGGCAATGGCAACCGGGGGGGGGGGGGGGACGTCATTTTTTTGACCTGACGCAGAGCACCAGCTGTCTGACCGGTCCATGTCTCCTGAGGGATTTTCCGGGCGTATAATCTGTTAAGCCACAGGGTTGCAAGGAAGGGTAGAATGCACTGATAGCCTACTGAATAGTTTCTGAGAGGGTCCAGATTTCCTATGGATTTATATAGGTGCGGCCCCGGTTGACAGAGGTAGTGCTGGGGTGCACAGTTTCACTGTTGGAGTAAGAGCTGTGTGGGAACCACAGCCAGTTTGCCTGATAAGATATAAGTTTGTTTTCCTTCTGAATGCATTCATTTTTAAGAAATTATTTATGTTATGTAATGTCGTGTTTGTTTATAAATATAACTCATCTTCTTGCTTGGCTTTTTCCCTACTCATTTTATTCCAATTGGCTCAAGCCAAAGCCTTACTGCCCTAGACAACAATAAAATACTTGACGACTACTTGACACATACCACTCTCCATGGTGAACAAGTCACCAGGAGACTTACCACAAATATGAAAGACGGCTAATGTAGTCCCAATATACACAAAGGGCAAGAGGCACTGAACTACAGGCCAGTGTCCCTAAACATATAGGACTTGAACCACAGGCCTTGTATACCAGGCAATGTGATGGAGAAGATCGCAAGAAAAATCTAGTAATTCATCTGGAGAGAAAGCATGTTGTTGTGACTCGCCAACAACATGGGTTAAGGGATGCCAAATCTAGCTTCGCAGGTCTAACAATTCTACGACTAAGTGACAAAGCTTAAGCAAGAAAGAGGTAGATTGCAATTTCTTGGACTGTCAGAAAGCCTTTGACACAGTACCCCATAAGAGGTTGGTATATTAGTTGGATAAACAGGCAGGAATAACTGGTATGATGCTCAAGTGGATATGGGAGTACCTAAGCAATAGGAAACAGAGTGTTACTGTGACGGGAGACCCTGGAATGGCGTGTTGTCGGAGTCCCACAGGGTTCTGTACTCGGACCTATTCTGCTTTTGATATACATATATATTCTTTCGGAGGGTATACATTCATTCCTCTCTATTTTTGCTGATGATGCCAAAATTATGAGGAGGATTAAGACACAGAGGGACAGCATGAGGCTTCAAGATGACCTGAACAAACTGAAAGAATGGTTCAACAAATGACTATTAGAGTTTAACCCGAGCAAACCCGAAATTAGGTAGGTGTAGGGATCAGGCCAGATACAAGGTACCATTTGGGAGCTGAAATCTTTCAAGCATCAGGAAGTGAGAAAGACTTGGGGTTGATATCACACCAGACCTGTCCCCTGAAGCCCACATCAAGATATCATCAGCGGCATATGCTAGGTAGGCCAATATAAGAACTACCTTTTAGAAACTTGTATAATGAATCATTTAGAACCATATACGTCAGACCTATCCTGGAGTGTGCAGCCCCAGCCTGGAGTCTATCTAGTCAAACAAGACTAAACTGGAGAAGATTCGAAGGCATACCACCGGAGTAGTACCCGAGCTGAAGGGGCATGAGCTACACAAGGAGATTAGGACACCGAACTCACATCGCTGGAAGTAAGTTAGGGGATACATGATCACCATATACAAGATTCTCAGATGAATTGATCGAGACAACAAAGACAGTTTATTTCACCCAGGTGGTACACGCACAAGAGGACACAGGTGGAACCGTGTACCCAGATGAGCCACACACACATTAGAAAGAACATTTTGAGTGTGTAAAGTTGTTAACAGATGGACTGCACTAGGCAGTGATGTGGTGGAGGCAGACTCCACACACAGTTTCAAGCGTAGACACGACAAATGCACCACCGCCCCTGAACTTACAACGTTGCCATCAAACACCGTGCACCTTACAAGTGTGATAAGATCACCGCCACATTAAAATATGGCCGGAGAACTAGGGGAAACAGCTGCCTTAGTGAAGCATGTGAGTGAGGAGGGGGATGTACTGACCTTGAGGCCATGGGAGGCGGCGAGGTCGGCGAAGAGCTGCTCGCTCTCCTGGTGGTGGGCGCGGTCCATGTAGAAGATGCCCGTAGCGTAGCGGCCAGGCTCCGGCAGACACACCTCCTGCTCCTCCCTGTGTCACAGACAGAGACAGAGTCAATCTTGTGAACAACGAGACCATTAACATTGTATACATATATTATTTATAATTACATATTAAAGCCGTATAATTGGATCGAACCCGCATCACTGGACGCCAAGCACACGCACTACCTACAGGGCCATGATGAGCTTGCAGTAGGAGTACTTGGGCCGTGTACAAGGGTCCAAGACTTACCTCTCGCTGGGTTCAATATGAACCTCAATCACAGTCCCAGGCAGGATCAGTGTTACCATGTATACTACTGTATAGGACTTAAGCAACACGTCACATGTGCACACGCGTAAACAATAAACGAATAGTTGTTTCATGTTGGGCTTCAGGCGCATCACCCTCTGGAGGGTTATTAAGGCCACCACCAGTGCCTGGATGACCAACCAGCCAGTATACCACAGTGCCTGGCTGACCAACCAGCCAGTATACCACAGTGCCTGGCTGACCAACCACCCAGTATACCACAGTGCCTGGCTGACCAACCAGCCAGTATACCACAGTGCCAGGCTGACCAACCAGCCAGTATACCACAGTGCCTGGCTGACCAACCACCCAGTATACCACAGTGCCTGGCTGACCAACCACCCAGTATACCACAGTGCCTGGCTGACCAACCAGCCAGTATACCACAGTGCCAGGCTGACCAACCAGCCAGTATACCACAGTGCCTGGCTGACCAACCAGCCAGTATACCACAGTGCCAGGCTGACCAACCAGCCAGTATACCACAGTGCCAGGCTGACCAACCAGCCAGTATACCACAGTGCCAGGCTGACCAACCAGCCAGTATACCACAGTGCCAGGCTGACCAACCTGCCAGTATACCACAGTGCCAGGCTGACCAACCAGCCAGTATACCACAGTGCCTGGCTGACCAACCAGCCAGTATACCACAGTGCCTGGCTGACCAACCAGCCAGTATACCACAGTGCCTGGCTGACCAACCAGCCAGTATACCACAGTGCCTGGCTGACCAACCAGCCAGTATACCACAGTGCCAGGCTGACCAACCAGCCAGTATACCACAGTGCCAGGCTGACCAACCAGCCAGTATACCACAGTGCCAGGCTGACCAACCAGCCAGTATACCACAGTGCCAGGCTGACCAACCAGCCAGTATACCACAGTACCAGGCTGACCAACCAGCCAGTATACTGGCTAACATAGTTCAAGACTAAACTCTGTATACTCACGATAAATACGGGTATACTCCTCAGTATCTTACCCAACCACTTGGCTTGGACGGTAGAGCAACGGTCTTCCTTCATGCAGGTCGGCGTTCAATTCCCGACCGTCCAAGTGATTGGGCACCATTCCCCTCCCTCGTCCCATCCCTAATCCTTAACCAGACCCCTTCCAAGTGCTATATAGTCGTAATGACAGTGCTTTCCCGACACACAGTCTCGCTCCTGTGCCAGGTAAGTCCAGTACGGGCTCACCATAGCCCGTGCTACTTGGAACTTGTTCCGAGTGGCTGAATCTATAGCAACAACAAGGTGCTCTTCCCTGATAATTCCTTCCCCAGTATCTTAAAGTTGATTTCAAGTCTGAGAAGTAAATCTAAGTCAGTGGGTTTAATGCATTGCTTTTATTGGCAGGTAAGTTGTCAGTGTGCCAGTTCTAACCAGCTGATCAGAATTACATTTCACCTTTTGTAAATGCACATTAATGACACTATGTAAAAGACACACCGAGCACTTTATGTAGGGCATACGTAAATCTGTGTATCTATGTATTTACGTATGTAGGTTAGCTTAGCATTTTAAAAGCACCGAATCACCTTCTGTGGTTGATTGTTCAATAAACCCCTGAACTATATGTTTAACACATCTCTAACCCTGTCCATGGAGGACAGAAGAAAATGTATATATGCTGGTTAGCATTGTAAATGTGTGGCCACGTCTGTGGTAGAAATTAAAAAGAATAAACAGGAATATTGACAATTTTATCCATTAACCCTCCCCCCCCCCCCCACCCCCCTCACGTCGTTATAGTAATGTTTTCTTTCTTGAGAGTGTTGTGACCTAGACCTCCAGAGCTTCTCAAGGACAGTACCCCACACACTGCCTCCCACCTGTATATGCCCGCCTACAACACTCATCTTTATATAAGCGGCACACGTCAGTACACGACAGCCTCACAGCTATGATACCCAGCAAAAGGGGGGGGGGAAGTAAGGGGGCGTCCGAGGGGGCGGGGGAAGTAAGGGGGCGTCCGAGGGGGCGGGGGAAGTAAGGGGGCGTCCGAGGGGGCGTCCGAGGGGGCGGGGGAAGTAAGGGGGGTAACGTCCAGCCCAATACAACCTGGCTACTGGTAGGCTCTCCTCGGTTATACAGAAATAGCTGGGATGTTAACCACGTGGCTGAACAACCAGTTGCTGGGGTGTTAACCACGTGGCTGAACAACCAGTTGCTGGGGTGTTAACCACGTGGCTGAACAACCAGTTGCTGGGGTGTTAACCACGTGGCTGAACAACCAGTTGCTGGGGTATTAACCACGTGGCTGAACAACCAGTTGCTGGGGTGTTAACCACGTGGCTGAACAACCAGTTGCTGGGGTGTTAACCACGTGGCTGAACAACCAGTTGCTGGGGTGTTAACCACGTGGCTGAACAACCAGTTGCTGGGGTGTTAACCACGTGGCTGAACAACCAGTTGCTGGGGTGTTAACCACGTGGCTGAACAAGCAGCTGCAAGTTATCGCGAACAATCCAAGTGGGTGGTTATGCAGGAAGAACAATTAAGCGGCGGCGAGAAGCCACTCGGGTAATGTTTACATGCGATCCTCTGTGTGTGTACTGGCCTAGTTGATCTTACGGGGGTTGAGCTTGGGCTCTCTGGTCCCGCCTCTCAGCTGGTGTACAGATGCCCGAGGTAAAGACCACGAGACCGTCCTGCAGAAGGGCTTCCTTCACCTCATTGAGTAACACGTGGTCAAGGTCCCACCCAGAATGAACCATTTGTCAGTTACTTTGACTTAATTAATGAAGCCATTTGTGTGGCAAGACTGGCTGTACCTGCCCCTCGGCCAGTCCTGGGCGAGGGGCTGGTGACACCTGTTTCATGCCAGGTATTACACTTTGTGAACTACTCAACATTACAAAATTGCCGCCTGACGTCATCTACTTTGTTTTCTACTTTTCTCATCCATAAATACAGATGTGAAAATTATATATCTGGTAATTTTGCACTAAACGTTTGGTCTTTAAGCACAGGTAAGCATCCTATAATACTTTAATGTATCAATCCGTCAAGATGTTGTACAACGTGTTATAACATTTATTCGAGGGTCGGGGAATGCAGTGTACACACATGTACATTCATGTGTGTGAATGCAGTGATCCACACATGTACATTCATGTGTGTGAATGCAGTGATCCACACATGCAGTACAACCCGGTTGGTGCGGCTCTTGTATGAACACTGCATGTGGTAATGTGGTGGAGATTGATGCTGGTGGTTGGCCTGTGTCTCGTCAGTGTCCAGAGTGGGGGGACTATATTGACCACCTTGTATACATGCACAAATATTGTATACATGCTTTATATATACAAGAACCATGTGTTCTTGTTCCCTTCTAATTAATATTTTCCAGTTGGCTGTCACACTGGCTTAGGGGTTTCCCAGTTGGCTGTCACACTGGCTTAGGGGTTTCCCAGTTGGCTGTCACACTGGCTTAGGGGTTTCCCAGTTGGCTGTCACACTGGCTTAGGGGTTTCCCAGTTGGCTGTCACACTGGCTTAGGGGTTTCCCAGTTGGCTGTCACACTGGCTTAGGGGTTTCCCAGTTGGCTGTCACACTGGCTTAGGGGTTTCCCAGTTGGCTGTCACACTGGCTTAGGGGTTTCCCAGTTGGCTGTCACACTGGCTTAGGGGTTTCCCAGTTGGCTGTCACACTGGCTTAGGGGTTTCCCAGTTGGCTGTCACACTGGCTTAGGGGTTTCCCAGTTGGCTGTCACACTGGCTTAGGGGTTTCCCAGTTGGCTGTCACACTGGCTTAGGGGTTTCCCAGTTGGCTGTCACACTGGCTTAGGGGTTTCCCAGTTGGCTGTCACACTGGCTTAGGGGTTTCCCAGTTGGCTGTCACACTGGCTTAGGGGTTTCCCAGTTGGCTGTCACACTGGCTTAGGGGTTTCCCAGTTGGCTGTCACACTGGCTTAGGGGTTTCCCTGTTGGCTGTCACACTGGCTTAGGGGTTTCCCAGTTGGCTGTCACACTGGCTTAGGGGTTTCCCAGTTGGCTGTCACACTGGCTTAGGGGTTTTCCCAGTTGGCTGTCACACTGGCTTAGGGGTTTTCCAGGTTGGCTGTCACACTGGCTTAGGGTTTTTCCAGGTTGGCTGTCACACTGGCTTAGGGTTTTTCCAGGTTGGCTGTCACACTGGCTTAGGGGTTTCCCAGTTGGCTGTCACACTGGCTTAGGGGTTTCCAGGTTGGCTGTCACACTGGCTTAGGGGTTTCCAGGTTGGCTGTCACACTGGCTTAGGGGTTTCCAGGTTGGCTGTCACACTGGCTTAGGGGTTTCCAGATTGGCTGTCACACTGGCTTAGGGGTTTCCAGATTGGCTGTCACACTGGCTTAGGGGTTTTCCATCATTAACTTTCCTTCCCTGTGCACTGTGACTAACAACCACATTGCTTGTTGCTGTAGTCCTACTGTACTGCCACCAGACGCCACCAGACGCCACCGCGTCCTCACGTGAAGTATTTTTGGCGGGATCGACCAAGCCGGTAAAAATGTAACGTATTAGTGTAAATTAAAGCACCTTAATATAGATGTTTACTATGCTTTACCTCTCTCTCCACTCACCCTCCCTCCCCCCATCCCGCCTTGGTCACCTCCTTGTAAGGAAGGCTCCAACACGCACCCAAACGTTTCCACTCCCATTACGCAAGTGGGTTCCTTCATAACTATATACATCACACGGCCACACACACAGAATGATCGACAGACATAAAGCAAGACACTCAAACACATGCTTACCCTCACGAGGGCATAACAGCATGTCTCCCACACAAGTAAACAAACCTCTCAACATGGTCTCAAAGGTCACCGGTCACGTGATAACCTCCCCACAACCCCAGGAACCTGTACACCTCTTAATTGACGGTCGAGAGGCGGGACCAAAGAGCCAGAGCTCAACCCCCGCAAACACAACTAGGTAAATTAAGCAATTAGGTAAGTACACACAGGAGTAAGTACAGGAGTCATTGCTGTAAACAACCGATAGCTAGAAAGGCGAGATCCAAGAGTCAATGCTCGATCCTGCAAGCACATATAGGTGAGTACACACTATCCACTACGGCGGGAAAACAAACAAAATCTGAAAGTGTCCAAAACCGGTTGGGAAAAAAACCAGCAGGTTGACGTTAAGTGAAGGTGGTTGCCAAGGTACACACCACACCGCGCATGGGTCATGAACACGTGTACACACCCACGTGTACACCCGCCCCTCATGTACGCAGGTAACCTCCCCCCCCCCCCTCCGCCAAACTCGGACCAGGCACTAGTAGGTCAGCAGACGTGGACACTAGCAACAACAACATGTACATGAATGTGAAGGCAGCAGGTGAAAGTAACAGTGAAATAAACAGTCTAGCAAAAGGGAACCAGCACAAGGTGAACCACAGACTGAGGTACACCAGAGTGTACCGGGCTGTGAGGTACACCAGACAGTGTACCGGGCCTCAACACGGGCTGTGAGGTACCACCAGACAGTGTACCGGGCCTCAACACGGGCTGTGAGGTACACCAGAGTGTACCGGGCTGTGAGGTACACCAGAGTGTACCGGGCTGTGAGGTACACCAGACAGTGTACCGGGCCTCAACACGGGCCGTGAGGTACCACCAGACAGTGTACCGGGCCTCAACACGGGCCGTGAGGTACCGGAGCCCCGCCCGGTCAAGACAATGAGAATATCATATTACATATGAGAATATGATAATATAATGATTCTCATAATATTCTCATAGTCAAGACAAAAGGTTAGCATATAACAATTTCTTAATAATCCCACATTTGAATGTCAAGGATTTCAAGAGAAATAGCAGCACAATATTACTTCTAAATGGCCAGACATTGAGAGAGAGCCATGCCAGGCCGCCCACCACCACCACCACCACCACGCCAGGCCGCCCACCACCACCACCACCACCCCAGGCCGCCCACCACCACCACCACCACCCCAGGCCGCCCACCACCACCCCAGGCCGCCCACCACCACCCCAGGCCGCCCCACCACCACCACCACCACGCCAGGCCGCCCACCACCACCCCAGGCCGACCACCACCACCACGCCAGGCCGCCCACCACCACCACGCCAGGCCGCCCACCACCACCCCAGGCCGCCCACCACCACCACCACGCCAGGCCGCCCACCACCACCCCAGGCCGCCCACCACCACCACCACGCCAGGCCGCCCACCACCGCCCCAGGCCGCCCACCACCACCACCACGCCAGGCCGCCCACCACCACCCCAGGCCGCCCACCACCACCACCACGCCAGGCCGCCCACCACCACCCCAGGCCGCCCACCACCACCACCACGCCAGGCCGCCCACCACCACCACCACCACCCCAGGCCGCCCACCACCACCACCACGCCAGGCCGCCCACCACCACCATCACTGTGCCTGGCGACCTTGTCACTATTCTTACACCTTCACCAACCAACTGCAGAATACTTATCAAAGTATAGCAGTCATAAATAAAACAACACACACAGCTGGCAGCAATATATATACCCACAATGAGGCATGCGCGGAATATGAACTTTCAAGTAACAGCTAACAATTTAACCTAATGGTCAAATGACGCGCGTGCGCGCACACAAACTATTTCATAAAAGGCTCTTGAAAAAATTGGAGCAACAGGCAGCAACAACAGGTAAGGTGCCCCAGTGGATAAGGGAGTATCTACGCAACAGGAAACGGCCAGTAACTGAGGGGGGGAGACATTAGTGGCATGATGTCACCAGCGGAGTGCCACAGAGCTTTGTACTTGGACCCATCCTCTAATATATGTATACGATCTTCCAGAAAAAATTAACTTGGTATTCTAAATGTTTGGTGGTGAAGCAAAAATTATGGGAAGACTCAAAACACAGGAAGACAGACAGACCACAAAACAAGGACAAACTTGGGGAACGGTCTAGAAAATGTCTACCAACTTTTACCTCAAGTAAGTGTAAAGTAATGAAGATAGGTGTAGGGACCAGGAGGCCAGTTACATGGTACCCTTTGGGAGATGAAATTCTTCAAGAATCAGAGTGAGAAAGACCTGGGGGTTGATATCACGTCCAGACCTGTCCCCTGAGGCCCACATCAAGATATCATCAGCGGTGTATGCCAGGTTGGCCAACATAAGAACTGACTTTAGAAACTTGTGTAAGGAATCCTTCCGAACCTTGTATACCACATGTCAGACCAATGCTGGAGTATGCAGCTCCAGCGTGAAGTCCATATCCGGTCAAGCACAAGACTAAATTTGATTTATTCAAAGGTATGCCACCAGACTAGTACCCGAGCTGAGAGGTATGAGCTACGAGGAGACACTACGGGAACTAAACCTCACGTCGCTGGAAGAGACAGGAGTTAAGGAAGACATGTTGCCACATTTTGTTGGAATCTGGAAATGAACGAGCAGATGTGCTGAATGTCCAGGGTCTGAAGGAAGCCATGTTGAATACTTCCTTCCCAAAGAACTTTTCACAGTTCAAGAGGCATCATCAGCCACCACCACCACCGTGACACGGTAAGAGAATAATACCATAAACTGTTCACTGGTTCCAGGCAGTTGCAGCCGGGAACGTCACTCGTTACGGACGAAAAGGAGGTGGGTTGAGGGAAACGATCAGTAATAACTAGTAATGGTCATGATACATGTACAGTGTGTCGAGAGGGAAACAGCCAAGCAGTAGAGGTGCAGGACGAGAGGACGGAGTCTGGACCACTGGCTCCAGACTCTCCTACTGAGACACGTTAAAAATGTGTACAGAAATAAATCCTACACCGAGTTACCAAAACACTGCCAAATGTAGATTTGATAACTGTCTTTAGTATACTTTGTCCTTCTTCCCCTCCTCCTTGCACCTGCAAGATAGCGTTAGTTCGTAAGATTTGTTTCTAAATTTTGCTTTTAAGATGTTAAGGCCTCATTTGACAGTGTTGTTGTCTTCCCCCCCCCCCCCTGAGAAAGCAGGGGGGGGAAGGAAGGGGGAGTAGAGAAAGCAGGGGGGGGAAGGAAGGGGGAGTAGAGAAAGCAGGGGGGGGGGAAGGAAGGGGGAGTAGAGAAAGCAGGGGGGGGGGAAGGAAGGGGGAGTAGAGAAAGCAGGGGGGGGGAAGGAAGGGGGAGTAGAGATAGCAGGGGGGGGGAAGGAAGGGGGAGTAGAGAAAGCAGGGGGGGGGAAGGAAGGGGGAGTAGAGAAAGCAGGGGGGGGGGAAGGAAGGGGGAGTAGAGATAGCAGGGGGGGGGAAGGAAGGGGGAGTAGAGAAAGCAGGGGGGGGAAGGAAGGGGGAGTAGAGAAAGCAGGGGGGGGAAGGAAGGGGGAGTAGAGAAAGCAGGGGGGGAAGGAAGGGGGAGTAGAGATAGCAGGGGGGGGGAAGGAAGGGGGAGTAGAGATAGCAGGGGGGGGAAGGAAGGGGGAGTAGAGAAAGCAGGGGGGGAAGGAAGGGGGAGTAGAGAAAGCAGGGGGGGGAAGGAAGGGGGAGTAGAGAAAGCAGGGGGGGAAGGAAGGGGGAGTAGAGAAAGCAGGGGGGGGGAGGAAGGGGGAGTAGAGAAAGCGGTGTTGTGGAAAATTCCACTCGTTAATATTATCATCATCTAAGGAATGAATTATTCCATATCATATTTATATATCAGAATCATATCAGATTCATTATCTGCATTATCAGATAATCATGATTCATTATGATTATCTTCAAATCGATCATATCTGCTGATTTAAGATTCATTTGTATCTACATTAGCAGCCTACATGACCATTTGGTCAATGACACTATTGAGCTCAGTCTCCATTACATTGTACATGTGATTGCCAGAATCTAGAAGCTTCCAGGTAATAAAAAATAATGCTGGAACCTAAGTTATAGCTTCCAGTGATATAATTTCAAAATGCTTAATAAAGACCAAAAGGTACTATTGAGTAACGCGGGTGGAGCAGAACCGTCGGGTAGCTGGCGGCCTCGTGTTTACATTCAGGAGTCTTGTGTGTAGGGCTGGAGACTTTTCCAGCAAGATATTTACACACAAACTGTTGATAATCTTCAGTGATAGCTCCCTAAATACTGGGAGAGTGACAACTGTAAAAAGGGAGGAATTCCTGGTACATATATACAAAACCAAGAGTAGTGGTGCACCAACTAGTGATCTGGAGGCGCCACCACCACCACCTCATCTACCAAGTGAGACGCAGCAACACGCACTCATATCTGAGCAAGCAACTAGAATCATTTACAGCAACCATGTGACATCAAATCAACAACATCAAGCTGCCATATCATCATCAAAACACAGTCTGGTCTCAGCAAGAGGAACATCAGGCTACTGTCAGATACGTTCTAATTCTCAATTCAGGATAAGTTATTAATTCTTTTAGAGTATAGATTGGCAATTAACATGCTTTATAACATTAATACATCTATATATATATATAAATTCAGAGTTGTTAGGCAGCGAGGCAGCGCCTCGTCATCAGTAAGTTCTGACCTACTCATGCAGTAACTGAGCTTATATTCCTGAATATTTATATCTTGTGTATATAATTCTTTACTATAACTTATCATACATTTAATTGCCTTACCATTATCTTAAATTATCAAGTTAGTTTATTTAATTGCATATAATTATTTTTGTATGCAAATTTACATATACGTTGTGTAATTATTCCTCGTGTGCAACAACAAAGATATTCCTAGGACTAGGCTAGAGAGAGTAATTCAGATCCTAGATCATGATCCTTACCAGT
Source organism: Procambarus clarkii (assembly GCF_040958095.1). Lineage (NCBI taxonomy): Eukaryota > Metazoa > Arthropoda > Malacostraca > Decapoda > Cambaridae > Procambarus > Procambarus clarkii. The sequence goes on along the minus strand of NC_091192.1, from coordinate 18,766,194 downwards.
GCTTGCAGTCAGAGCCGTTTTATCATATCCAGGTTTAAATTACATGTTAAATGTGTGGGTGGACCTGATCAACCAGGCTGTGATTCATACGTCAGGCTGCGATCAGCCGCGTCAAATAGCCTGGTTGATCAGTCCGAGGAGGAGCGACCGGGCCGCGGAAACACTTCAAGGTAAGGTACCCGCAGGGATATTGTGTTCTGCAGTTCATGAGCCAGATGAGCCTTAAGGACCCTACCTGCCCCACAGCCCATTACCAGTATCAAGGTCACAGAGGAGTGGACTTAACAGTCCAGCACAGAAACCTTGCATGCAGCTAAGACCTTAATTATCTTGTACTTATTAACAAATTCAATAATTATTTAATTTTCAATTCATGATTCAAGTAAGCACATTTTTGTCCTGTGTAATTCTGTTCATGCCTCCAATCCCGGTATATTCCCCCACATGGGTGAGGGGGGGGAGGGAGAAAGGGGGTGATGGGGGGGGGGGGGGGGGCAGGAGGAGGTAGATGGAAGAGCGGAGTCAGCAAGAGCGGGGCAGAGTGCACAAAATGCACTAAGTGAGGTGTAAAAGTGAAGGGAGGTGGAGGGGCCCGGGATGTAAACATGCCGAGCCAAAACAACAAAATGTGTGGCGACCCAGACTGTCAGGCTGCCAGGCGCCAGCGCACTCATGACAAGTGCCCCCCCCCCCCACCCTAGGTGGGGGCGATGCCCCCTGTACCTCCACAACACGCCCATTAACACCACCGTGAGGCACAGGTGCTCCCAGGCGTCTTCTCCCAATCTGTCATTCCGTAAATAACGCAACAGTTTTGCCTAAGCTGACAAGTAGGAGCCCAAGCAACCCACCTTAACCATCAGTGTCGACGCACACAAGACCTTAATAATACGGTGCCTTAAATTGAATTAATACGCCGCATCTTTACCAGATTGGTCCATTCCGTAAATAATGGGATGTATTATGGGAGAGGCGGCGACCCGGAGGTGTTGAAGCGCCACCCACACTTTCACCGGCCGCCACCCGCGGCGCCACTGTCTACAACCACGCCGTTATTATTAACGTACTTGTGCCTTAACTTAATATTACATTGCTACACACCTGTTATTGCAACACAGCTCCGTGACCACATGAGGCTAACCATAACTTGAGAATACTTATTGCCTGTATGCATTAGAAATATTGCTGCAAGGAAGGTGGATGAATTCAAGAGGCACTTGGATAGGTTCTTGCAAGAAGTGCCGGACCAACCAGGCTGTAGTGGATATGTGGGCCTGCCGGCCGCTCCAAGCAACAGCCTGTTGGACCAAGTTATCAACAGTCGAGCCTGGCCTCAGACCAGGCGCGGGGAGTAGAATTAAATTTTAAATTTTGCCCCGAGGGGCGAGTTGATTGGGCAGCGCCACTCATCCTGCGAGTGGACCGAGCCATGGCAGCATGTACAACACTCCCCAATAGGAAGAAAGCCCGCTGGGTTGTTCATCGAGAGTAGAACAACTAAAACCCTCTCCAGGTATGTACTTCCAAGTTTGTGTTCTAGCTCCTTGCTTCCGCCTTTCCGTCTATCAGTACATTTTGTTTTATAATAACCAGTCATCCAATTTTTTTATTTTTTTAACATATGAGAGTATAGAAACATACGACTTTACTCTGATTCCTGTTAGCCGATTGAGAGCTTTCCAATCCCATAAGTCAAGGTAAACCTTACATGCAAGTTCACCATGGGAAACGACCCGTCAATCAGTTTACAACCACGTACCCAATTACTGCTGGATGAACAGAGGCGAACACTTTAGGATAGACATCTAGTCAATCCTCCCTGGCCAGGATCCGAACCCAGGACCAAAGTGCTAGTGAAGCGTGGGGGCGAGAGTTACCACCTCGCCACCAGGGACTACTTCAGCAACTATTGGTGGAGTGTGCAACAATTAACTGTTGCACAAAATAACGGGTTTTGTACTTTCATATTGTAGAAGGTCGAGGAAAACAAAGCAACAACTAAACTTAAACGTCGCAATGCCTAGTACATAAACACATACATACATACACAGAACATACATACAACATACATTTATTAAATTTTGCCAAAAACGGCGAATATTAGGCCTACCGTTGATAATTTTGGTTAGATTGTAGAGTTAGTTAAACGTTATATTGTCTGTTAAATACAATAATATAAATGTGTACTTTTGTGGGTACAACGGTCGATTCTTGGACGATTGTTGTAAGAACTATCATTTCCGGAAGATGGGTTGAAATACAAAGCGAGGGTGATTACCAGGGTTGTTAAGACGAGGAGTTGAGCCACAGACGACCACACCAGCCAGGTGGTCGCGGTGTGGAGGGTGTGGAGGGCGTGTCATCCAGTGTGGTCTCCCCATCATAATACAATAATAATAAATCCTTCAGTGTGTCGGGAAGCAGGAGGCCAGAGTGTACGAGTACACCTTAGTCTCTTATCGTGCCCCCCCCCCACCAAGAGTCTAATTACTAACCCCGCCCAGCATACAACCTTCTATCTTGAGGTTATCTTGAGATGATTTCGGGGCTTTTAGTGTCCCCGCGGCCCGGTCCTCGACCAGGCCTCCACCCCCAGGAAGCAGCCCGTGACAGCTGGCTAACACCCAGGTACCTATTTTACAGCTAGGTAACCGGGGCATAGGGTGAAAGAAACTCTGCCCATTGTTTCTCGCCGGCGCCCGAGATCGAACCCGGGACCACAGGATCACAAGCCAGCGTGCTGTCCGCTCGGCCGACCGGCTCCCAACCGGCACCTTACCGGCACCTTACAACAACTTGACAAACTCCTCAGTACCTACTTGCTGCTAGGTGAACAGATGCATTAGGTGAAATTAAATGTGCCCAACCACTTCTGTTCCGCCCTTATGATGAGAGAGTTGTTATAGGTACTCCCACTTTCCACTGCCAATGTTACTTGCACAGACATACATTACATTAGACAGTCAGTTAAAGAGGCAGGGTCCAAGAGCTAATGGATCGATCCAACAGGTAGAAATAATGAGTACAAATAGTTAGTAGGTACTTTCGTACAGCAGTCGGTGATAGTTATGAAGGCAATTAGAAAGCCAAACACAAACTGGTTGAGAGAACCCTTGGAGTGGACCACCAAGAGTGGCACTGCTACACACACATCACAGTTGCACTTGACAACACTGCAGAACAACACCTGCAACACCTGGTGAAGTGTGGCAAGAGGCACATCGTACACAACACTTGTGTACGATGTCCACGTTTAATGTCAAGGGCCATACAGAAGATACCAGCTGCCCCAACACCCGCCCCAACCAGCACCAAGCTCAACACCGTCTAACACACACCATGTAGAGGGCAGTGCCAGGATGACCACGGCCTCCCTCATGCCCTCTTGTGCCTCACCATACCCCGGGGCACCCAACAATCACGCCCCAACACACGGGCCTGGCGGCTGAGTGCACGCCACTCCAGATTCGTAATCCGAAGGTTCCGGGTTCGCTCACCGGCGGAGGCGGAAACAAGTGAGCAGAGTTTCTTTCATCTTGATGCACCTAGAAGTAAATAGGTACCTGGGAGTTAGACAGCCGCTACGGGCTGCTTCCTGGGGGTGTGTAAGAAAAAAGAGGCCTGGTCGAGGACCGGGCCGCGGGGACGCTAAGCCCCGAAATCTCAAGATAACTCGGGCCTCCCCCGCTACCACGTGGGCCAGGGGACCACCACGTGGGCCAGGGGACCACCACCCGAGCCAGGGACCACCACCCGAGCCAGGGGACCACCACCCGAGCCAGGGGACCACCACCCGAGCCAGGGGACCACCACCCGAGCCAGGGGACCACCACCCGAGCCAGGGGACCACCACCCGAGCCAGGGACCACCACGTGGCCCCCACAGTAGACAAGTTAACCTGCAGGAGAGAACACACGCTCACAGCGATAGTTGTCTCAGACACGAGGCCCTTCACAACCCATCAGCGGCTACACAACAAAGTGAGCGGGCGCGCGCGCCTTCCCAGAGTAGGCAGCCACACTTGCCTCCAGCCTCAGCCACCTTCCCAAGATCGTCCAGCGATGTGTGTAGTGTATGAATGTATCGTACTAGTCGGGGTCGGCCCCAGTGCCATCGTTAAATAAATATCTGCATCTATAGCGACCCTTACAATTTTCATGATCTGAAATCAGGGATGAGTTTTCTTAGAGATACGCGTTTCATTGCTTTGAAATATTACATTTCTGACAATGGGGGAGAGATGCAGGAGGGGAGAAAGGGGGAGGTGGGTAGGAGGGGAGAAGAGTGGAGGGGGGAAATGTTGCAGGTGAGGGAGGGAATTATCAGGGGTAAGCGCCAAGCCATTACCACTATAATGGCAGTACTGCATAATAAATTAACTAAACCTTCATCAGGGGGCCACACTGTGTACACACCCGGGGGCCATCATCAGGGGCCACACTGTGTACACACCCGGGGGCCATCATCAGGGGCCACACTGTGTACACACCCGGGGGCCATCATCAGGGGCCACACTGTGTACACACCCGGGGGCCATCATCAGGGGCCACACTGTGTACACACCCGGGGGCCATCATCAGGGGCCACACTGTGTACACACCCGGGGGCCATCATCAGGGGCCACACTGTGTACACACCCGGGGGCCATCATCAGGGGCCACACTGTGTACACACCCGGGGGCCATCATCAGGGGCCACACTGTGTACACACCCGGGGGCCATCATCAGTGGCCACACTGTGTACACACCCGGGGGCCATCATCAGGGGCCACACTGTGTACACACCCGGGGGCCATCATCAGGGGCCACACTGTGTACACACCCGGGGGCCATCATCAGGGGCCACACTGTGTACACACCCGGGGGCCATCATCAGGGGCCACACTGTGTACACACCCGGGGGCCATCATCAGGGGCCACACTGTGTACACACCCGGGGGCCATCATCAGGGGCCACACTGTGTACACACCCGGGGGCCATCATCAGGGGCCACACTAACACTAGGAGGCTCGGCCAACCACCTCAACTTCCTTGTTGTGACAGAGGCACCACCACTCGCGTGCCATTGTACCGAGTGACACACTTGGCACTGGACAGTCTACACTAACAATGCCCCTCAGCCTCGCCCCAGTGCTTCCTCGTCCCCCTCATATATATATATACACCTCCTGCATCCCAAGTTATCTCCGCAAGTAATAAATGGTTGGCTAACTAGGGGGGGTAGACGAGTAGATAAGTAGGGGGTAGACGAATGGATTACTATAGAAATAGTGTGGATAACTAGCGGAATAGACTGGATAAATAGGAGTCGGGATAACTGTTGGCAGATGAATAATTAACCGCCGCCCTCCACGGTAAAAGAAAAAATAATTATTGAAATAATTATTGTAATAATTGTTTACCATATAATACTTGGTAATCCTGACATTTGGTCTCTCATACCTGGACCTTACCTTTAATGTGTTTCAGGAGTTGTGCTCACCCCTCCCCCCCCCCCCGGTCAGGTGGTGGTGGTGGTGGTGGTTTAGATTCAGCCACTAAACAAAAGTTGCAAGTACTACGGGCTATGGTGATCCCGTCGTGAACTCGCCTGGCACAGGAGCGGGGCTGTAACCGGAGCTCAGGTGTGAATCAGTCAGATGTGCACAAACGTACCCACGTCTAACCTATCTTTGAGGCAAAACACTTCATTTTGTGACAATTTGGTCCAAGATCTTGATCAAATGTGCCAACATCAACACAAGTTACATTTTTGCCTCAAAACATTGTTACTAAATATAATCTTGCCGTACAAATTCTGGTATTCATTAACGCCGACAGAGGATGGGTTCCGAAAAAGATAAATCTTTCTTTAAAATTGAATGTCTTTAAATCTTTCGAAAAACTCATTCCTTAAACTATGCAAATCTCGCTGCAGTTCCTTGTGTATCATCATAAAACTTGGGTAAGTCTTCAAGGAATTTCAAAGTTGACAAGTGTAAAAAGATTATGGTAAATTGTTTGTCGAAAAGTTGGAGTTTGATCTGGAAGGCGGGAACCACGTCACAAGCCCACCCCTTTACTGCGGCTTTGGCTCGTAATGTTGAGGTAATTCAAGTGTTCCATAATAGTCACCATTACAGAAGTCTATCAAGGTCTGTAACAATTATCTCCCGGTTCATGCACCTTATTACATTCCTGGGGAAACATTTCCGCAGGCAGTTTACTCTAACACTTCAATACATTTTCAAAGTTTAACCATCGAACACCAGAGTGACACAGCATCCCTGGAATATCTCATTAAAAATAATAATAAATAAACAGTTGAACTGACTGTGTTTAAGATATCACTTCTAATAAAGTTCACGATCTTCACGACGATATCTATGACATCTTCCAGTATTAAATATTTTACTGCACAACACACGTGAATACTGTTATAGAACTTGTCAACTTAATAGATGGCGTTCACAGCCAGTTGTGTTCCTCTTAGCACCCACACGAGCCTTTCTTCCCGTCATGTCACCGTAAGTCAAGCACACCTGCTTGAAGGGGTTCTCAGAGTTGTTCTACTACCCAAGCCTGACTTGTGAGGGTGTGGACCAACACACTGTTGCTTGAGGCGGCCCGCATACCCACCACAGCCTGGTTGGTGCGGCACTTCTTGAAGAAAACTTATCTAGTTTTCTCTTTATGTCCACGGTTGTTCGGGCACCACCAGCCAGGAGAATGCTCGGGTGTATTAGGAGAACCTTCAAGTCCACAGATTCCACCACAATCTGGAGGCCGGTGACTAAGTGGACAGCACGCTGGACACGTAATCTTGTGGTTCGGGGTTCGATACCCGGCGCCGGAGAGAAAAAAATGGGCATAGTTTCTTTCACCCTGATGCCCCTGTTACCTAGCAGTAAATAGGTACCTGGGAGTTAGAGAGCTGTTACGGGGTGCTTCCTGGGGGGGGGGGGGAAGTTGGAAAGAAAAATTTTTTTAGTAGTTAGTAAAAGTTTATCGATTGACAGTTGAGAGGCGGGCCGAAAGAGCAGAGCTCAACCGCCGCAAGCACAACTAGATGAATACAATGCTCATACTATTCAAATAAACTCATGGGGCTCGGGTGAATCGTCATGACGATATCACCCGCTTCGTAGCCAGCCGCCTGCGGCAGAGAGGTCTTGTGGTGGACCGTGAGGTTCCTATACCGGATGGTGGGACCTTCTGCAAGCTGCATCATAGCTGGCACAGGTGACGAGGCCTTCATATTAGACACCCAGGTCTCAGCTGATAACTTCCCACTCTCCCGTCCACATCAGAGCAAGTGTGACAAGTACAGCACCCCAGAGATCCTTCAAAAGGTCAGGGAATACACCGGGAAGCACACAGCATCCGCCTCTTCAATAACCCTTAATTGGAGAGGAGGATGGTGCAGGGAGTGCGCGTGGTCTACAGGATATGGGTCTCACCAAGAGCGACCTTGAGATCTGCTCTGTGAAAGCCCTGACCTGGACATATTACATCTACAGAATATGGTCCAAGACCACTTCTAGGGGCAGACCACCTTAGTCTCAGGATCACCGTGCACAGGGTGCATAAGGGTTAATATAGTCTTGTTTAGGTGAACCGCAGCCAGGATAACTGGCAGCCAACTATCAAAGTCGTCATCTGGAGTTCCACTTCTGCAAATGGTGTCTCACAGGAGGGTGGATGACCTGGCCGGAGCCCACGAGTGGGTAAGGCGGCGGCCGGAGGGACCCCCGGGCGCATACATGACAACCCTCCCGCTCCGGCACCTTGCAAGGAGCTTCCGCTTTGAATTGTTTTCCATGCATGTTGCTGTCAAGCTACCAAACCTGCCACTTAGGCAGCTTCTTGTTTGGCCCTCAGCTTTAAATTATTTTTTAATATACTGTGCACCCCTCACTGCCGTGTCCCATAAAAGAAAAAACCCAATACAAAATAATTTTCAATTTACATGTTATCTTAACTCTTGTGGGTTGAGAATGCCATTTACCATTTATATATATATATATATTTTTAGTTTGTGTTGTTAGTGAAATGTGCGCGCTTAGGGTTACCTTCTTCCCATGTGGGAGGACTGCTGCCCTCAAGCTATATAAAAACCCTAAACCCCCCCCCCATCCTAAGTGGCAAGGGGAGTTAGGGGACAACAACAAATTCTGTTTAGATAGTACTTTTTGTAACTATTTGCATCATAGTACAAATATTGACGTACTAAGGAATTAGATAGTAGAACTTTGTACACTTTATAGAATCCGAAAAAAAATTAATCGAAAATACAACAAATATTGCTAGGCCTAATATGGCGCGCACGCGTACTATATTAGGCCTTAGATATCCTGTATTAGGCCTAGGAAGGTTAGTTTAGCTTACTACCTTTGCAAAAAATATAAATTCTTTTCAGATCTGTCCAAATTCAATATGTCCGACTTCTACTGCCTAATTGCGTTAACCGTCTGTACATGTACTATGGTGCTCATAGTCACTAACTACCCAAACAGGAGGATGGGCGGAAAATTAGGTTGTGTCGTCGCGCCACAAGTACTACAGTACTATGTACCGACTTCCGCCTTCAAGGCAGCAAAGATTTGTGAAATATAGGGAATGCGGAACATTTACGACACATTTCTGTGTGCGCCGTAAGCGTGTTCCAGTAATTTGGAAGCTTTATGGATAAAGCTTCCAAATTACTGGAACCGTCAGAAAGCTGTCAAAAATGTACTCTCTAGACAAGAGAGTCTACAGTCTCCGTGGTGTAGTGGTAAGACACCCGCCTGGCGTTCCGCGAGCGCTATGTCATGGGTTCGTATCCTGGCCGGGGAGGATTTACTGGGCGCAATTCCTTAACTGTAGCCTCTGTTTAACGCAACAGTAAAATGTGTACTTGGATGAAAAAACGATTCTTCGCGGCGGGGATCGTATTCCAGGGACCATAGGATTAAGGACTTGCCCGAAACGCTACGCGTACTAGTGGCTGTACAAGAATGTAACAACTCTTGTATATATCTCAAAAAAAAAAAAAAAGTAGAGAGGTGTCACATAATATACTGTATACATGGAAGATGTTAGACGACCTGGTCCCAAATGTCAGCAGCAAAAATACCAATATAGTGGCGCGAACACTATGGGAGACCTGCAGAAGAGCGCCAGTGAAGAGTAACGATGTCACCACAGGTACAATCACCTGGTACTGTAGGAACATCTGCCGTCCACAGCAAACATAGGAAATATTTCCGGAACAAACAGTAGACATAATTCACTTATCACACGTTAGTGTGTTAGTAATAACAATAACGTGATGGAGCAATGAGAAAATTCCTAATCACGGCTCCTATGGATTTTCTCAAAAAGTGGACTTGTTCGAGAAAAAAATTATATGTTCCAGCAGTAAGTGGCGCAGGAAGTGTTTATTATTATTATTATTATTATTATTATTATTATTATTATTATTATTATTATTACTATTATTTTTCTACCACAGACATGGCCACACATTTACCAAGTGCCTATTCCCCTTATCCACGACATTTATCTCCATATTGCCTACAAGTCTATACCCATTTAGGATGCCTATTTTACAACTTAACTAACCAAATTAGAACAGCAATTAAGCATTACTCTCTCTCCTGTCTCATTTTATTGTGATTTCTGTCTGGAATAACAGCCAAATATATTACCAATTCTATTGCTACAAATTATTGATTATAAATAACCAAAACAGTTGCTCCAGGTTAAAGGTTACTGTGGTGCAGGCGGGTCCAGGGAACAAGAAGCCTAGTGTGAGGCAACACACCAACAGGTCCAGAGACAATAGCCAGGCTGGCCGTGCCGCCGCCGCCGCCCTCACACAATGGCGGGAGGGCGGCCACCTCCGTCTCCCCCACCAACCTCTCCTACTGAAGCAAACTTGAAAAAATTATTTCAGGAATATTACCTCGGAAGGGAGACCAAGAGGGGAGTTTGTTATAAGTAAAATGAAGAGAGAGACAAAAGGATGAAAGAGGAATTAAAATAATGGCAATAAACAAACAAGTAGGTAAAGTAGGTGAGTGAGAGACAGAATGAGAGAGTGAATACTCTCACACTCCCCATATAATTTATTTTATATTTATTTTGTGAAATATATATATGCCTGAAAGGGTAAGATTCCAAACACGAATCTTTATTTCTTATGTTTTTCTTTACTGTCGAGAGAAGTTGAATAATTAACTCCAAAGTTCATTTTCACATTTAATATGGTCTGACGCCTAGGGATGCGTTTCGCCAGGCATTCCTTACATTTTCAAAGAAATTTATAATGCTTTAGCAAGAGCTTATATTCTCTTGGGGTGAGGTGATACAAGACCAAACAGAATGCCTTAAAAGACACCAACGTCGTCTATGCCTTCATATGCTCGGGCACTTGGGGACTGTAAGCCCCAAAGATCAAAATATATAGGCAAGACAACGTCTCTCTCTAGGCAATTACCAATACACAAGCAACAGGGCTCCATCAAGGAGCATTTAATCTCCTCACACAATCAGACCTTCACCAGAGACATCTTAACAAGCAACACTGAAATAATCGACAGGTATAATGACAACAGGAGACTCGACATCAGCGAGGCCCTACACATCAAAAAGTCAAGACCAGCCATCAACAACCAGTTAACACAATTACATTCTACCAGCTTCAAGACCCAGAACCAACAATGACAATAGAAGCAAGAACATAGGCTATTAATAATAGCCTATTTATTTCCATTATGTTTCATCCACTTGTTCATATCAATCACGTCCTGTACTTTAGTCATAAATAAGGAGGCTTTTAGGTAACTGTATACCGCCCATGTGAGGCCAGTTTTAGAGTACGACGCCCCATCGTGGAGCCCCCATGTAATAACACGCAAGGCATTTCGAAAAGGTGCAGAAGTTTGCAACAAGACTCGTCCTAGAATTGCGAGAGATGAGGTAGGAAGAGACTAAATGAACTAAGCCTGACGACGCTAGAAAGGAGGAGAAATCGAGGAGACATGATACAGAAGCATAAAATACTTAGGGGGGATTGGCAGGGTGGAAAAAAAAATGAGGAAATCGAATGGTTTACAATGAATACCAATAGAACAAGGGGGTACAAATAGAAGCTTGACTCAAATGTGTCAGATGATAAAGTTTTCTTTTAGCATAAGGTAGTGAGTAAATAGAATGTCCTAAACCAGTAGGTTGAAGAGGCAATCACAACTTTAAAAGCAGGTATGATAGAGAAATAAATCAGGAGTCATTGCATTAGACAACCGGTGGCTAGAAAAGCGGAGTCCAAGGGCTAGAGCTGGCTCCTGCAGGCACAAATAGGTGAGAACACCCAGACCCACCTGAATACACTTCGACACCCACGTTACTACATTCACAATACCTATCCCCATGTTTTTACACATCCGCCCTGCTTGCCTATTACAAATTTATCTCGTCTCTATTTACCTACTTTCCCCGAGCCCTGAATTCACATGCGCGCCCTGTTTCTAGGTACACAACAGTCCCCAAGCACGAGGAAGTAACCCACATATATCCCAGTATATCTTAGTGCAAGTATGGCGAGACAACCAAGCCAAGTTGGCAGAAATATAACAAACATTGTGTTTACGTGTGCTACATGCGCCCCTATCCCCCCCCCCCTACTACCCACCACCCGGCAACACAAGCCTATCACGCATTTGGCGCGCCTGGCCAGTACATTGAACCTGGGTAGGGGGGATTTAACGGGTATTGTGAAGAAGGCCGGCCCCTTCTTACAGCTCTTCCTCAAGCCATTGTACCATTCAGGTCACTGAGTAACCCGTCCTCCAAATAGCACGTCGCATTTTGACATACTTTACCCGAGGCCAAAAACTGTCGTACTGATGTAAAATCACAGGGGCCTCGTAGCCTGGTGGATAGCGCGCAGGACTAATTCTGTGGCGCGGGTTCCCGCACGAGGCAGAAACAAATGGGCAAAGTTTCTTTCACCCTGAATGCCCCTGTTACCTAGCAGTAAATAGGTACCTGGGAGTTAGTCAGCTGTCACGGGGTGCTTCCTGGGGTGTATGTGTGTGTTGTGGGGAAAAAAAGTAGTTGGTAAACAGTTGATTGACAGTTGAGAGGCGGGCCGAAAGAGCAGAGCTCAACCCCCGCAAACACAACTAGGTGAATACAGGGACCACTTGGAGACGAGAAATCAGCGGCTCACGCAATATTTTACATTTCAGATTTCGATTCAGATTACCAGCTATTCCACCAGATCATTTATGGCGTTGAACAGCTCAGTGCAGATGAGTATCTTTGATGGTGTAATGCTCAGGCTGAACAATCTTGTAGCCTGTGTTTCCTCTCGTGAACTGGAAGACTGAATTCTGGCATTCAGTAGTTTCAGTCAAGGCTGCAAACTCGTCAGACGGCTGACTCACTGAGGCGGCCATTTATTTATGGCCGCCTCAGTGAGCCGCCGGACGATATATTGAGGGTTTTATACCTTTCTTAATGGCAAACACGAACCATGTTTTCACATTTTTGTTTGTGTCCTTTTAAATGTGTGGTTTTGACGAGATGCCATTGTGGGCGTTTGTCTGATCCTGCATGTGACCAAGTTGGTGGTAAAGTTTTTACATATCTAGCCAGTATTCTAGAAACATTCCTGCTTTCATTTCTAGTCGTCCTGCTAACAAAAAGAGTCATATGGTTGTGGCTATTTCGTTATGGCTTTCCTGTCTGGGAATAATGGTTCATTTGCCTGGTTTATTTTATTCGTTAAGTTACCTGTTCTTACACACATGTCTAAGGAGAATGTTTCTGTTTAATTTTGCTGCGATATTTACTTATATTTAAAATGTTTCTGCATTCCTTTGGATGACCCTATAGGCAGGTTCTGTTTTCCGTCCTGATTGCTCATATTTACACCCCCCCCCCCCACCTCTATGGATAGTGTCAGCGGATTCCGAATTGGTGTCGTCTCCCTGGGTAGTTGTTAACGACACTTGCTTATTACGGTGTACCCGCCGCTCGTGGGGGACTCACGCGAGCGCACCCGCCGCTCGTGGGGGGACTCACGCGAGCGCACCCGCCGCTCGTGGGGGACTCACGCGAGCGCACCCGCCGCTCGTGGGGGACTCACCCACTGCCATATATGCAGGCAACATTCACTTGCCTGGTGGTCTCCTCGGGTCACACACAGCGCGGCCACCACCACCGTCAAGGCGTGCGCGTGTTTACTTACGATCCTGTTCACCTTTCCTCCATCCTTGACGGGTTTGTTGACACACAGTGAACAGTTCATGACCTCCGAAGCACCAAGAGGCTGATGATAACTACAACAACATTCGATTGGTTAGTTTCCATGCACGTAAACTGTTTAATAATTGTAAACAAAGTCGTCAAAGATTGAGAAAACATGCACAGGAGCGTAAGTAGATCCTGTATATGCTAGTTGAAGCCTTGCCCTGGTGGCTTTGGCGCTTGTAAACTGTTTACAAAATGCAGCTTTAGTGATGCTTGAGAAACTATGACAAGGTTTCCAAGGTGTAAACGTAAATGATTGATGAATACCACCCCACACCACCCCAAGATCAAGAGGAACACCACCCCAAGATCAAGAGGAACACCACCCCAAGATCAAGAGGAACACCACCCCAAGATCAAGAGGAACACCACCCCAAGATCAAGAGGAACACCACCAAGATCAAGAGGAACACCACCAAGATCAAGAGGAACACCACCAAGATCAAGAGGAACACCACCCCAAGATCAAGAGGAACACCACCCCAAGATCAAGAGGAACACCACCCCAAGATCAAGAGGAACACCACCCCAAGATCAAGAGGAACACCACCCCAAGATCAAGAGGAACACCACCCCAAGATCAAGAGGAACACCACCCCAAGATCAAGAGGAACACCACCCCAAGATCAAGAGGAACACCACCAAGATCAAGAGGAACACCACCAAGATCAAGAGGAACACCACCAAGATCAAGAGGAACACCACCCCACACCACCCCAAGATCAAGAGGAACACCACCCCAAGATCAAGAGGAACACCACCCCACACCACCCCAAGATCAAGAGGAACACCACCCCAAGATCAAGAGGAACACCACCCCACACCACCCAAAGATCAAGAGGAACACCACCCCACACCACCCCAAGATCAAGAGGAACACCACCCCACACCACCCCAAGATCAAGAGGAACACCCCCCCACACCACCCCAAGATCAAGAGGAACACCACCCCAAGATCAAGAGGAACACCACCCCAAGATCAAGAGGAACACCACCCCACACCACCCCAAGATCAAGAGGAACACCACCCCACACCACCCCAAGATCAAGAGGAACACCACCCCAAGATCAAGAGGAACACCACCCCACACCACCCCAAGATCAAGAGGAACACCACCCCAAGATCAAGAGGAACACCACCCCACACCACCCAAAGATCAAGAGGAACACCACCCCACACCACCCCAAGATCAAGAGGAACACCACCCCACACCACCCCAAGATCAAGAGGAACACCCCCCCACACCACCCCAAGATCAAGAGGAACACCACCCCAAGATCAAGAGGAACACCACCCCACACCACCCAAAGATCAAGAGGAACACCACCCCACACCACCCAAAGATCAAGAGGAACACCACCCCAAGATCAAGAGGAACACCACCCCACACCACCCCAAGATCAAGAGGAACACCCCCCCACACCACCCCAAGATCAAGAGGAACACCACCCCAAGATCAAGAGGAACACCACCCCACACCACCCAAAGATCAAGAGGAACACCACCCCACACCACCCAAAGATCAAGAGGAACACCACCCCAAGATCAAGAGGACCACCACCCCACACCACCCAAAGATCAAGAGGAACACCACCCCACACCACCCAAAGATCAAGAGGAACACCACCCAAAGATCAAGAGGAACACCACCCCACACCACCCAAAGATCAAGAGGAACACCACCCCACACCACCCCAAGATCAAGAGGAACACCACCCAAAGATCAAGAGGAACACCACCCCACACCACCCAAAGATCAAGAGGAACACCACCCCACACCACCCAAAGATCAAGAGGAACACCACCCAAAGATCAAGAGGAACACCACCCCACACCACCCAAAGATCAAGAGGAACACCACCCCACACCACCCCAAGATCAAGAGGAACACCACCCCACACCACCCCAAGATCAAGAGGAACACCACCCCACACCACCCCAAGATCAAGAGGAACACCACCCCACACCACCCCAAGATCAAGAGGAACACCACCCCACACCACCCCAAGATCAAGAGGAACACCACCCCACACCACCCCAAGATCAAGAGGAACACCACCCCACACCACCCCAAGATCAAGAGGAACACCACCCCAAGATCAAGAGGAACACCACCCGAAGATCAAGAGGAACACCACCCCAAGATCAAGAGGAACACCACCCCACACCACCCCAAGATCAAGAGGAACACCACCCGAAGATCAAGAGGAACACCACCCCAAGATCAAGAGGAACACCAAGGTACTCAAGGTTTAATACCTATTAAAATATATTGTAGGCTATATTTATATTAACACTTAAATATCCTGGCACTGCTTCTGTTACAAGGCTCACTGTATGAACTGGTGGTCAACACCGTCACCCGGTGCAGTTGACACCGGTCTACACGCGCCAGGTATGTGTAACTAAACAAAGTGCCAGGTGTGTGTGTGTAACTAAAAGCGCCAGGTGTGTGTGTGTGTAACTAAACAAAGCGCCAGGTGTGTGTGTGTGTGTGTGTGTAACTAAACAAAGCGCCAGGTGTGTGTGTGTGTGTGTAACTAAACAAAGCGCCAGGTGTGTGTGTGTATGTGTGTGTAACTAAACAAAGCGCCAGGTGTGTGTGTGTGTGTGTGTGTAACTAAACAAAGCGCCAGGTGTGTGTGTGTGTGTGTGTAACTAAACAAAGCGCCAGGTGTGTGTGTGTGTAACTAAACAAAGCGCCAGGTGTGTGTGTGTGTGTGTGTGTAACTAAACAAAGCGCCAGGTGTGTGTGTGTGTGTAACTAAACAAAGCGCCAGGTGTGTGTGTGTGTAACTAAACAAAGCGCCAGGTGTGTGTGTGTGTGTGTAACTAAACAAAGCGCCAGGTGTGTGTGTGTAACTAAACAAAGCGCCAGGTGTGTGTGTGTAACTAAACAAAGCGCCAGGTGTGTGTGTGTAACTAAACAAAGCGCCAGGTGTGTGTGTGTAACTAAACAAAGCGCCAGGTGTGTGTGTGTGTGTGTGTGTGTGTGTGTGTGTGTGTGTGTGTAACTAAACAAAGCGCCAGGTGTGTGTGTAACTAAACAAAGCGCCAGGTGTGTGTGTGTGTGTGTGTGTGTGTGTAACTAAACAAAGCGCCAGGTGTGTGTGTGTGTGTGTGTGTGTGTGTGTGTGTGTGTGTGTAACTAAAAGTGCCAGGTGTGTATGTGTGTGTGTGTGTGTGTGTGTGTGTGTGTGTGTGTGTGTGTGTAACTAAACAAAGCGCCAGGTGTGTGTGTAACTAAACAAAGCGCCAGGTGTGTGTGTGTGTGTGTGTAACTAAACAAAGCGCCAGGTGTGTGTGTGTGTAACTAAACAAAGCGCCAGGTGTGTGTGTGTGTGTGTGTAACTAAACAAAGCGCCAGGTGTGTGTGTGTGTGTGTGTAACTAAACAAAGCGCCAGGTGTGTGTGTGTGTGTGTGTAACTAAACAAAGCGCCAGGTGTGTGTGTGTGTGTGTGTAACTAAACAAAGCGCCAGGTGTGTGTGTGTGTGTGTGTAACTAAACAAAGCGCCAGGTGTGTGTGTGTGTGTGTGTAACTAAACAAAGCGCCAGGTGTGTGTGTGTGTGTGTGTGTGTGTAACTAAACAAAGCGCCAGGTGTGTGTGTGTGTAACTAAACAAAGCGCCAGGTGTGTGTGTGTGTAACTAAACAAAGCGCCAGGTGTGTGTGTGTGTGTGTGTGTGTGTGTGTGTGTGTGTGTGTGTGTGTGTGTGTGTGTGTGTGTGTGTAACTAAAAGCGCCAGGTGTGTGTGTGTAACTAAAAGTGCCAGGTGTGTGTGTGTGTGTGTGTGTAACTAAAAGCGCCAGGTGTGTGTGTGTAACTAAACAAAGCGCCAGGTGTGTGTGTGTGTGTAACTAAACAAAGCGCCAGGTGTGTGTGTGTGTAACTAAACAAAGCGCCAGGTGTGTGTGTGTGTGTGTGTGTAACTAAACAAAGCGCCAGGTGTGTGTAACTAAACAAAGCGCCAGGTGTGTGTGTGTAACTAAACAAAGCGCCAGGTGTGTGTGTGTGTGTGTAACTAAACAAAGCGCCAGGTGTGTGTGTAACTAAACAAAGCGCCAGGTGTGTGTGTGTGTGTGTGTGTGTGTGTGTGTGTAACTAAACAAAGCGCCAGGTGTGTGTGTGTGTGTGTGTAACTAAAAGTGCCAGGTGTGTGTGTGTGTGTGTGTGTGTGTGTGTGTGTGTGTGTGTGTGTGTGTGTGTAACTAAACAAAGCGCCAGGTGTGTGTGTAACTAAAAGTGCCAGGTGTGTGTGTGTGTGTAACTAAACAAAGCGCCAGGTGTGTGTGTGTGTGTAACTAAAAGTGCCAGGTGTGTGTGTGTGTGTAACTAAAAGTGCCAGGTGTGTGTGTGTGTAACTAAAAGTGCCAGGTGTGTGTGTGTGTGTGTGTGTGTGTGTGTGTGTGTGTGTAACTAAAAGTGCCAGGTGTGTGTGTGTGTGTGTGTGTGTGTGTGTGTGTGTGTGTGTGTGTGTGTAACTAAACAAAGCGCCAGGTGTGTGTGTGTGTGTGTAACTAAAAGTGCCAGGTGTGTGTGTGTGTAACTAAAAGTG
>NC_091192.1:18683353-18745853 GCF_040958095.1 Procambarus clarkii | reverse complement strand
TCAGGAAAACTTGGCTTATTAGGCAAATTGGGCCTCGCATAGTAGGCTGAGAAGTGAGTTCTGGCTACTAGGTACGACATTATATATATATATATATATATATATATATATATATATATATATATATATATATATATATATATATATATATATATATATATATATATATATATATATATATATATATATATATATATATATATATATATATATATTTTTTTTTGGGAGGGGGGGATTCCACTTTTGTTCCGGCAACATTTCATCAACCCGTCCTCAAACCAGGTCCATTCCATCCAGCGGTCGACCCCAAATTCATAAATTTTATGCTGTTCATTCCAAACAGGAATTTTCTCAAATATAAATTAACATTATAATATATTAGCATATTGTGCATATATAGGCATAGGTTAGGTCACGTGTTTAGGTTCAGTTGGCGATTATCTGTATTTGTAGCACGTGGGTGAAGCATTTACAGCGTTGTGGTTCGAACAAAATTCGTCAGTGAAACACTTGTTCCGGAAGTGTTCGAACGAAATCCCAACTTGTCAAGAAATTATTGCATGTGCCTGTGTCAAATTTGACTTGTCTACAGGCGAAACACGTCTGTCTTGACAGCATTAATTTCCAGCTGTTGTCTAATTAAGAATGCCAGATAAGATTGGAATCTCTTCCCTCCTGTTCCCACCTCCCACCAGCCCTTAAGAAAATGTATTTGGAACTATTACCGGAAATAAATTCATACTTCACGATAAAACTAATTGTAAACTGATGAAGGCTTTACTGGTGACATGATGATTGATAAAGATTAAGCCACCCAAGAGGTGGCACGGGCATGAATAACCCGTAAGTGGAGACGGTTTGGAGGCAGTACCAGTAGCTGGTACTGGAGGTATGGATGGTGGTGTTGCTCTCGAAGGTCTCCTGGGAGGCAGCTGCTGTTTACACCAGAACTCTTCACGTGACGGAGGAGCGTGGCCGGGAAACATTGTTATCCAGTAATTTGTTGTACACATCCACAACCTTTCACAGGCCATTTACCAAGATTTTACCTGCATCTAAACTTATCCAGAGCCTCCGTCTACTATATGTAAGAGATGTTTAGCAACAATCTCAATGTTCTCCCAGTAAGGAGGAAGATGTACCTGCCTTACATCCTCTATATTCAATTTGGAGCATTAAGAAAGCATGCACGATAAATTACTTCAGCGTAAACAATCAACTAGCGACTCAAGATCCCGAGACCAACCTTGCACTACCGTAGACGATGCTCGCCGCCGTCACTTCCTCCCGGGGCGATAAGGAACCTCCGGACCTCACCGTTGCAGCCCAGCCTCCCGTTTGGCTGCCACTTACGGTAACGATGAGGATCATAGTACATATACCGACGTACAACGACGTTAGAAAGTAGAAATCTGTACTACCGAGTTGCACAACCCGGAAAACCATCATCTATTTGTGTTGCAAAGACAATCTAAACTAACCTTCCTAAGCCAAATACACGATATCCGTGGCCTAATTTAGTATGTGTGTGTTGACAGCTGAGTGGACAGCGCTTCGGATTCGTAGTCCAGAGGTTCCGGGTTCGATTCAAGGTGGAGAAGGAAATAATAGGCAAAGATTTTCCACCCTGATGCCCCTGTTCACCGAGCAGTAAATAGGTACCTGGGAGTTAGCTGCTACGGGATGCTTCCTAGGGATGTGTAACAAAAAGGAGGCCTGGTTGAGGACCGGGCCGCGGGGACGCTAAGCCCCGAATTCATCTCAAGATCACCTCAAGGTATACTAGGCCTAGGAATATTTGTGTTTATTTTAGCTACATTTTTCTTTAAATAAATCCTTACTAGTCAGTACACTACTATCTAAAAACTAAGTACGTACAAATTCGTAACTATTGACGACCGTCACAATTGGTACTAATCTCAACAGGAGGATAGTTGGACCACTGATAATGGTCCTGGACCACTGATAATGGTCCTGGACCACTGATAATGGTCCTGGACCACTGATAATGGTCCTGGACCACTGATAATGGTCCTGGACCACTGATAATGGTCCTGGACCACTGATAATGGTCCTGGACCACTGATAATGGTCCTGGACCACTGATAATGGTCCTGGACCACTGATAATGGTCCTGGACCACTGATAATGGTCCGGTACGGACCGAAATGTCGTCGTTCCTCCATCTTGTGGTGTGTGTTTTGGTCGTTATATCTTAGACCCCGTTATTGTGTCTCACCGTCTGCAGTAGCCTACAATGTATCAAGAACTACAAAGTTAATTATAAAACTTTCAGATGCATTATAATATCAAAGACCCAATACATAAACAAGGAAACAGGGAGGGGGGAGAACGAGGAGGGGGGGGTGAAGAATGAGTTTTAGTTTAGTTCATTTATTATGCACCCCATACCCATCCTGTGGGCGGTAGTGGAAAGGGTTACAGAGGCACATAATGGGCTCAGGGACTGAACCCCATAATTCATTTAGCTAAGCAAGTTACAATCTTGATGAGCTAGTTACAAAACTTAATACACATCGTCACATCAACAATGGGCTCGAGACCGACCACAAGTACAGTTTCTAAATTAATTAAGCAACTGACATATGTGGAGAGCTATAGTGTCACAATTGATGTTTGTCCTGCACACCGCCCCCCATCCAGTGGGCAGCGGTGGATAGGTTACAATCACTCAGTTACTACCTACAGTTAGCAAACTGGGAATATTTGGCTAAAATTTCTGGTAGCAGATCATTTTGAATGAAATATTGACACATCGCTGGAACATTGGTTATAGAATTGTCTCTGAATTCACGTATCTTTTCGCACTCCGTCACATAGTGACGGAGGGTGTGCGAATAATTTTGTTGACTCAGTTTACATTTGGTCAGGTCTACATCGGCAGATAATGAGAATTCCCAGAGATACTTGTAACGAGTCTAAGCCGAGCAGTAGTAACATTTAGAAGTCTGCTGATTTTATTGGATAACCCATAGATGTGTGGCTCCTCTTGCATGATAGTATGATGATAGATGGAATTACGGGTGATAATTTCACTTTCCCTCAAATCTACAAGATTTTGTTGAGCTTATTTGTGTACTATTGCTCTCGCTGCTTATTGACTATTCATGAGAGATCGATTAGTTGATTTCACGTCGTTACGAGGTCATTAGCGCGGCATTAACAACAAATATGCCTTATGGAAGGTGACAAGAGCTGCAGCCCAACACGGGGCTGTAGTCTCCCAGTGACGTTACAAGTACACTAATGGAAGGAACTGAAGCAGTAATCACTTGCTCTCCATTTTGCTCTAACGTCGACTGTATATATTAACGGTGCTGGAGCTTGCATCGAGCAAGACTCCGGGTGCACGTTTTTTAGTTTTATTTATATATACAAGAGTTCTTACACTCTTGTACAGTCACTATCACACATAGCGTTTCCGGCAGGTCCTTAATCCTAATATTCTCCGGAATACGACCCGCCAAATCTTTAACAACCAGGTACCAATTTTACTGTTGGGTGAACAGAGGCTACAGTTAAGGATTGGTGCCCATTAAATCCTCCCCGGCCAGGATACAAACCCAGGCCAAAGCGCTCCCGAAGCACCGGGCGAGTGTCTTACCACTACGCCACAGACTGCGTTCACAACTGAAAGGTACCGGGTTCCACTCCCTCAGGAGGCACACATTTGGGCCAAGTTTTCCTTCACCTCATGCTACTATTCATCTAACTTACCGTAAGATCTTTGTGTAGAAGGCGTGGGGGATGGAGGCCATGAGGCCGGCGCCGTCACCAGTGTCATTGTCGCAGGAGCAGGCGCCGCGGTGGCGCATGCGCTGGGCCAGCCTCTCCGCGTCCCGGATCACCTGCAATCAACACAACCGTTAATGTCTCAACTACCTTCTAATATGATACGGAATGAAATTTTGGCCAATGTTAACTTTAATAAAATTTGTGTGAATAGCTGGGCCTAGAATAGGAGGCCGCGGGGACCTTGAACCCCATCCCCGGACAAGGTAGTCCCATCCCATGTTGGGGTTGGAAAACATAACTTTGTTGGTCGATTGGCCAATGAGGCTTGCAGGAAAGAAAACGCGGATTATGTCTTTTAGACTATCTAAAGCGATTAATAAAAACACACATTACTTCCTTCAGATTTAGAAGAACTAAGAAATGGCCAGAGACCTGAAAGCTGCAGTATTAAATGCTATGACAAGTTTTGTAATAATAGGTATTTGTATGGTCAGCACAGTAACCGGACCAGGCAATGTAATGTAGTCATTGCCGTAGTTCGCCTGGGCTAGACACATCTGGCAGGTTAGTGAGACTGAGCCACTGCCAGAATACTCAGAGTGTAAACTCTGTGATAAACCTTTAATGCATTCACTAGAACACTATATTGTTGAATGTGAAACCGTAAAGGACTTTAGACCTCCTGGCCTCTTGTACCACCTACTGTGTAACTATTTCATTGACTCAGGTGTTCTGGACGACATCCTAACAATTTATCCAAAATTTGCTTTTCCATTTTAAAGAATGAAGAACAATTTTATTTATTTTATTTTTAAGCTGCATCTCTTGTGAACCCATTCCTGCCCTTGTGTGGCAGAGCACAATAGAAAGTTGTGTTTACATATTCGTACATTGAAACGTGTATACAGTCTAATGTTGGTGATTGTAGCCATGATTGTGTGTGTGTTTTTCAGCCTACAGTTTAGACCTATTGTCTTGTGTAGGTCCTGTGTGATCTCTGTCCTGCGTGACAGTGACAGAACTGCCACAAAACTGTCCCTTGCGCAGCCCGTCCTCTAAACAGACCTAAAAGTGATTCCATCCACCCGCCAAACCCCAGCTGTTTATGAATGAAAAACGGTTTACACTCGACTCAACTGATTTCGTTCGAACACTTTCGAAACAAGTGCTTTACTGACGAATTTTGTTCGAACCACAACGCTGTAAATGCTTCACACACGTGCTACAAATACAAATAATCACCAACAGAACCTAAACATAACCTATGCTTATATATGTACAATAATTAAACATTTATATTTGAGAAAGCTCCCCCTGTATATGTGTTTTCCTCTGGTCATTTATGTTTATTAATCCGTGTTTCATATACATTTTGTTTAATTTTCAATATCTGTTATATACGGGTGTTTATGCATTTCAAGGAGTATTTGTTAAAGATGGGGTGTTTAAGCATTATCAAAAGATATTAGTTAAATATGGATATTTATTAATTTCAAGGGACATTTATTATAGATTGGATATTTAAGCATTTCAAAAAAATGCTTAAATATCCAGCATAAAATTTTTAAGCATAAAAAATGCTTAAAAATGCTTAAAAATACTCACATTTTCTTGTGTGTATTATTATTATTAATATATATATATATTATATATATATTATATATATATATATATATATATATTATATATATATATATTATATATATATATATATAATATATATATAATATATATATAATATATATATATATATATATATATATATATATATATATATATATATATATATATATATATATATATATATATATATATATATATATATATATGCATGCATGCAGAATAACATGTGAAAAATAGAGAATGCTTAACGCGTTTTCGGCTAATTCGCCTTCATCAGAGCAAAGTAGAATTAAGTATTCTCTCTCTCTCTCTCTCTCTCTCCTATTTTTCCTTCCCTATCATTCTCTGCCGCACACGTACACTTACAGTAGAGTGAAGGGGTCGTTGTGTTGATCTTCATTCTACTTCGCTCTGATGAAGGCTAACGATGACACATTTGTCAACATATGTTATTCGACGTGTTAAAAGCTTTAGAATCGATACCATGACTTAATAAAGTATATGACTTTATATCACGCCTCCTGTGTTATAATATATGAACGTTTTGGCAATGTGAAGAATTACTCTCGTCAGAACTGTATTTTTTATATAAAAGCACCAAGTCATAATGGCCTTGTTACTGTATTTTACAGTATATAACTACAGTGATTACGTTTAATGCTATTATGACTAATACTCAATAATGGTGAATATTTATATTACACTAATATTTATCCCAAACAAAGACACTTCACAAGATATTTGTAAAGTGTCCGTACTTCCTCTCCCTTGGTCTTCAAGACTTATGGAGAGGAACAACATGTTCCTACGTGGGCCAGGTGCGGGCCAGGTGCGGGCCAGGTGCGGGCCAGGTGATAACTGACTGCACATTTACGGCGACAATTCCATACAATATTGGTAGTGGTGTTGCCCCCCCCCCTCCTCCTCCACAACACGTCATGCTCTACAAGACTGTGGTGTGTCCACTCATGCACACCCGTGTCCACACATCCTGGCCCATGTGTTCACCTCTTGCCCTGTATAAACGTTTAAGGATCACAACTGAACATTAGGCAGCTCCACTCCCGTTATTTAACATAGGTTAGGTTATCTTTTGATAACCTAACCTATGAGATGATTTCGGGGCTTTTTAGTGTCCCCGCGGCCCGGTCCTCGACCAGGCCTCCACCCCCAGGAAGCAGCCCGTGACAGCTGACTAACACTCGGGTACCTATTTTACTGCTAGGTAACAGGGGCATAGGGTGAAAGAAACTCTGCCCATTGTTTCTCGCCGGCGCCCGGGATCGAACCCAGGACAACAGGATCTCAAGGCCAGTGTGCTGTCCACTCGGCCGACCGGCTCCACAAAGTTCATAAAATATTATTCTTGGTGAAAAGCCTAACACCTTCAAGCCTACCAACATGTCACAATATCCATAGATAGTTAACACTCAACATGCACCAGCACGGGTGGTGGTGGTGAGGGGTAGTGGTAGGGGTGGTGGTGAGGGGTAGTGGTAGGGGTGGTGGTGAGGGGTAGTGGTAGGGGTGGTGGTGAGGGGTAGTGGTAGGGGTGGTGGTGAGGGGTAGTGGTAGGGGTGGTGGTAAGGGGTAGTGGTAGGGGTGGTGGTGAGGGGTAGTGGTAGGGGTGGTGGTTGTGGTGGCATCACAAGCACTACGGGTATATCAAGTGGGTGATATAAGCCGCCACCAATCCGCACCTGACCACCACTCTTGCGTCCTGTATCAACTTCAAGGATAACCTGAGGCGCCATATGCAGTGCTTCAAGAAGGCGCCACTATTACGCAACTTACTGGAATGTAAAGCAAGTGAAGCCCTGCGCCTCAAACTCAACATTCACCCAACAAGAGCAGCTGCGTGAGATTGTGACGGGCCGCAGTAGCTCAGCTCTACTGTACGGCACATGTAATGTGGCCACCACCACATTAACACAGTGTTCCTTTGGTCCTATCAGTGTGAAAATTGCACAGGATATAAAGAATAATCAGATGAAAACTTAACACAATTTTTTATAATGTTAAATATGAACATGAAAAATACCAAAAACCACGTTAACATACATTTGGCTAGTACACGAGAAAACGTACAATTCTAAAATGAACAGACTTACGTTAATACAAGGAGGAATGTTAACAATGAAATTTAGAGGTAACTGACATGTGAAGACGAGGCGGCACACGTGTTGACCCAGAGCACCAGAAGTGAGTAGGGCAGTGAGCGGGGTCAAGAGTACTTATACCCCTGTTGTCACTAAGGCTTGCAATTAAGAGGCCGGCAGCGTAACTGCATGTTACTCACGGATCAACAGCACCCGCAGAAAACACCTGCCCGGGGCTCTGGGGGCTGGGTGGAGGGTGACGGTGGCCCACCACCCCCACACACGTCTGGGGTGGCTGGCGTATAGCTGATATGTAGAGTTGTGAACATGAAGGTGAGGGGAAAGAGGCAGACAGACAGAGGGGGTGGGAGGGGAATACTATTAACTGGATTTAAGCGGAGAAGAGTAGCCCCACGCGCACACACATTGGATTCAAAACGTGGCACCCTAGTGTCAGCACCTGCATCAGAGGAGCTCCAGGATATTTCACAATTCTTAAGTATTGTAGTACAGGTTGATGATATTGAGTGGTGACCCAAGGAACATAAAAGTGTAGTGCTTTGGAAAAAATAGGTGAGATAACACGAATGTGCAAAGTGAAGTGAAAAATTGGATGAGAAAAAGTGACCCCCCTAGTGTTTACAGTGCAGATAATAACATTCAAGATGGCCACCAGCAAGAAGAAAAATAAGGTAGAGCTAGCTTTTGGGGGTTTTAAAGAAATCATTGATACAAGCAGTCTACACAACAAATTGGCAAAATTAGATATTATAGTGAACTATCATGCAGAAATAATCAGCAAATTGAAAGTAATGAGCGCTTGAGTGGCAAGGTTTCAGGTCCTTGAGGGTTTAGTGAAAGACTTATGCAAGGACAAGAATCAACTGGAAACAAATTGCAAAGCCATGGAAGAGGAAAATAAACTCTTAAAAATAGCTTTGGAAGATGTTAAAGCAAATCCACAAGAAGTTGACATAATAGCACTAGAGATATGCAATCAGGATGATAAACTAAAGATCATAAATGCATATAGTCCACCGCTATGCAACACATGGACAAAGGAGGAGCTAGATAATAAACGAGAGGGTCTTATAACAATAATGAGAGAAATTATAGTCAGAGCTGATAAAGATAGATCACGTCTGTTTGTAGTCGGCGACTTCAACTGAAAATCCATAGACTGGGAGGCACATGAAGCTAGAACGGAGGATTTTTGGATTTGCAGATTCGTAAACCTCATCCTGGAAACATTCATGTTTCAACATGTTAAACAAGCTACGAGGATGAGGGAAGGGGATGTTCCCTCCATGCTGGATTTGATATTTACCATGAAAGAGGAAAAAATATTTGACATTCAGTACCTCCCTTCCTTAGGTAAAAGTGACCATGTCTCTTTAGGAATAAAGTATGCAATGCATTATAATCTGGAAGAAAATCAGGTTGAAGCAGTTGAAAAGCCCGATTTCAAGAGAGGTCATTATGGGGAACTCAGACATTTAAGGAATTTGACTGGAAAGATTTTCTGTTAGGAAATGAAGTAAATGAGATGTATGTCAAGTTTTGTGAAATATATGATAAAGGCACAAAAAAGTTGATTCCAAAACAGAGATGCAGAACTAGGAAACAGGATTGGTTCAACAGAAATTGCGAGAGGGCCAGAGACCAAAAGACACAAAAATGGAATCAATACAGGAAGAGGCCAAACCCCCAAACACACCAGCGAAATAAAGATGCGAGAAACTACACAGCAGTGAGGAGAGAAGCAGAAAGAAATTTGAAAAAGGGATTGCAGACAAATGTAAAACAGAACCAGGTCTATTCTATAAATTCATAAACAATAAATTGCAGGTAAAGGATAATATTCAGAGGTTGAAAATGGGAAATAGATTCACAGAAAATGAAAGGAAATGTGAGAAACATTAAACGAAAAGTTCCAAAATGTGTGTGTACAAAATGAAATCTTCTGGGAACCAGATACAATAAGAATTCCAGAGAACAACAGAGCACACAGAGGTGTCTAGAGATGAAGTGGAAAGAATGCTCAAGGAGCTAAGTAAGAACAAGGCAGTTGGTCCAGAGGGAGTTTCACCATGGGTTCTGAGAGAATGTGCACCTGAGCTCAGCATTCCACTTCAACTGATTTTTCAGGCATCCCTGTTTACAGGAGTTGTAGCCGATGTGTGGAAAAAGACTACCATAGTTCCAATCTACAAGAAGTGGAAGCAGGGAAGACCCCCTTAATTAGAGACATGTATTATTGACAAGTGTCAGTCAAAATATTGGAAAAAATAATTAAAACTAAATAGGGAGAACACCTGGAGAAAAACGATATAATATCAGACAGACAGTATGGTTTTCGATCTGGAAGAGTCTGTGTAACGAACTTAGTTTCTATGATCGAGCCACAGAGATTTTACAGGAAAGATGGTTGGGTTGACTGCATCTATCTGGACCTAAACAAGGCTTTCGATAGAGTTCCACATAAGAGGTTGTTTTGGAAACTGGAACATATTGGAGGGGTGACAGGTACGCTTCTAACATGGATGAAAAATTTCCTGACTGATAGAAAAATGAAGGCCGTAATCAGAGGCAAGATATCGGATATTCTTGCACCGGTTATGTTTATTGTCTACATAAACGATCTACCAGTTGGATTACAGAATTATATGAACATGTTTGCTGATGATGCTAAGATAATAGAGAAGATAAGAAACCTAGATGATTGTCATGCCCTTCAAGATGACCTGGACAAAATATGTACATGGAGCAACACTTGGCAAATGGAATTTAATGTTAATACATGCAATGTTATGGAATGTGGAATAGGAGAACATAGACCCCACACAACCTATAAATTATGTGAGAAATCTTTAAAGAATTCTGACAAAGAAAGAGATCTAGGGGTGGTTCTAGATAGAAAACTGTCACCCGAGGACCACATTAAGAACATTGTGCGAGGAACCTATGCTACACTTTCTAACTTCAGAATTGCTTTTAAATACATGGTTGGAGAAATACTAAAGAAATTGTTCACGACTTTTATTAGGCCAAAGCTGAAATATGTAGCGGTTGTGTGGTGCCCATATCTTAAGAAGCACATCAACAAACTGGAAAAGGTGCAAAGACACGCTACTAAGTGGCTCCCAAAACTGAAGGGCAAGAGCTACGAGGAGAGGTTAGAGGCATTAAATATGCAAAAACTAGAAGATAGAAGAGAGGCGATATGATCACTACATACAAGATAGTAACAGGAATCGATAAAATTGATAGGGAAGAAATCCTGAGACCTGGAACTTCAAGAACAAGAGGTCATAGATTTAAACTCACGAAACAAAGCTACCGGAGAAATAAGAAAATTCACTTTTGTGAACAGAGTGGTAGACGGTTGGAACAAGTTAGGTGAGAAGGTGGTGGAGGCCAAGACCGTCAGTAGTTTCAAAGTGTTATATGACAAAGAGTGCTGGGAATTCCATTCAGCTGGGACTGACAGCTGAATGGACAGCGCTCTAGATTCTCAATCCTAGGGGTCCGGGTTCGATCCCCGGTGATGGCAGAAACAAAATGGGCACAGTTTTTTCACCCTGAAGCCCCCTGTTACCTAGCAGTAAATAGGAACCTGGGAGTTATACAGCTGTTACGGGCTGCTTCCTGTGTGTGTGTATTCACGTAGATGTGCTTGCGGGGGTTGAGCTCTGCTCTTTCGGCCCGCCTCTCAACTGTCAATCAAATGTTACTAACTACTAATTTTCACACACACGGGGCCGGTGGCTGACTGGACAGCACGCTGGACGCGTCATCCTGTGGTCCCGGGTTTGATTCCCGGCGCCGGCGAGAAACAATAGGCAGTTTCTTTCACCCTGATGTCCCTGTTACCTAGCAGTAAATAGGTACCTGGGAGTTAGTCAGCTGTCACGGGCTGTTTCCTAGGGTGTGTGTGTGTGTGTGTGTGTGTGTGTGTGTGTGTGTGTGTGTGTGTGTGTGTGTGTGTAGTGTGGGGGAAAAAAGTAGTTGGTAAACAGTTGATTGACAGTTGAGAGGCGGGCCGAAAGAGCAAAGCTCAACCCCCGCACCCCCTAAGTGAGCACCCACACCCAGCACCCCACACGCTAGAGTAGACCCCCTCCCCCAAACACACACACACACACACACGGCCAGACCATTAACACAATACCCAGCCAACTGGGCCGTGAGCCAGGGGGGGGGGGGGGGTCAGAGCGGCCGGCCACGCAGGTGACAGGAAGCTCAAGTGTCAACTTGATGCACGGGTTATAGGCCATCTCCTTCCCTCTCAACGGTGACAGCTGCGGCGTCACCACACTACCTCACGCACCGTTCACCACTGGACGGTACGGGGGAGGGGGGGGGGGGTGGACAGAACCTCACACACTGTAGATTAGCATTAACTATCACCGTTATCAATACGGATTAAGGCAGTAAGGCAGCTAACCAATCACACAATGTCCCCACACACTCAAGCTGTCGTCCAGTAGTTCCACTAATGACGCCCCCTCTCTTAATACAGAGAAATCACATTATGGTGATATATCGATGAACAAACCCACAGGAGCTGTGACGAGGGATCGAACCTATGGGCTGGGTGTTCCCAGACGCGCACACTAGTCAACTGCACCATAGGACTGGTGCAAGAGTCAGTGTAACTAATTTGGGAGAGGAAGCACTCTTTCAGAGCATCAATTTGGCTTAAGGCACTGTACTTTGCTTCTTGTCGAAGCAAGGCTTGTTCTTTGATCAGCTTCTTGGGTGGGAAAGGGGGGGGGACAGTAATTTGGAGAGGAGTGATCTCCCATGGGGCAGGAAAGTGTCCTTGTTGTCTCTCTCTTGGTAGAGGTGATAAACATTATACATTTTGAGCACAATGGCGGTTTTGGAAATCCATTTGGAGGGATGCTGATCTTTAAGGAAGAAGGCTTGGAGGGCGTCAGTGCCGGGGTTAGGGTGGGTTAGCCTAAGCATCTTGATACCAATTAAAACATTAATTTCAATAATACGATCACTTACACACGGGGAGACTATTCCTTCATGTTTTGTAATTTAGCTGTACTCTGTAATTTAGGCGTTTAGCTGGATTATCCTCCGAGGATAATCCTCATATCTTCGGCTTGCATATTTTCCAGCCCTCAAAGCATTTTCTCAGGCCCCAGAGCAAGCATGGGTGCAGCATAATCGATCAGAGATCCAGTATATGAGCTGTACACCATTTTGGCAAGTCTCACATTTGCGCCACAGCTGGGGTGATAGTCTGCCACAGCCTTGAGAGCACGGAGCCTCTCTACATTGACGGGTAGTCTGGCTACAGCACTGCGGCACAGTGGAACCCCTAAGACCAAGACACAGTATTTGTATGTAGTTACACAGTCAAGAAGAGCCATCATACAGCTGCATCTTGCTAACAGCCCCACTCCGTCTGGGTGGGAGTCAATTCAGGATCTTTTTTTACTCTGAGAGGACTAGGCCTAGTTCCCGAGGTGTGTTTAATATAGAATTAAGAACATTTTGAGTGTTGGTATACCCATTGGTATGGATCAGTATATCACCGGCATAGCTATGTGTTCACTGGGCCTCCTAGTCACAGTTTAAAACTGAGGACACCTCCCTGTGGAGTGCCCAGTTCAAAATCTCTCGTTACACTCCTATGCCCTTGGAACAGTACAGATAACTTCCTGTTGGATAGATAGCCTCTTATCCACCGTAGTAGCCATCCTCCAACATTCATTTTAGCAAGTTCGCTCAGAATGACGTGTGGGTTAGCAATGTCAAAGGTTGACTTAAGATCTAGGAAAGTGGTTCATGACCTATCAGTATGCAGGGTGAGAAGAGAGGTATCAAGAGTGATTCACGCTCCTCTCAGGCGTGAAGCCATATATCTGGGGAGAGAATAAGTTACTAACTATATACAGGAGACGATTGAGAACCATCCTCTCAAGACAGAGACAACTAGTGAGGAAGATTGGGCGGAAGGCGCTCTGAAGGTTAGGTTAAGGAATGGGAGTAATAAGGCTGTTGTTGGTCCACGACTCTGGAAGCTCCCAGTTACATAGCTCATATTATACAATTCAAGCAAAGTATTTCCTGGCACTAGCAGAAGCATACGCAGTATGCCGTAGATAACTCCATCCTCCCCGGGTGATGTAGCTTTGCCTTTATGAAGAGCAGTCTAGTTCGTATTCAGTAAAAGGCATATTACAGTCATCATCTTGATGACACGTGGTCAAGGAGCCTCGCTCTATCTTCATATATGTATTTAATTCAGTCTGTGCGGGTAGAGGAAGACTGTTAAAGCTGGAAGTTGTGACCCAAGCATCAATAAGCTCATTTTGCTCTATGCAGGGGATTAGGGTGCGAGATCTCTGCAGCATTGGTCTCTCTGATCTTGTTGATATCCTTCCATGCCCGGCTTAGTGGCGTGTCAGAATTGAGATCACTGACAAAAGTTTTCGCTGACAAAAGTTGCTCTGTCTGCATGATTTTCATTCCTCCTGGTTTCCGTTTCCTGCTGTGTCAGTTGTGGCACACATGAAGCCTCTCATCACTGCTCCCGTATTTTAGTTTTCACAAACCAGTCACCATGTTTATTCTTCTGTTCTAGTTCACTGTTGTGCTTTTAATAATATGGACTAAATATTGCATATTCTAAATAACGCCTCATTTTTTAAACATCTCTCTATCCATAAATGTAAAAGCAATTCTAAAATTAGCCTGAGAAGCACAGGCTCTTTATCTACATAATTTGCAGAGTGCATGTGGTCCGCTTGGCATGTTCAGCATTACATTACAATCCATACAGAATTCCATTCGTCATGCGCCGCTCCATGACAGTTTGAATGTCATAATGTTTTATTGTTCCTCCCAGTACCTTAGATCGGTGACAATCCTGTTCACACAACTCCCAGTACCTTAGATCGGTGACAATCCTGTTCACACAACTCCCAGTACCTTAGATCGGTGACAATCCTGTTCACACAACTCCCAGTACCTTAGATCGGTGACAATCCTGTTCACACAACTCCCAGTACCTTAGATCGGTGACAATCCTGTTCACACAACTCCCAGTACCTTAGATCGGTGACAATCCTGTTCACACAACTCCCAGTACCTTAGATCGGTGACAATCCTGTTCACACAACTCCCAGTACCTTAGATCGGTGACAATCCTGTTCACACAACTCCCAGTACCTTAGATCGGTGACAATCGTGTTCACACAACTCCCGGTACCTTAGATCGGTGACAATCGTGTTCACACAACTCCCGGTACCTTAGATCGGTGACAATCCTGTTCACACAACTCCCAGTACCTTAGATCGGTGACAATCGTGTTCACACAACTCCCAGTACCTTAGATCGGTGACAATCCTGTTCACACAACTCCCAGTACCTTAGATCGGTGACAATCGTGTTCACACAACTCCCTGTCCCGTCAGGAATGTGGACGATCCCTTCAGATCATCTACAATGAGGAGCAACATTACTGGTGGTGGCAGGGAGTCGGCGAGCAATATTCCTCCAGCGAGTCGCAGCCTCGTATCACTGCTCTCAATTTTATCTGTTTAATGTGTCAGTGACTAGTAGTCTTCCTGTCAGTGGTCCCCCGCGTGTTCTAGAAACCAGAACGTTCTCTTTCCTGCAAGACAGACGTGCCACGGTGTGCATCTTGCCTACAATGTTCACCCCAGTGAACATTGTAGGCAAAATCAAGAGTATTATCTTGTCTGAGGCTTATACCTTTAAAGTCACCTGTAGTCCTATACTGTACATATATAATCAGATTCCGCGCCAGAATGTTATAGCGAGATTCGTTGAGGGATAGAGCTTCGGCACTGTCATTTGTCACTATTTTACTTTATGCCAACCCACCCATGTTGGGCACATACCCAACAGCAATTCCTGTTAAAAATTGAGTGAGGCTAGCTCTAAGTGTCTGACCTCGAACAATTTCGATTGATATAAATGTATGTATACATATGTAACCATGTGTTGCTTGGCAGCCGAGAGCCAGCACTTATAATACCCATCCCAACACCTACTCTACTGACTACGACACACGCCTCGCGCTGTACGCACGCAACACGCAAAACACACGCAAATCTACACAAGTCTGGCGTCGCTTGAGCGTGCAGCTTTGGCCTGAAATCTGCATATAAAAATTAAAGGCATAATTCCACTGATAAGCAATAAGGCATATCCGGGGCGGAGAGCGCCTTACCTCCCCACACTGAAGTAAAACAATAGGAGAGGTATGATCGCAAGGTGCAACTCGATACACAACCATGTAATAACACAGTAACGACGATTTGACAACGTCGTGCGTTTCAGTACTACGGGCTCACCATAGTCCGTGCTACTTGGAACTTTGGTTCCCAGTGGCTGAATCAAACCATAAACATCTAGGAAGATAAGAGCCGCGATCCTGCAGGCACAAGTATACACGCGTGAGAAACTTTAAATAACAGCTGAGGTTTTCAGAACGCGAGATAAGCACATCCGACCAGTGCTGGAGTACGCGGTGACCCCACGGGGACCATTCTCGTGAAAACAAAGTTTCCTGAACCTATTTGAATGGAGGAGAGAGAGAGGAGGTTTTCACGGGGCTGTGATACTTGCTGTGGTATACTCAGTGTAAACCTCCCACTATACTGTGCTCCAGCATGCACTCTAGCAAGACCTCCAGGTGGGGGGGGGGGGGGGTCATGCCCCGGCCCCTAGGAGAAGTACTACAAATTAACCTGCTTTAGGGTTATGATAGACCCCGCTACACTGGACACCGGGAATAACTGCTATATGGAAACAAATCCACAAGGGTCGTGATGAGCGTTCGAACCTACGTTCGGGATGTTCCCAGACGCGTCCCTAGTCGACTGCACCACGACATGGTTAAAAGAATTGCAACCTGGAGTGCCACTGCCCTCACAAGGCTCCCGCAGAGGTGAAGAGGTGGAACATTTGGGTGACAGAGCCCGGGTGCATGGGGGGGGGGGGGAATTGTGTAAAACCCCGGTCTGTGCTTCGGAGAAGCTGTGGGAGCCTCGTGAGGGCCGTAGCATTCAACCCGTTCTCGCACTTTCTTAGTCAATATTGACTTATTAAATACGTGAATATGTGACTTAAACATACTAGTTTACCCTGAAAAGCTTCATAGAAAACACCGACCTTACCTAACCTTCTTAGTATGTTAAGATAAGCATCTTATTGCTTCGTAATTACAATTATTACTTAACTTATACCTATAATAGGTATAACCTATACCTATAATAGGTTAAGTAATAATTGTAATTACGAAGCAATAAGATGCTTATCTTAACATACTAAGAAGGTTAGGTAAGGTCGGTGTTTTCTATGAAGCTTTTCAAGGTAAACTAGTATGTTTAGTATGTCACATATGCACGTACTTAATAAGTCAGTATTGACTTAGAAAGTGCGAGAACGAGTTGTAGGATTCCAGGTTACAATTCTTTTAACCATGTGGCACAGTCGACTAGGGGCGCGTCTGGGATCATCACGGACGTAGGTTCGAACCCTCATCACGGCCCTAGTGGAGTTGTTCATTTGATGCATCACGCTATTGTGGTTTGTGTGTGTAGTATATATGTACTTTATGATATGTTAATAGCAGAACCTTTTACCCATGACAACCCCCCCCCCCCCTTGGCACTGCCACTTGACTATTATATACACAATTCCCCTGGGAGAGGCATGAAGGCTCACAGACGAAACACTCAGACAGGCCCAGAAACGTGTGAGGGAGGTACAGCTGGAGTATCCCACAACCCCCCCCCCCCCCCCACACACACCACACACCACACACACACACACACACACACACACACACACACACACCACACCACACACACACACACACACACACACACACACACACACACACACCACACACACACACACACCACACACCACACACACACACACACACACACACACACACACACACACACACACAAGGAAATCCGCTCTACATTCACTCCCACGAACAATAATAATAATAGTGGCGTAAGCTTAAGTGTGGCATACAGTAAGAAGAGTTATTAAAGTAGATCGCTGGCCAATACTTAAATACAGTACATAAGGACTTGGACATAATAATCTAAAATAAGAGGCATTTTCCCAGGCGTCAAGACACACGACCGCCCGTCATCCAGTTCAGTTACCAATGGTATCTGCGTTACCACGGTGCCTCACAGTACCTCAAGTGATCATACAGTAACAGTCTACTCTGACTCACTTGACCGCCACCAATTTCTAACATTGTCACGCCATATACAATGTACCTTTCTGGCTGACCAGACCACACATTAGAAGGTGAAGGGACGACGACGTTTCGGTCCGTCCTGGACCATTCTCAAGACGATTGTCGGATGGTCCAGGATGGACCGAAATGTCGTCGTCCCTTCACCTAGTGTGTGGTCTGGTCAACATACGTCAGCCAGGCTGTTGTGACTCATCGCCTGCATACCCTTCTGGCTGGCTGTTTAATTATCTGTTCTTAGAACTAACCAGGATTTAGTTCTTGCTTTTAACTAGTTCTTAAAAAATAGCAATAAGCACTTGTATGTCTAGAATCACTAGAACGTCATTCAGAAACCTTAGTAAGCAGGCATTCATAATGCTTTACACTGCGTACGTGAGACCAGTCTTAGAGTATGCAGCCCCATCATAAGAGCCCCCCTCCCCTGAAGAAACACATTATGAAACTGGAAAAGGTTAAAAAATTTGCGACGAGGCTCGTCCCAGCGTTGCGAAGGATGAGATACGAAGAGCGACTGAAGGAACTGAACCTTACTACGGTAGAAAAAAAAAAGAGGGAGCAGGGAAATATGATAATATATAAAATACTTAGGAGGATTGAGAGAATGGAAATAGACGGAATGTTCCAACAGAACGAGGGGACATGGGAGGTAGCTGGAAACTCAGTCACAAAGATGTTAGGAAGTTTTCTTATAGCGTGAGAGTAGTGGAAAATGGAATGAACTTAAGGAGCAGGTTGTGGAAGCAAACTCTCTTCATAATTTTAAAACTAGATATGATAGGGAAATAGGACAGGAGTCACTGTTATAAACAACCGATGGCTAGCAAGGCGGGATCCAAGAGTCAATGCTCGATCCTGCAGGCACAAATAGGCGAGTACACAACTACCAATCTCCATTTTTCCAGGTAAATATAAACAAAACAGTAAAAAAAAATAAAAAAAAAAGCTAAAATAATTAAATTACCAAAAGTTTTTTTAGAAAACTCTGCTCCATATTGCACGAAGCGTTAAACTTGCAGCTTAAAGATCTAACATTGTTTTAACAACTATTAAGGAAACACTGGCTATGTAATCTTCTCCAGGATGTGCAGGAGAGCGTGTGTCAGCCTGACAGTCATGCCAATATTGAATTTGTTAATTTTTAAGTTAATTTGTGGCAATATTGAAAACCGTTAAATTAATGTGGCAATACTGAATACGTTAAGTTAATTTCTGGCAACACTGCGTAACGCTAAGTTAACCCCCCCCCCGCACCTTTGACAACTCTTTACAAAGCTGACCCATGAACCATCTTCCCCATGAACCATCGCCCCCATGAACCATCTCCCCCATGAACCATCTCCCCCATGAACCATCTCCCCCATGAACCATCGCCCCCATGAACCATCGCCCCCATGAACCATCGCCCCCATGAACCATCGCCCCCATGAACCATCGCCCCCATGAACCATCTCCCCCATGAACCATCTCCCCCATGAACCATCTCCCCCATGAACCATCGCCCCCATGAACCATCGCCCCCATGAACCATCGCCCCCATGAACCATCGCCCCCATGAACCATCGCCCCCATGAACCATCGCCCCCATGAACCATCTCCCCCATGAACCATCGCCCCCATGAACCATCTCCCCCATGAACCATCTCCCCCATGAACCATCGCCCCCATGAACCACACAACTATCAGTATAGCCTCATAAATCACATAGGCCTAATATTTTGACTTTCTCATCCATTTTTTTTAAGAGACGGTCGACGGTCCGCACTGTTTACTGTGTTACAGTGCGGACCGTCGCTGTAATAGGTGTAGATACAGAAGTTTTACAGATACAGCAGACATAGATTTTATTCACCGTGAATAAAATTAGAGGATTAGCAACTATGAAACCCTAAACAAACGTAGTAGAACATGTTTCTACCATAGTAGAATAACATGGTAGAAACCCTAAACAAACGTAGTAGAACATGTTTCTACCATAGTAGAATAACATGGTAGAAACCCTAAACAAACGTGGTAGAACATGTTTCTACCATAGTAGAATAACATGGTAGAAACCCTAAACAAACGTGGTAGAACATGTTTCTACCATAGTAGAATAACATGGTAGAAACCCTAAACAAACGTGGTAGAACATGTTTCTACCATAGTAGAACAACATGGTAGGAACCCTAAACAAACATAGTAGCACTAGCCTCAGTACGTAACCCCTAATTGTATACAACTTTAAATTTAAATTGGATGCATTTCATTTAAGCTTTGTTGCAAACAAAAAAAAAACGGATTACAAACTATTTATATTCCTGAATTTAATTTCCGGGAATTAACAATTAGCACACACAAGCTGTGCTAATTGGTTAACGTCGGTACTGTAACAACTAGCGCAACTAACCCTTGTTTAGTATTAAATTCAATCACAGCTCGAGTTGAATTACTAATAGAGAGTTTCAAAGACCCCGAGAATGATAGTTTTCACCGTGCTGAAACTGATTTAGTTTGCTGAAGGATTCGTATAACGAGCATTAAGGTTGGCAAACTACACAAGAGTCATTACCTTGGCCATTACCTTATTAGGGAGTTTAAGACTTGGTGGATTTAATAAAGCCTGGTGAGGGGGGTAGGGTACTCTTATATAATCCACTGTGTCGGTGGACAACCATCTAGTTCATACACTCAGTACATGTTAGGCTTACATCGAGGTCCAATTACAAATTTGCACAGTAGAATAACAACATACTGGAGCGAAAGATATGGGAGGAAATGCAGAATAGCACCAGTGAAGAGCAGCGGTGCCATAGGTACAATCAGAGAACACTGTATAAACATCAGAGGTCCGCGGCTGTTTAATATCCTCACAACAATTAAGAAATATTGCCGGAAATAAGTGGAAGTCTTAAAAAAAAAAAATTCTTCAAGAAGTGCCGGACCAACCAGGCTGTAGTGGGTATGTGGGCCTGCGGGCCGCTCCAAGCAACAGCCTGGTGGACCAAACTCTCACAGGTCGAACCTAGTCCCGGGTCGGGCTTGGGGAGTAGAACAAACTCCCAAAACCCTCTCTAGGTAAGATCCAGGTAAGATGGGGTGTAAAGAGACGGGGGAGGGAGAGGAGGAGGGAAGAGAGGCGGAAGATCAATACCTTAACCCCCCCCCCCCCCACCTGTGAGAGGTTGCACCGCCCCTCACCGTGGTGGCCAACATTCACGGCCTCCCACCACTGTCCCCCCCCTGGGTCACCCCACCACTGACACTGTCCCCCCCCTGGGTCACCCCTCGTAGGGCCTGGGGGGCCTCGTAGCCTGGTGGATAGCGCGCAGGACTCTTAATTCTGTGGCGCGGGTTCGATTCCCGCACGAGGCAGAAGCAAATGGGCAAAGTTTCTTTCACCCTGAATGCCCCTGTTACCTAGCAGTAAATAGGTACCTGGGAGTTAAGTCAGCTGTCACGGGCTGCTTCCTGGGGGTGGAGGCCTGGTCTAGGACCGGGCCGCGGGGACACTAAAGCCCCGAAATCATCTCAAGATAATCTCAAGATCTCAAGATAACCCCACCACTGACACTGTCCCCCCCCTGGGTCACCCCACCACTGACACTGTCCCCCCTGGGTCACCCCACCACTGACACTGTCCCCCTGGGTCACCCCACCACTGACACTGTTCCCCCCCTGGGTCACCCCACCACTGACACTGTCCCCCCCTGGGTCACCCCACCACTGACACTGTCCCCCCCCTGGGTCACCCCACCACTGACACTGTCCCCCCCTGGGTCACCCCACCACTGACACTGTCCCCCCCCTGGGTCACCCCACCACTGACACTGTCCCCCTGGGTCACCCCTACCACTGACACTGTCCCCCTGGGTCACCCCCTCCACTGACACTGTCCCCCTGGGTCACCCCCTCCACTGACACTGTCCCCCCCCCGGGGTCACCCCACCACTGACACTGTCCCCCCCCGGGGTCACCCCACCACTGACACTGTCCCCCCCCGGGGTCACCCCACCACTGACACTGTCCCCCCCCCGGGGTCACCCCACCACTGACACTGTCCCCCCCCGGGGTCACCCCACCACTGACACTGTCCCCCCCCGGGGTCACCCCACCACTGACACTGTCCCCCCCCCGGGGTTACCCCACCACTGACACTGTCCCCCCCCCGGGGTCACCCCACCACTGACACTGTCCCCCCCCGGGGTCACCCCACCACTGACACTGTCCCCCTGGGTCACCCCACCACTGACACTGTCCCCCTGGGTCACCCCACCACTGACACTGTCCCCCCCCTGGGTCACCCCACCACTGACACTGTCCCCCCCCTGGGTCACCCCACCACTGACACTGTCCCCCCCTGGGTCACCCCACCACTGACACTGTCCCCCCCCCTGGGTCACCCCACCACTGACACTGTCCCCCCCTGGGTCACCCCACCACTGACACTGTCCCCCCCCTGGGTCACCCCACCACTGACACTGTCCCCCCCCTGGGTCACCCCACCACTGACACTGTCCCCCCCCTGGGTCACCCCACCACTGACACTGTCCCCCCCCGGGGTCACCCCACCACTGACACTGTCCCCCCCCGGGGTCACCCCACCACTTACACTGTCCCCCTGGGTCACCCCACCACTGACACTGTCCCCCCCCGGGGTCACCCCACCACTTACACTGTCCTCCTGGGTCACCCCCACCACTGACACTGTCCCCCCCCGGGGTCAGCCCACCACTGACACTGTCCCCCCCGGGGTCACCCCCACCACTGACACTGTCCCCCCCGGGGTCACCCCACCACTGACACTGTCCCCCCCCTGGGGTCACCCCACCACTGACACTGTCCCCCTGGGTCACTCCACCACTGACACTGTCCTCCTGGGTCACCCCCACCACTGACACTGTCCCCCTGGGTCACCCCACCACTGACACTGTCCCCCCCCGGGGGTCACCCCCACCACTGACACTGTCCCTCCTGGGTCACCCCACCACTGACACTGTCCTTCTGGGTCACCCCCACCACTGACACTGTCCCCCTGGGTCACCCCACCACTGACACTGTCCCCCCCTGGGTCACCCCACCACTGACACTGTCCCCCCCTGGGTCACTCCACCACTGACACTGTCCCCCCTGGGTCACTCCACCACTGACACTGTCCCCCCCTGGGTCACCCCACCACTGACACTGTCCCCCCCCCCCGGGGTCACCCCCACCACTGACACTGTTCCCCCCCCTGGGTCACCCCACC
The DNA here is from genome assembly GCF_040958095.1 of Procambarus clarkii. NCBI lineage: Eukaryota > Metazoa > Arthropoda > Malacostraca > Decapoda > Cambaridae > Procambarus > Procambarus clarkii. The sequence goes on along the minus strand of NC_091192.1, from coordinate 18,722,871 downwards.
ACTGACACTGTCCCCCCCCCGGGGTCACCCCCACCACTGACACTGTCCCCCTGGGTCACCCCTACCACTGACACTGTCCCCCCCCGGGGTCACCCCCACCACTGACACTGTCCCCCTGGGTCACCCCCACCACTGACACTGTCCCCCTGGGTCACCCCACCACTGACACTGTCCCCCCCCCTGGGTCACCCCACCACTGACACTGCCCCCCCCTGGGTCACCCCACCACTGACACTGTCCCCCCCCTGGGTCACCCCACCACTGACACTGTCCCCCCCCCTGGGTCACCCCACCACTGACACTGTCCCCCCCTGGGTCACGCCACCACTGACAGTGTCCCCCCTGGGTCACCCCACCACTGACACTGTCCCCCCTGGGTCACCCCACCACTGACACTGTCCCCCCTGGGTCACCCCACCACTGACACTGTCCCCCCTGGGTCACCCCACCACTGACACTGTCCCCCCCCCTGGGTCACCCCACCACTGACACTGTCCCCCCTGGGTCACCCCACCACTGACACTGTCCCCCCCCGGGTCACCCCACCACTGACACTGTCCCCCTGGGTCACCCCTACCACTGACACTGTCCCCCTGGGTCACCCCTACCACTGACACTGTCCCCCTGGGTCACCCCACCACTGACACTGTCCCCCCCCTGGGTCACCCCACCACTGACACTGCCCCCCCTGGGTCACCCCACCACTGACACTGCCCCCCTGGGTCACCCCACCACTGACTGCCCCCCCCCCTGGGTCACCCCACCACTGACACTGTCCCCCGGGGTCACCCCACCACTGACACTGTCCCCCCCGGGGTCACCCCACCACTGACACTGTCCCCCCCGGGGTCACCCCACCACTGACACTGTCCCCCCCGGGGTCACCCCACCACTGACACTGTCCCCCCCGGGGTCACCCCACCACTGACACTGTCCCCCCCGGGGTCACCCCACCACTGACACTGTCCCCCCCGGGGTCACCCCACCACTGACACTGTCCCCCCCGGGGTCACCCCACCACTGACACTGTCCCCCCCGGGGTCACCCCACCACTGACACTGTCCCCCCCCCTGGGTCACCCCACCACTGACACTGCCCCCCCGGGTCACCCCACCACTGACACTGTCCCCCTGGGTCACCCCACCACTGACACTGTCCCCCTGGGTCACCCCACCACTGACACTGTCCCCCTGGGTCACCCCACCACTGACACTGTCCCCCTGGGTCACCCCACCACTGACACTGTCCCCCCGGGGTCACCCCCACCACTGACACTGTCCCTCCCCTGGGTCACCCCACCACTGACACTGCCCCCCCTGGGTCACCCCACCACTGACACTGTCCCCCCCCTGGGTCACCCCCACCACTGACACTGTCCCCCTGGGTCACCCCCACCACTGACACTGTCCCCCCTGGGTCACCCCACCACTGACACTGTCCCCCCCTGGGTCACCCCACCACTGACACTGTCCCCCCCTGGGTCACCCCACCACTGACACTGTCCCCCCCTGGGTCACCCCACCACTGACACTGTCCCCCCCTGGGTCACCCCACCACTGACACTGTCCCCCTGGGTCACCCCCACCACTGACACTGCCCCCCCCCTGGGTCACCCCACCACTGACTGTCCCCCCCCTGGGTCACCCCACCACTGACACTGTCCCCCCCCTGGGTCACCCCACCACTGACACTGTCCCCCCCTGGGTCACCCCACCACTGACACTGTCCCCCTGGGTCACCCCACCACTGACACTGTCCCCCCCCTGGGTCACCCCACCACTGACACTGTCCCCCCCCCGGGGTCACCCCACCACTGACACTGTCCCCCCCCCGGGGTCACCCCACCACTGACACTGTCCCCCTGGGTCACCCCACCACTGACACTGTCCCCCTGGGTCACCCCACCACTGACACTGTCCCCCTGGGTCACCCCACCACTGACACTGTCCCCCCCCTGGGTCACCCCACCACTGACACTGTCCCCCTGGGTCACCCCACCACTGACACTGTCCCCCTGGGTCACCCCACCACTGACACTGTCCCCCTGGGTCACCCCACCACTGACACTGTCCCCCCCCCCCCCCCGGGGTCACCCCACCACTGACACTGTCCCCCCCCCGGGGTCACCCCACCACTTACACTGTCCCCCTGGGTCACCCCACCACTGACACTGTCCCCCCCCGGGGTCACCCCACCACTGACACTGTCCCCCCCCGGGGTCACCCCACCACTTACACTGTCCCCCTGGGTCACCCCACCACTGACACTGTCCCCCCCCGGGGTCACCCCCACTGACACTGTCCCCCCCGGGGTCACCCCACCACTGACACTGTCCCCCCCCCCCGGGGTCACCCCCACCACTGACACTATCCCCCCTGGGTCACCCCACCACTGACACTGTCCCCCTGGGTCACTCCACCACTGACACTGTCCTCCTGGGTCACCCCCACCACTGACACTGTCCCCCTGGGTCACCCCACCACTGACACTGTCCCCCCCCCGGGGGTCACCCCCACCACTGACACTGTCCCTCCTGGGTCACCCCACCACTGACACTGTCCTTCTGGGTCACCCCCACCACTGACACTGTCCCTCCTGGGTCACCCCACCACTGACACTGTCCCCCTGGGTCACCCCACCACTGACACTGTCCCCCCCTGGGTCACTCCACCACTGACACTGTCCCCCTGGGTCACCCCACCACTGACACTGTCCCCCCCTGGGTCACCCCACCACTGACACTGTCCCCCCCCTGGGTCACCCCACCACTGACACTGTCCCCCCCCTGGGTCACCCCACCACTGACACTGTCCCCCCCCTGGGTCACCCCACCACTGACACTGTCCCCCCCCTGGGTCACCCCACCACTGACACTGTCCCCCCTGGGTCACCCCACCACTGACACTGTCCCCCCCCTGGGTCACCCCACCACTGACACTGTCCCCCCCCTGGGTCACCCCACCCCTGACACTGTCCCCCCCCTGGGTCACCCCACCACTGACACTGTCCCCCCCCTGGGTCACCCCACCACTGACACTGTCCCCCCCCTGGGTCACCCCACCACTGACACTGTCCCCCCCCTGGGTCACCCCACCACTGACACTGTCCCCCCCCCTGGGTCACCCCACCACTGACACTGTCCCCCCCCTGGGTCACCCCACCACTGACACTGTCCCCCCCCTGGGTCACCCCACCACTGACACTGTCCCCCCCGGGTCACCCCACCACTGACACTGTCCCCCTGGGTCACCCCTACCACTGACACTGTCCCCCTGGGTCACCCCACCACTGACACTGTCCCCCTGGGTCACCCCACCACTGACACTGTCCCCCTGGGTCACCCCCACCACTGACACTGTCCCCCTGGGTCACCCCCACCACTGACACTGTCCCCCTGGGTCACCCCCACCACTGACACTGTCCCCCCCCTGGGTCACCCCCACCACTGACACTGTCCCCCCCTGGGTCACCCCACCACTGACACTGTCCCCCCCCTGGGTCACCCCACCACTGACACTGCCCCCCCTGGGTCACCCCACCACTGACACTGCCCCCCTGGGTCACCCCACCACTGACACTGCCCCCCCCCCCTGGGTCACCCCACCACTGACACTGTCCCCCTGGGTCACCCCTACCACTGACACTGTCCCCCTGGGTCACCCCACCACTGACACTGTCCCCCCCGGGGTCACCCCACCACTGACACTGTCCCCCCCGGGGTCACCCCACCACTGACACTGTCCCCCCCGGGGTCACCCCACCACTGACACTGTCCCCCCGGGGTCACCCCACCACTGACACTGTCCCCCCCCCCTGGGTCACCCCACCACTGACACTGCCCCCCCGGGTCACCCCACCACTGACACTGCCCCCCCCTGGGTCACCCCACCACTGACACTGCCCCCCCCGGGTCACCCCACCACTGACACTGTCCCCCTGGGTCACCCCACCACTGACACTGTCCCCCTGGGTCACCCCACCACTGACACTGTCCCCCCCGGGGTCACCCCCACCACTGACACTGTCCCTCCCCTGGGTCACCCCACCACTGACACTGCCCCCCCTGGGTCACCCCACCACTGACACTGTCCCCCCCCTGGGTCACCCCCACCACTGACACTGTTCCCCTGGGTCACCCCCACCACTGACACTGTCCCCCCTGGGTCACCCCACCACTGACACTGTCCCCCCCTGGGTCACCCCACCACTGACACTGTCCCCCCCTGGGTCACCCCACCACTGACACTGTCCCCCTGGGTCACCCCACCACTGACACTGTCCCCCCCTGGGTCACCCCACCACTGACACTGCCCCCCCCCTGGGTCACCCCACCACTGACACTGTCCCCCTGGGTCACCCCCACCACTGACACTGTCCCCCTGGGTCACCCCCACCACTGACACTGCCCCCCCCCTGGGTCACCCCACCACTGACACTGTCCCCCCCCCCTGGGTCACCCCACCACTGACACTGTCCCCCCCCTGGGTCACCCCACCACTGACACTGTCCCCCCCTGGGTCACCCCACCACTGACACTGCCCCCCCTGGGTCACCCCACCACTGACACTGTCTCCCCCCTCGGTCACCCCACCACTGACACTGCCCCCCCCTCGGTCACCCCACCACTGACACTGTCCCCCCCCTGGGTCACCCCACCACTGACACTGTCCCCCCCTGGGTCACCCCACCACTGACACTGTCCCCCTCCTGGGTCACCCCACCACTGACACTGTCCCCCCCCCCCTGGGTCACCCCACCACTGTCCCCCCCCCTGGGTCACCCCACCACTGTCCCCCCCTGGGTCACCCCACCACTGACACTGTCTCCCCCCTGGGTCACCCCACCACTGACACTGTCCCCCCCCTGGGTCACCCCACCACTGACACTGTCCCCCCCCCCCCCTGGGTCACCCCACCAACCACTGCTGGGGGTCCACACCAGGCACGGAGGGGTAGAGTGCTGGGGGGGGAGGGGTAGGGACGGAGGGGTCTAGTGCTGCGGGGGGGGGGGGGGAGGGGTAGGGACGGAGGGGTTGAGTGCTGGGGGGGAGGGGTAGGGACGGAGGGGTTGAGTGCTGGGGGGGGAGGGGTAGGGACGGAGGGGTCGAGTGCTGGGGGGGGGGAAGCAGGGAGGGGGCAAGGAGAGGGGGGGGGGGAGGTCGAAAGAAGGGGGAAGCCAGATCGCGAGCAAGAGAAAATAGGGAAGAGATCAGGGGGGGTATAGGATCGACGACCGACATTAGGAGGGGGAGATTTTCGACCGAAATTAGGCGCGGGGAGGGAGATTTACGACCGACATTAAGGGAGGGGGGGGGGGAGGATTGAGGACTGTTACGGCCCCACTCAGCCAGTAGCCGGGATGTTGTCATACCAAACCATATATGGGGCCTTATAGTGCCTCATAGTATAGTAGTGCCTTATAGTATAGGTTTGTTAACAACTGACAGTAATAATCCAACAGCAATAGGGGGTAAACGCTGAACAAAACCCATCACCATGTGTCCTTAACTATATACATTTATTACATATGTACACTACATAACACATCACTTCCACACAGGACACTACACATGAACGTCTGCCATCTTCTAACCTGGTGATACCTGCTTGATGGGGTTATCTTGAGGTTATCTTGAGATGATTTCGGGGATTTTCAGTGTCCCCGCGGCCCGGTCCTCGACCAGGCCTCCACCCCCAGGAAGCAGCCCGTGACAGCTGACTAACACCCAGGTACCTATTTTACTGCTAGGTAACAGGGGCATAGGGTGAAAGAAACTCTGCCCATTGTTTCTCGCCGGCGCCCGGGATCGAACCCGGGTCCACAGGATCACAAGCCCAGTGTGCTGTCCGCTCGGCCGACCGGCTCCCTGGGGTTCTGGGAGTTCTTCTACTCTCTCAAGGTATCTTCCCTGAATATCTTCTATGGTACTCACGCCAGCAAGTTCACTTCTATCTTCTTGTTCACCGTAGAAAACAAGCCAACAATACAACCCGTCCTCGACTTAAGTCCATTCCATCCAGCGGTCGACCCCACAGACGCATTCAGAAATTTTTACATGCCGTTCGTTCAAAACGAGAATTTTCTGAAATATAAATTATTATAATAGCATATGTGCACATATAGGCATAGGTTATGTTAGGTGTTTAGGTTCTGTTGGCGATTATTTGCATTTGTAATAAATGAGTGAAGCATTTACAACGTTGTGGTTCGAACAATTCGTCAGTGAAGCACTTGTTCCGGAAGTGTTCGAACGTCAACAGTTGTGAGTCGTGTGTAAACTGTTTTTCATTCATAAACAGCTGGGGGTTGTCGGGTGCATGTAATCACTTTTGGGTCTTTGGAGGACGGACTGAAAAGTGATTCCATTCACCCGCCGAACTCACTGTTTATGAATGAAAAACTGTTTACACACGACTCTCAACTGTTGACGTTCGAACACTTTCGGAACAAGTCCTTTGCTGACGAATTTTGTTCGAACCACAACGCTGTAAATGCTTCACCCACGTGCTACAAATAATCAACAGAACCTAACCACCTATCCTATGCCTATATATGCACAATGCTATTATAATATTAATTTATATTTGAGAAAATTCTCGTTTTGAATGAACAGCATGTAAAAATTTCTGAATGCGTCTGTGGGGTCGACCGCTGGATGTAATGGACTTGAGAGGAGGACGGGTGTAACAATAACAGGACACCGTAGAGAACAGCTGCACTCATTCACTAGAAGATTACGTTACCACTTATATCTTAACCTCAGAGCAACAATTCCCAAAGAGTTGCACAATGTTGCACTTACCAAGAATTTACCCATCGCGACTTTCCCGGAATGTCAACGCAGGAAGCCACTGTCAACAGGTTTTTCACAGAGGCAAAAACACATAACTACGAGACCAACCTCGAGAAAGTTCAGAGGTATACCAACAAGTCCCAGAGTTGTGGGGTATGAACTATGAAGACTACAGGTGTTAAACCTCACGACACTACAAGAAACAGTACGCAGGATTACGACATACAAAATACTTAAGGGAATAGACACAGCAGATATGAACCGACCATTTCGCCGGGTAGTACAAGAACTGAGACATGGAAACGAAGTACCCAAATGAGCCACAGAGACATTAGAAACAATCTTTTTAGTGTTAGTCGTGAACAACTGGAATGCTCTAAGAAGCCAAGTGGTGGAGCCAGACTCCAAACACAGCTTTAAATGCTACGACACAGCTATTGGGATGGGGTGGAGAGAGAATACCACAACTACAACAGAGCCCAATAGGCTCTGTAACCTATACACGAGTCAATTACGAGACGAGAGGTGGAACCCAAGAGCCGTGGCTAGAGTCCCCCGCCAAGACACCTAAGTGCACACACACATGCAGCAAGCACACACACACACATGCAGCAAGTGCACACGGCTGCTAGGATCACGTGCACAACAGGTGGTAGAGGCAACAACACTATCACGTGCACAACAGCTGGTGGTCCCGTGCCCCGGGGTACGAGTGGCCCCAGACCACAACCGCTCTAGTCATTGCCCCGCCGCCATGTTTGGGTTCTTGGTCAGGGCTGAACAAGGTAATCCAGTCTGGGGGGGGGGGTCATGGGCGACCTTCACTCCGTCGGCCACACTGACATGACCACCCTGCGTTGCTGCGGGGGGGGGGGGAGAGGGGTCAACGGATGAAGAGGGGGAGGGGTCAGTGGATGAAGGGGGGGGAGGGTCAGTGGATGAAGGGGGGGAGGGTCAGTGGATGAAGGGGGAGGGGGGGGTCAGGGGGAAGGGTCAGTGGATGAAGGGGGGGGTGGTGTCAGTGGATGAAGGGGGGGGTGGTGTCAGTGGATGAAGGGGGGGGTGTCAGTGGATGAAGGGGGGGGGGGTGGTGTCAGTGGATGAAGGGGGGGGGTGGTGTCAGTGGATGAAGGGGGGGGGGTGGTGTCAGTGGATTAAGGGGGGGGGGTGGTGTCAGTGGATGAAGGGGGGGGGGGTGGTGTCAGTGGATGAAGGGGGGGGGGTGGTGTCAGTGGATGAAGGGGGGGGGGTAGTGTCAGTGGACGAAGGGGGGGGGGGTGGTGTCAGTGGACGAAGGGGGGGGGGTGGTGTCAGTGGACGAAGGGGGGGGGTGGTGTCAGTGGACGAAGGGGGGGGGTGGTGTCAGTGGACGAAGGGGGGGGTGGTGTCAGTGGACGAAGGGGGGGGTGGTGTCAGTGGACGAAGGGGGGGGTGGTGTCAGTGGACGAAGGGGGGGGGTGGTGTCAGTGGACGAAGGGGGGGGGTGGTGTCAGTGGACGAAGGGGGGGTGGTGTCAGTGGACGAAGGGGGGGGGGTCAGTGGACGAAGGGGGGGGGGTGTCAGTGGACGAAGGGGGGGGGTGTCAGTGGACGAAGGGGGGGGGGTGTCAGTGGACGAAGGGGGGGGGGTGTCAGTGGACGAAGGGGAGGGGGGTGTCAGTGGACGAAGGGGGGGGGGGGGGTGTCAGTGGACGAAGGGGGGGTGGTGTCAGTGGACGAAGGGGGGGTGGTGTCAGTGGACGAAGGGGGGGTGGTGTCAGTGGACGAAGGGGGGGTGGTGTCAGTGGACGAAGGGGGGGTGGTGTCAGTGGACGAAGGGGGGGTGGTGTCAGTGGACGAAGGGGGGGTGGTGTCAGTGGACGAAGGGGGGGTGGTGTCAGTGGACGAAGGGGGGGTGGTGTCAGTGGACGAAGGGGGGGTGGTGTCAGTGGACGAAGGGGGGGTGGTGTCAGTGGACGAAGGGGGGGTGGTGTCAGTGGACGAAGGGGGGGTGGTGTCAGTGGACGAAGGGGGGGTGGTGTCAGTGGACGAAGGGGGGGTGGTGTCAGTGGACGAAGGGGGGGTGGTGTCAGTGGACGAAGGGGGGGTGGTGTCAGTGGACGAAGGGGGGGTGGTGTCAGTGGACGAAGGGGGGGTGGTGTCAGTGGACGAAGGGGGGGTGGTGTCAGTGGATGAAGGGGGGGGTGGTGTCAGTGGATGAAGGGGGGGTGGTGTCAGTGGATGAAGGGGGGGGTGGTGTCAGTGGATGAAGGGGGGGTGGTGTCAGTGGATGAAGGGGGGGTGGTGTCAGTGGATGAAGGGGGGGTGGTGTCAGTGGATGAAGGGGGGGTGGTGTCAGTGGATGAAGGGGGGGTGGTGTCAGTGGATGAAGGGGGGGTGGTGTCAGTGGATGAAGGGGGGGTGGTGTCAGTGGATGAAGGGGGGGTGGTGTCAGTGGATGAAGGGGGGGTGGTGTCAGTGGATGAAGGGGGGGTGGTGTCAGTGGATGAAGGGGGGGTGGTGTCAGTGGATGAAGGGGGGGTGGTGTCAGTGGATGAAGGGGGGGTGGTGTCAGTGGATGAAGGGGGGGTGGTGTCAGTGGATGAAGGGGGGGTGGTGTCAGTGGATGAAGGGGGGGTGGTGTCAGTGGATGAAGGGGGGGTGGTGTCAGTGGATGAAGGGGGGGTGGTGTCAGTGGATGAAGGGGGGGTGGTGTCAGTGGATGAAGGGGGGGTGGTGTCAGTGGATGAAGGGGGGGTGGTGTCAGTGGATGAAGGGGGGGTGGTGTCAGTGGATGAAGGGGGGGTGGTGTCAGTGGATGAAGGGGGGGTGGTGTCAGTGGATGAAGGGGGGGAGGGTCAGTAGATGAAGGGGGAGGGTCAGTAGATGAAGGGGGAGGGTCAGTAGATGAAGGGGGAGGGTCAGTAGATGAAGGGGGAGGGTCAGTAGATGAAGGGGGAGGGTCAGTAGATGAAGGGGGAGGGTCAGTAGATGAAGGGGGAGGGTCAGTAGATGAAGGGGGAGGGTCAGTAGATGAAGGGGGAGGGTCAGTAGATGAAGGGGGAGGGTCAGTAGATGAAGGGGGAGGGTCAGTAGATGAAGGGGGAGGGTCAGTAGATGAAGGGGGAGGGTCAGTAGATGAAGGGGGAGGGTCAGTAGATGAAGGGGGAGGGTCAGTAGATGAAGGGGGCGGGTCAGTGGATGAAGGGGGGGGGGTCAGTGGATGAAGGGGGGGGGGGGGTCAGTGGATGAAGGGGGGTCAGAGGATGAAGGGGCGGGTCAGTAGATGAAGGGGCGGGTCAGTAGATGAAGGGGGGGGTCAGTAGATGAAGGGGCGGGTCAGTAGATGAAGGGGCGGGTCAGTAGATGAAGGGGCGGGTCAGTAGATGAAGGGGCGGGTCAGTAGATGAAGGGGGAGGTCAGTAGATGAAGGGGGAGGTCAGTAGATGAAGGGGGAGGTCAGTAGATGAAGGGGGAGGTCAGTAGATGAAGGGGGAGGTCAGTAGATGAAGGGGGAGGTCAGTAGATGAAGGGGGAGGTCAGTAGATGAAGGGGGAGGTCAGTAGATGAAGGGGGAGGTCAGTAGATGAAGGGGGAGGTCAGTAGATGAAGGGGGAGGTCAGTAGATGAAGGGGGAGGTCAGTAGATGAAGGGGGAGGTCAGTAGATGAAGGGGGAGGTCAGTAGATGAAGGGGGAGGTCAGTAGATGAAGGGGGGGTCAGTAGATGAAGGGGCGGGTCAGTGGATGAAGGGGCGGGTCAGTGGATGAAGGGGCGGGTCAGTGGATGAAGGGGCGGGTCAGTGGATGAAGGGGCGGGTCAGTGGATGAAGGGGCGGGTCAGTAGATGAAGGGGGAGGTCAGTAGATGAAGGGGGGGTCAGTAGATGAAGGGGGGGGTCAGTAGATGAAGGGGGGGGGGTGAGTGAATTTAGGTGAGAGAAACTGGGGTGACTGGACTAAGGGAGACAGATGAGAGCTGATGGACCAATTATATATAGTGAAAGCCTTACAAGAGATGTCTGAACCTTCCTAAACCACAAGAACATGCAGAAAATATTGAGGCCATGCGATGGGATCGAACACTCATCCATGGACTTCCCCAGGCACACGTGTCCCAAGACAGTTCAAGGATGCACGTTCGATGCAAATGTTTACCTTTCGATATTGTGTCAGTTATATAACGTCCTCGTGTTATCACCCCCCCCCCCCCTCCGCCGTCATCCACCCCCACCATACCCGACTGCGTACTCTCCCCCCAACATCATCCTCAACCACTTCCATCACCCCAACATGAATACCCCCCCCCCCCCCCGCCCGGATGTAAGAACTCGCCTCTCCTACTGCGGGAACACATCCCCCCCCCAATGTCACGCACACAAGCCCCCCCCCCCGTTTCCACAGGGAGGCACATCACCCACCAACCCTCACACATGCCTCCCCCTTTCACCCGCAGATAAGGCAGCAGCAGCAGCACAATACTCACCGGAGCGCTGATAACTTATCTGTGGAGCCTGTGAAGGTGCCCAGTTTATACGAAACAACAACTGCGCTCTTAATGATAACTCCGGTCACCAGGAAACATGTGCCCCGCCCCCCCCCCTAGGTGTACTCTCTCCTCCTTACCACTCACAATACTTCATGTGAATAAAGACGCATTAGGGTAAACAAGTGCTTTATACTTGTTATTCTTGTACACCCGTCAGTGGAGCCGAGCTGCTAAACACCACAAATGATATGGTGGAAGTGCTGATGATCAAAATAGAGATCCTAAATGTAGTTATTGTCCTTGTATATAAGTCACCGGAGGCAAACCCTCAGCAGTTTAAAGACCAACTAATGAAAATAGAACACTGCTTGGAAAACCTCACAAATCCAGCTCCGAACATCATCCTGCTTGGGGACTTCAACCTACGGCACCTAAAATGGAAGCACCTGGCTAATACAGTAATATCAGAAAGAATACCAGGAAGTAGCCTAAATGAACAGGCACATGCAAATGACCTGCTACGGATGTGCGCCAGGTTTGCCTTAAACCAGCAAATAGTAGAACCAACTAGGAAGGAGAACACGCTGGACCTCATTTTCACTAATAATGATGAATTGATCGGGAACATAATGATTACAAATACCTGTTACTCAGATCACAACTTAATTGAAGTTCTGACAACCATGGGGAATGGACCTTCAAAACCAGTCCAGATTCCCGGTGGAGGAGATTTCAGCAAATTCAACTTCAATAATAAACAGATAAACTGGGAGCAAATAAACCAGGACTTCACAGAAATAAGCTGGGAAGAACAGCTAGAAAATACAAACCTGAACCAGTGCCTAGAAAAAATAAGCTCAGTAGCACTAGAAATATGTTCAAACCGCATACCCCTAAGAGAAAAGAGGAAGAGATGCAGATTGGAACGGAAACGTCGTTCCCTCTATAGGCAAAGAAAACGAATCTCAAGAACGGCGAAGATGGTTAGGTAGAGAAATAGAAACAATTGAACTCAAGCTACAAGAATCATACAAAACCCAGGAGAGGCAAAAAGAGCAAAAGGCCATCAGTGAAAGAGAGAAATCCGAAATATTTCTTCTCCTATGCAAAAAAGATCAGAAACTACATCCAGTATCGGGCCCCTGCGAAATGGAGATGGAACTTTCACCGATGACAACAAAGAAATGAGCGAGTTACTGAGGAAGCAGTACGACGCTGTTTTCAGCGAGCCATTAAACGCACTAAAGATTGATAACCCAAATGAATTTTTCATTGATATGATATCAACATCAAATCATATCAGACGTCGCCCTATTCCCACTGGATTTTGAAGAAGCCATAAACAGTATGCCTATGCACTCTGCACCAGGCCCGGATTCTTGGAACTCCATATTCATCAAGAACTGTAAAAAAAAAAAAAAAAAAAAAAACTATCGCAGGCCTTTCACATTCTTTGGACACAGAGCCTAGATACTGGCGTTATCCCTGATATACTAAAAACAGCAGAGATAGCACCACTTCATAAAGGAGGAAATAAGGCAGAGGCAAAAAATTACAGACCGATAGCACTAACATCACACATCGTAAAAATCTTTGAGTGCGCGCTAAGAAGTAAGATCACAAAATACATGGAATCACAGCATCTCCATAACCCCGGACAACATGGTTTCAGAACAGGGCGCTCTTGCCTGTCGCAGTTGCTGGACCACTAAGACCACTAGATGCCATGGAAGACAAACAAAACGCTGATGTAATTTACACAGATTTCGCAAAAGCCTTCGACAAATGTGACCATGGTGTTATTGCACATAAAATGCTTTCAAAAGGAATTACCGGAAAAATAGGCAGATGGATCTACAATTTCCTGACCAACAGAACCCAATGTGTAATAGTCAACAAAATAAAATCCAGCCCATCAACCGTGAAGAGCTCAGTCCCCCAGGGTACTGTGCTTGCTCCAGTACTTTTTCTCATCCTCATATCGGACATAGACCAGAACACAACCTATAGCACTGTATCATCCTTTGCAGATGACACTAGGATTTTCATGAGAGTAGGCAACAGAGGACACGGCAAACCTCCAGTCAGATGTAGATCAGGTCTTTCTATGGGCTACAGAAAATAATATGGTGTTTAACGAAGTTCCAGCTCATACGCTATGGAAATAATTAAAATATAAAAACAAACCACGTACAAAACTCAGGCAAATCATAACATAGAACGAAAAGGCAATGTAAAGGATCTGGGTGTACTCATGTCGGAAGACCTTACCTTTAAAGAACACAATAAAGTAGCCGTCACAACTGCAAGAAAAATGACAGGTTGGATAACAAGAACTTTTCACACTAGAGATGCTATACCGATGATGATACTTTTCAAGACTAGTGCTCTCTAGAGTGGAGTACTGCTGCACAATGACCGCCCCTTTCAAAGCTGGAGAAGTTGCTGACCTGGAGAGCGTGCAGAGAGCCTTTACTGCTAGAATCCACTCAGTAAAACATCTAACCTATTGGGACCAACTAAAGAGCCTAAATCTGTATTCTCTTGAGCGCAGGCGGGAGAGATACATAATAATCTATACGTGGAAAATAGTAGAGGGGCTGGTCCCAAACCTGCACACAGAAATAACATCACATGAGACCAGAAGGCATGGCAGGATGTGCAGAATACCCCCGTTGAAGAGCAGAGGTGCAACAGGTACTCAGAGAGAACTATCAACATCAGAGGTCCGAGACTGTTCAACACGCTTCCACTACACATAAGGGACATAACTGGCCGACCCCTCACAGTGTTCAAGATAGAACTGGATAAACCCCTCCAAAGGATACCTCGTCAACCAGGCTGTGACTCGTACGTCAGGCTGCGAGCAGCCGCGTCCAACAGCCTGGTTGATCAGCTCAGCACCCAGGAGGCCTGGTCGAGGACCGGGCCGCGGGGACGCTAAGCCCCGGAAGCCCCTCACAGTAACACCTCAAGGCAAGGGTGTGAGTTTTTTTTTTTTGCTAAAGCCCTTTTTTGGGGGGGGGGGGGGGGAGGGGGAGGCTTGTCTTTTGAGAACTTTACCCGCCTCAAGCAAGTTATTGGTTATTGCTGAAGGCGGCCCGCAGGTCCACACACTCCCATGACAACCTGGTTGATCCGGCACTTCATGCAGGAACTTGTCCAACTGTCTTTTGGAACACCTCCACTTGTGCTCCACTTGTGCTCCACTTGTGCTCTGGTTATAGTTCTTACACTACGGGAGGGGGGGGGGTTGTCAAGTTGTGGCCCTGTGATGTTCATAATGTTCTGGGAGTGTCACCTACGGCATCTCGACGCTTCAAGTGCATCAATATAACCTTATCCTAACTATATCCTATGGGGTGAGAATAGCTTGAGCTACCTCATCCCTTTGTGTGTATTTTACCTCAATAAACTTATTTCAACTATATCCTTCAACAGGTTTATTTTGCTGTGCTCATTTGGGAACCCGAGTCGTCCATGTATATGTTAGGTGTTAACTCTCTAATCTGCCGACTACAGTGTACAGGAAGTGTTTGGTCATCTTGAGATAAGATCACCCAACACTTCCTGTACACTGTAGATGGCCCAGATTATGGTGGTGTGTCACCACGCGCGTGTGTGGTGAAACACTATCTTGGCCACTTTCTTCACACTTATTAAACTGTTCACTTCACAACCCAAGCTTTTTATAACTGACCTCGTAGTGCTTGGAAGCTCATAAACCGCTTAATCAGCATAAACAAAGCAGCCGTGATTGAGAAAAGATGTACAGGTTTCGCAAGTAGAAGTGTAAATGTTTGATGAATTGTGGCCGTGACTGCTGCAACGTTGCAGTGTTATGCTCAGTGAGCACCGAGTTGTCTCACACTGTTGCCAGATCCTTCACACGTTGTCTTCCTTCTGAGAGAAGAACTGGTTGTGCCCTGTGACGGTGTCGTTAGTCTGCCAAGATGTCCTCACTATTAATGGACATCTTAAACTATGCAATTATCTCATCAAAGCCGAAACTATTAACTAAATGTTTGGGTCTTGTTCCCGAGTCCATTATGTGCCTCTAACATTTCCCACTAACAGCAGGAGTGTGTATACAAGTAGGTGAGAATGAAGTGCAATAATCAATACAAATAATAACCTAATGTTTTGAAAACACGAGGAAAGGTAGACTGTATCAAGACCCCAGCCCGGGACCCCTGGACCCCCCAGCCCGGGGGACCCCCTGGACCCCCAGCCCGGGGGGACCCCCTGGACCCCCAGCCCGGGGGGACCCCCTGGACCCCCAGCCCGGGGGAACCCCCTGGACCCCCAGCCCGGGGGACCCCCTGGACCCCCAGCCCGGGGGACCCCCTGGACCCCCAACCTGGGGGGACCCCCTGGACCCCCAGCCCAAGGGGACCCCCTCGACCCCCAGCCCGGGGGGACCCCCCAGGACCCCCAGCCCGGGGGGACCCCCCAGGACCCCCAGCCCGGGGGGACCCCCCAGGACCCCCAGCCCGGGGGGACCCCCCAGGACCCCCAACCCGGGGGGACCCCCCAGGACCCCCAACCCGGGGGGACCCCCCAGGACCCCCAACCCGGGGGGACCCCCCAGGACCCCCAACCCGGGGGGACCCCCCAGGACCCCCAACCCGGGGAGACCCCTGGACCCCCCAGCCCGGGGACAACTTAAGCTGCCCAAGAGTACTCCGGGTTGGGATCGAAATATATAGTCTACGTTTCCTCGTGTTTCAAATTAGTGGGTTATAATTTTCCATATATGTAGGTGTACATGTTTGTGTGTATACAAGTATTTGTAAATGTAATATCTGGTTAGAAATGCACTAGGTCTTTGCAGCCGGCCATTAATCACATCCTGTGGTTGAGTACTGAATAATCTAACCATATCTAAGAAGGAAGGAATTATCAGGCGGGGGGGGGGGGGGGGCAGGTTTTAACATGGTTACCACCAGGGTAGAACCCCCCCCCCCCCCCCCCCCCGAGGACAGGTGGACACTGTACAGTTGGATGGGACCCATAACTGCTGGAAAGGGGATTTCTTACGTCGTCACCAATGCTAGTTTGCTCTATTATCCTGTAGCCTAATTGTGCTGTGGTATTTTCAAAAGCTACAAGTGTTTAATAAAATAAACGGTCACAAAGGTTGCCAATCTCTTGGATACATAAAGAAAATGACGATGTTACCAAAAGTTGGAAGGCGTTCAAAGGAGAACGAGATATTGGGAGCCTCCTTACCTTAGCAGAGGCGACGCCATCGATGTTGACGACAAAACCGACGCCGCAGGCAGCTTTCTCATTGGCCGGGTCGTAGAGGCCCTGGGCCGGCGGGTACTCCCACGTCTCCACCATCCTGCACCTGAAACACAAACACGTCACTCAACACCCATGGCGTGCAACACAAGACACAAACACGTCACTCAACACCCATGGCGTCCAACACAAGACACAAACACGTCACTCAACACACCCATGGCGTCCAACACAAGACACAAACACGTCACTCAACACACCCATGGCGTCCAACACACCCATCAACAGACAAAGCATAAGCCCGTATCATACACTAGCCCACAGTGGCCTTGCCTCATGAAACCAGTCTAAATTTGTGGTCTAAAATGAGCACCCTCGTCAGAAAGGCGGTAATTTACACGTAATAACCTAAAGGAATGTTGCACCGGAGTTTCGGCCAGAATAGTGAACTGGTCAAACCAGGATAGCACCGGTTGGCAGGAGGTATTGATAAAAACGGTACCACGGCAATATCACACGGGCCAGCATGGGAGAGGCTACAGTTACATCAATAATGCACTACAGTACACCGAGCACAACCTTCACCACACCTTAAGCAACACCTCCAACCTGGCCCAAGTATTGCAATAACCATTCTGTATAAATAACACACACACACTGTCTGCACCTGAGTCTTAATCCAAAGTTGGAGGCCAGAAGCTTGAGTTTGCACTCTGAAATTTGCAGGGGGAATGGTCTGGGTACACGACGGACATAGGTTGGTCGGGTTAGATGCTTTAAAGTTAAGTTAAATGCTTTAAAATAAAGTGTTTACCCTCCCCCCCCCCTCCCCAAAGCGATCGTCATGAAGTCTAAAATATCTCTGTCTGTCCAATGTTAGAGGAAAGAGGCTTGAGCCTTGCCTCACCCAAATTTGTAGGCATACAGGACATACCTAGGCTGGTCAGGACAGGCCTAAGTTAAATGCTTTAAGAAATATTAGCATTTATAAAACACCCCCCCTACCCCAGGCTACCTTCATAGTCTTGAATAGTCAAGTGTGAAATAAGGCGTGTGGTTAACGTGGAGTTGTTACTGAAACCCCTTAACCGCTCGACCAACACGAGCGGTTAAGGGATCCTGTACGCCAGCAGAGTGCTCCAGGCAGTATTGGTTCGAGTCACTTCTGGCGTGTGAGTTTTCAGTTGCATATAGTCCTGGGGACCATTCAGACGTGTTCGCATTTGTGTTCCTCACATATGCCCCAAAGAATGAGGTGATTTGATAAAATACCATGCCTATGATTACGAACCGAGTGCCGGCGGGGGGATGGAAATACCCTCGGCTACCATCCTCTTTTGTCCGGTCGTGTTGGTCGAGCGGTTAAGGGATCATGTACGCCAGCAGAGTGCTCCTGGTAGTATGGGTTAGAGTCACTTCTGGAGTGTGAGTTTTCAGTTTGTTTATATATATATATATATATATATATATATATATATATATATATATATATATATATATATATATATATATATATATATATATATATATATATATATATATATATATATATATATATATATATATATATATATATATATATATATATATATACACACACACACACACACACACACACACACACACACACACACACACACACACACACACACACACACACACACACACACACACACACACACACACACATATATATATAAATGCTACAACTTGATGAGGACACACAGAGTAGAGTAAGAGGTGTTGGGGTGGAGCCAGGAAGGGTGCGGGCCAAGTGACTAGCGCCAGGACACATTAAGCGGACACACGCGGGTTCACAACAATGGAGGGAAACATACCACACCTACTTATTCTTACTCGCTGGCTTCAATGTTAATGTAGAATGTAAGACCATTTAATAAACATGTAACTGATATCCAAGTTAATTTTGTGTCCAATCAGCAAAAGGCTTAAGTGTCCACTTAACTGACTTAAGATAAGTAATAGATAAGATATATCCACTTAAGATAAGTAACCATTTACCTTATACTTAACCATTTAAGTAACCACCCATATCGCAGTTTTGTTTGGCCTTATTAATTTGAGATTCATACCGCTAGGAGCTTGCCGATAAGTATGGTTACCTGGGGGGTCAAATACGACCTCGTAGCGCTCCAGAGATCGTAAACTGTTTAGAAAATACAGAAACCCGCCATGATTGAGGGAAGCTTGTGCAGCTCTCGTCAATGGACACGGAAACGCTTGCACCTAGATGGGGTTGTGAGAGTTCTTCTTCTCCCCAAGCCCGGACTTGGAGTTTGGTGTGTAACAAAACTAATTTTCAACCACACATTTTCAAACATTAATTACTCATCAAATGAACATCCGTCACCTTGGCTCAGACACAAGATCTGTGATTCACACTAACAGCCCCATTCAAAGCTGGAGAAATTACTGACCTGGAGAGCGTGCAGAGGTATTTTATTGCGCGAATGCATTCAATAAATCATCTAAATTATTAGGAACATTTAAATTTCTCAAACTGAATTCTGTATGACGCAGGCGAGAGATGTACACAACAGTTTACACTTGCAAAAATTAATTGGGACTGTTCCAACTCTGCGCGCGCGTGCACACAACTTGACATGAAACCAGGAGGCACGGCAGGAAGTGCAAAATACCCCTGTTAATAGCAGAGGTGCAATACGTACGCAGAGACTATTCTATCAACATGAAGGTCCAAGACTGTTCCCCACACACACACACACACACACACACACACACACACACACACACACACACACTCCCTCTATACATAAGAGGTAAAACTGGCCGGCCTCTCACGGTGTCCAGAAGAGAACGTTACAAATACCTGATCAGCCAGACAGTGATTCATACGCCAGACTACAAGGCGTGGCATCTAACACCCTGGTTGAAAAAGGAACCAGAAGGCCTGTCAAGAGACCGGGCCGTGGGGACATTAATTCCCGGAACTAATGTTGGTTAGTTAATACTAACCCGAGTTAATCAACACACATAGGTTAGTATTACCCGTGGCTCTGTGGGTACGTTTCCAATATTAGCCTCGGCTCGAGAACAAGTTCCACAGCTCGAAAGCAAATCCCCAAACAAATTTATAGTCATAAAACTTGAATTGTGCATAAAAATTACTTCCAAAATGGCCGCCACTATTGCCCAAACAAATTGGTATATTAGCTCGTCAAAAATATATCTACGTACACCATTGAAATTTTTAGATGAATTTAAGTAAAAAATTATAATGCTAATCGTCTTAAGTAGAGACGAGAAGGTTATGGTAGTGTGTACAAAACAATCCCGTTGAAGAGCAGTTGCATTACTTGCATGGAAAGAGACAAGTCTATTAACATCAAATACCCAAGACTTTTCAACACTGCCACCACACAAGAACCAGTTGATTGACGGTTGAGAGGCGGGACCAAAGAGCCAGAGCTCAACCCCCGCAAGCACAATTAGGTGAGTACAATTAGGTGAGTACAAGAGGTATAACAGGCCGGCCTCTCACAATGTTCAACGGAGAACTTGATAAACACCTCTGAAGAATACCTGATCAACCGGGCTGTGATTCATACCTTAGTTTGAGAGGAGCCGCGTCCAACAGCCTGGTTGACCAGACCTATCAACCAGGAGGCCTGATCATAGACCGGAACCATGGCAAGGTTAAGTGCTGCTAAATACAAAATACATCAATACATGTTAAACAACTTGGTAAGAACTACACTATGGCACAACTACAAGTACCCGATATGTTGTCTTCTATAATTGTGGTTAGTCGATACCATTTACTGAAAGCATTAATAAAATACGTGCTTATACGAAATATATACCAACATATACTACCCCGAATATATACCAATATATACCGAGCCTCGTATATGCTAGCAAAACATTATGAGCCGAAGGTAAACTTGGATACAAGCACATTAGTGTTAGCACGCTGGCTTCTGGGACCCATGTTAGCACACAACTCCCCCCCCCCCCCACCCTCCTCCTCCTCCTCCAATAAAATCCATACCCAGACCTTTTGTAAGCAATACAAAAATATATATACCTTATTAGTTCGTTTATTTAATTATTCGTACAGCTTTAACATTATTGCTTAGGGTTGTGGTGAATGAGGAGATGTGACCGGGGCGCCAGGATGTGGTAGCCTATCCTCCTGTCCACGACCACTGAGGGGGAGAGGGACGGTCGTAGTCCTTCCTGGGTCGTCGGTCATCCACTGATGGTCAAAGCGGTTGGGCTGCACTCATATCCCAGCTCATGGTGCTCATATTCCTTCCTGGTGCTTTATAGTCACACAAGCTACACACTACAAGGTGAAGGGACGACGACGTTTTGGTCCGTCCTGGACCATTCTCATTCGACTTTAGAATGGTCCAGGACGGATCGAAACGTCGTCGTCCCTTCACCTTCTAGTGTGTAGTCTGGTCAACATACTTTAGCCACGTTATTGTGACTCATCGCCTGCACACACGCTAAGGACTTCTCCCTCACCATCCTCCTCACGTTATTGTGACTCATCGCCTGCACACACGCTAAGGACTTCCCCCTCACCATCCTCCTCTCCAAGACTATGATGCCACCACACTCCCACAAATTATGTACCAATATATGACCCGTCTGGCAACACTGACAGGAATAGGTTTCCAGTGTGTGAAATAACAGTTTTGTCTTCAAATATAAATATTTTATATACCTAAGCGTTGGTGCGTAGTCAAGCCTAGACAAGGTTAGGTAAGGGTTTCTTGGCGACGTTGACAGTCTGCAGTACTGGCAGTAGAGGCGGGGAGCGAGACACCTCCAGTTATGAAACAGTCCGTCCTCTTAAGGTTTCTCAACGTCAAGAAACTGTCGTACTTTAACCCTTATTCTAACCTACCACAGGACCCAAAACAGAAAACGGGACATTGTCGATTTCGCGAGCCGTTACCATATTCTAGTACGACAATTTATGGTATTGAGTAAACTGAGCGTCAGACTGCGACGTTCTATTAGGAGCATACCTGGAGATGGTTCTGGGGGTTGGTCTACCCTCCGGGGCCATGCTCGACTTGTGATAACTTGGTCCAACAGGCTGTTGCTTCTAGCGGCCCGCAGGCCCACATACCCACTCCAGCCTAATTGGTCCGGCACTTCTTACAAGAACTTATCTAAGTGCCTCTTGAAGACATCCACCTTTGTTCCAGCAATATTTCTAATGCTTGCTGGGAGGGTGTTGAACAGTTGTGGACCTCTGATGTTCTGTGTTCTCTGATTATGCCTATGGCACCTCTACTCCTCACTGGTTCTGTTCTGCATTTCCTTCTGTACCTTTCGCATTGAATTTTATAACTAGCTCATCAAGATTGTAATTTTTTAGTTAAATGAATTGTCTGGTTCAGTCCCTGAACCCATTATGTGCCTCTAACCCTTTCCACTACCGTCCACAACTACACAGGATGGGTATGGGTTGCATAATAAATTAACTAAACTTTCGCTCCAGTATGTTGTTATTCTACTGCCCAATTTTGGGACCTGGCCCTACAGTATCTTCCATGTATATATTATTTGATACCTTTTTCGTCTCCTTTCCAGAGAGTACATTTCGAGAGCTTTGAGACTGTCTCAATAATTTTGACGTTTTATCGTGTCTATGCGTGCCGTATGTGTTCTATGTATTCCCTCTAATTCAGAGCTCTCCCCCGCTCTGACACGGGAAGTGAGTACTGAGCAATACTCAAGACGGGACAACATCAGGGACTTGAATGTGTGTTGACACAAGTGGGTGAGTGTGTTCTCTGAACTCTGATGGGACACTTTGCCCAACACTCCCTCACGCGCCTCTGACTTGTCACGTCACCACTGTTCCCCCGCCCCAGGATATCCTGTCCAAAACTCTTATTCCAGGAGCACTAGAAGTTACAGAACTAAAAGTTACAGAATTACGCTTAGTGGTCCATTTCCTCGAAGGATATCATCCTACCTCCAATGGCTGGTCAGTAAGCCAGGGAACACAGCCTTACCTATAATAACTATAACGGAGAGTCTGTTACGTGTTAGTCAAGTGGACTTTATTGTCCACGGCTTCTCTCAGGTACAACAGAACTGTTGTGTACCAAAAACAACAGGTGTAGTCAGGTGTTTGACCTTGAGAAACAAATTTGCATCTATGTGCAAGAACAATTAATGACGAAATTAGCACGACTGCTATCCTAGTGTGTTGCACAAGCCGTGTACAGGCAGGTGTCATTAGCAGTCAACAACCCACATGGTGGACGCCATAAACGACGCTTCATACCGTGTAGCGGTGGGCGCTCAGCAGAGGGCAGTGGTGGCGCCCCTACAGGTGGCCACACTGTGCCACCACACTCCCGCCACCTCTGCACCTCCAGACGCGTGTAGCAGAGGCTGGAGGCGCGGGTTAAACACATTCCAGTGGGTAAAGGCGTCGTAGTCAGTCTGTCAGAGACCGGTGCCTCTACGGTGATGTGATCTACAGTGCACCTTTATCCATCGACTTGAGAATAGTCCAGGACGGACAGAAACGTCGTAGTCGTCCCTTCACCTTCTAGTGTGTGGTCTGGTCAACATACGTCAGCCACGTTATTGTGACTCATCGCCTGCATACAGTGCCCCTCTTGTAATGTACTTACATATTTGTGCCTGTTGGACTTAGCGCTTGGACCCCCGCCTTTCACACTCTCGGTTGTTTAATGTACTGGCTCCCGACCTATTTTTTCCTATCATACCTACTGCTATATATTTTTTTATCTCAAACACATGCATCCCCATGATGAAGTACGCAAGAGCTGACTAACTCCCAGGTACCTATTTACTGCTGGGTCAACAGAAGCAAAAGATAGACTACCTAATTGTTTCTGCCTCGACCGGGAGTCGAACCCAGGTCCTTGAATTGTAGAGTGTACTCACCTAGTTGTGCTTGTGGGGGTTGAGCTCTGGCTCTTTGGTCCCGCCTCTCAACCGTCAATCAACAGGTGTACAGGTTCCTGAGCCTATTGGGCTCTATCATATCTACACTTGAAACTGTGTATGGAGTCAGCCTCCACCACATTGCTTCCTAATGCATTCCATTTGTCAACCACTCTGACACTAAAAAAGTTCTTTCTAATATCTCTGTGGCTCATTTGGGCACTCAGTTTCCACCT
Organism: Procambarus clarkii; assembly: GCF_040958095.1. NCBI lineage: Eukaryota > Metazoa > Arthropoda > Malacostraca > Decapoda > Cambaridae > Procambarus > Procambarus clarkii. The sequence continues at coordinate 18,699,201 of NC_091192.1, read as the reverse complement.
ATGTCCCCTAGTGCGTGTTCCCCTTGTGTTAAATAGCCTGTTGATTCCCTTGAGAATCTTGAATGTGGTGATCATGTCCCCCCCCTAACTCTTCTGTCTTCCAACGAAGTGAGGTTCAATTCCCGTAGGCTCCTCGTAGCTCATACCTCTCAGCTCGGGTACTAGTCTGGTGGCAAACCTTTGAACCTTTTCCAGTTTAGTCTTATGCTTGACTAGATATGGACTCCATGCTGGGGCCGCAGTGTGTCGGAGCCAGCGTGTAGCGCGAGGGTTGGTGGCCAGGAGCACGAGAACCACACACACCAGTTTGTAAGCCTTCCTCGTGGCCACATTCATCACGACGCTCCGTCAACATGAGAAAGGAACTAACATTACCTTCTATTTAGGAAAGAATAATTGTACTTAATACTATGTTTTTGGCCAAAAATTTGAAAAATAATTGTCTTCCCAGCTGATAGAATACCAAAATCAACGTTAGAAAAGGCCCTCAGCCTCTCTCTCAGCGACTCACAGTGGAAACAAGCTTTCCTTGTCAGACTTGGGGGCCTCGGCGTTCGCACAGCAACACAAATTGTTGTACCAGCGTTCCTGTCCTCTTCGGTGGCATCTGACAAACCTTCTCTGCCAAAGCACAGGATGATGTCATGCAAGACACAGTGAGGTTAATGGCATCATTAAGAGGAACCTTACCACAGCCGGTTGTCCAGCAGAGAGAGAACCTCGTTACCTAATGCCCCACAACTCTGACGAACCTGTCGGTCACGCAGACGGGATCATGAACCCCTGGAAGAATGGTACACAGTTGTTGTGGGACTACACTTGCATTTCAACTTTGGCCAACACCTATGTTGACTTCAGTGTTGCACAGCCAGGTAGTTCTGCCAATCACCGGGAAGCAGCCAAGTCTCGTAAATACAGATCTTTTGATCGCCACTACAATTCTGTCCCCATTGCTTCAGAGACACTTGGTGCCTGGGGTAAAAGTGCTGCTAGCTTTTCAAGGAGCTGGGTTCTAAGCTAATTGAAACAACTATAGACCCTAGAGCCGCCAGTTTCCTCTTTCAGCGCCTTATTGTGGCGATACAGAGAGGAAATGCTCACTGCATCCATGGTTCCTGCCCGCCATCTGAGGAGCTGGAGGAGCTCGACAACCTGTGCCTTGTACCCTGCCTGTAACCAATGTTGAAACCCTATTAGCGTAATGAAATTTTAAATAAAGATACACCACCACAATATAGGGGGAGTGGTAGAAGACGATATGTGGGTGAAGGCGGGGGTCCTACAAGGCTCCCCGGAGGCTGCATATCGTCGTCTTTGTGGTAGAAGCTCCCTACACACGCAACTAGGAGGTGGTACCCCCTATATTATATATTATTATTATAATATATATATTTTATATATATTATATACATACACACACTTCCCCTTATTTTCTCTTAATGTTCTCTTTTTGTAAACAATCATATGTAACTATATAACCTTGTATAATAGTGTACAACATAAAAAAGGAGGGAGGGGTGGTAGGAGAAGCGAACACTCATACGTATTCAGAGTTAAATGGCAAGATTTTCTCTGAATGCTCTGTGTTCCCGCCTTTGAGGCTGTGGGTCCCTACAATTGCACCAGAGGTGGTCCCCCCCCCCTATATATATATATTTGTTATTCTTTACATTACGTAATAAGAATGTGTCTGGACAGCCTCATTGCTCACACTACGACACGTGAATGTCTCCAGTTACCTGCCTGCTATAGTCAGTCCTGATAACACCCACCACCTTCAACCGGACGAGTCCAGACACACCGATATATTTTGTCATTTTTGCGAATGATAATATTTGAGGAGCACTTGAAGCTCGGATATTATTAATCAACACGCCTTGACTGTGGTTTGTGACCTGCGGCGTTCTGCCCACAAGCCTGGCCTTGGGTGACAACCTGGGTGGCTTAATCTTGTCTGGTGATAACCTGCTCCGTCAGGCTGTTGCTTGCAGCGGCACGCATCTCCACCGCAACCATCCTGATCTAGCACTTCCTTCAGGAATTTGTCCAATATGCCCCTTGAAAACTACCACTCATAACAACTCAACAAATAGCATCAATACTCGTATTAGTTCTAAAAAAAAATGAACAAGCGAGATTGGATTGGACAATTATTCATTATGATAAATATCGTGAGGAGACATTCATATATGGGACTAATGAGCAAGAACTGGGCAATGTGAGGCAATACATTGCCTCCAAATGTACTCACTAGAAAGGAGACGAGAGAGATACCAAATAATATACACATGGAAGATACTGGAGGACCAAGTACCAAATCTACACAGTAAAATAACAACGTACTGGAGTGAACGATATGGAAGAAAATGCAAGATTGAACCAGTGAAGAGCAGAGGTGCCATAGGCACAATCAGAACACTGTATAAACATCAGAGGTCCGCGGTTGTTCAACACCCTCCCAGCGACTATAAGAAATATTGCCGGAACAACCGTGGACATCTTCAAGAGAAAACTGGACTGTTTTCTAAGAGAAGTTCCGGATCAGCCGACCTGTGGTGGGTATGTGGGCCTGCGGGCCGCTCCAAGCAACAGCCTGGTGGACCAAACTCTCACAAGTCAAGCCTGGCCTCGGGCCGGGCTTGGGGAGTAGAAGAACTCCCAGAACCCCATCAAGCAGGTTGTGATGTTATAGTGGCCAGAATACGTCTGGAATATAGACGTATCTGGCAGCTCAAAACCCAAATGTCGATTACAGAATGTGTCAACTTTGTGAAAGAAAACACACACTCCCTTGAACATTATATTGTAGAATGTCCCATATTGACTGACTTTCACCCTCTTGGGCTGAGATATGCTGAACTCTGTAAATACTATATGAATACTAGAACAATGATATATTGGACTTGTATTACATGGACTTGTATCGAGGCGCAGGGGCCTCATAGCCTGGTGGATAGCGCGCAGGACTCTTAATTCTGTGGCGCGGGTTCGATTCCCGCACGAGGCAGAAACAAATGGGCAAAAAGTTTCTTTCACCCTGAATGCCCCTGTTACCTAGCAGTAAATAGGTACCTGGGTGTTAGTCAGCTGTCACGGGCTGCTTCCTGGGGGTGGAGGCCTGGTCGAGGACCGGGCCGCGGGGACACTAAAGCCCCGAAATCATCTCAAGATAACCATAGTCAATCTTGGGTACATCTATTAAACAATGTATTGTACCTAAACAATATGCCATATATCTATTATACAATGTATGTACCTATAACCTGAGCTTGTAAACGCATCTTACTTATCTTCAGTGGTTAAGTGTTTAATAACACACAAGTTTCTATAGAAGGTATCTTACCCTGTCAAAGTAGGAGATACATAGGTGTATGTATATATATATGTGGATATGTGTAGGTATGTGTATATATATATGTATGTGTATTTGTATACAGGGTACGTGAAAGCTGGTCAAAATTACATTTCACCTTTGTAAACGCACATTAAAGACGCTATGTAAAAAGACACATCGAACACTATGTAGAACATACGTAAATCTGTAGGTTAGATAAGCATTTTAATAGCACTACAATCACCTTCTGTGGTTGATTGTTCAATAAATCATTGAACTATATATTTAACACATCTCTAACCCTTTCCATGGAGGACAAGAAAATGTATATATGCTGGTTAGCATTGTAAATGACTGGCCACGTCTGTGGTAGAAAAAAACTTTTGCTCTGGCAATATTTATTATACTTTTGTTTAAGTCGAGGAGCCTCTGACCCCTGGTGTTCATAAGTGTGAATATGACACCTGTACTCTTCAGTGGTTCTATTCTGCACTTCCTGCCATATCTCTTATTCCAGTAGTCATTTTACTGTACATATTTGGGACCTGACGCTTCCACTACACATAAGGGGCATAACTGGCCGACCCATCACAGTGTTCAAGATAAAACGTATTCTACGGGCTATTCTTGCCCGTGCCACACCTCGAAAGGATACCTGATCAACCAGGCTGTGATTCATACGTCAGGCTACGAGCAGCCGCGTCCAACAGCTTGGTTGAGCAGTCCAGCAACCATGAGGTCTGGTTAAGGACCGGGCCGCGGGGACGTTGTGCCCCGAAATCATGGCAAAGTGAGGAGGGTTGGGGAGGCGAGGTGCGAAAGCTATCTAGCTATGTACACCTGGTGCTTTTACAGTCACTTCTTGAGTGGCTTAAACTTCACCAATCAAAGTCGCTTCTTACGGGCTATTCTTGCCCGTGCCACCTCTCGGGTGGCTTAATCTTTCATCGATCAAAGTCACTTCTCTCTAGTTTGATATGTCGGATTTCCAACCATTCACGTACATTCCAATAGTTGACCATCCGCGCCGCCTACCAGTAATTACTTTCGTGGTACAAGTTTTACTACCGGCGGGGAGCGAGCCCAGACACCGCTCCAGGTCATCCACACTCCCATCCACCCCAAGCTTGTCCCAGGAACCGTTATCTTGAGGTTATCTTGAGATGATTTCGGGGATTTTCAGTGTCCCCGCGGCCCGGTCCTCGACCAGGCCTCCACCCCCAGGAAGCAGCCCGTGACAGCTGACTAACACCCAGGTACCTATTTTACTGCTAGGTAACAGGGGCATAGGGTGAAAGAAACTCTGCCCAATGTTTCTCGCCTTCGCCTGGGATCGAACCCAGGATCACAAGTCCAGCGTGCTGTCCGCTCGGCCGACCGGCTCCCCATACTAGACCGTAACTAGCCAAGCCGTACTTTCAAATATTACATGGCATTTTGATGTCAACATCCCCAAAGAACAACATAAGATCTACCATAAATCATAGCGGCTTACAGACAACCACGTTTTCTGTGCGTGGGTCGCTCGGTTAGGTTCGGGCGTTGTAGTGCACCATTTTCTGTCCGTTGTGGCAACTTGAGACGATAAGCTGATTCGGCTAGGGACTTTTTTCTTTTTGTTTTCTTTTTAACAGGAAGGACATTCCTGTTTGTGCACTCTGGTAATGACTGACTTTGAGGCTGCGTGCAGAGGCGTCTAACAGCCTGGTTGACCAGACTGTCAACCACCCAAGAGACATTAACAGATCGCGGGCCCTCGGGAGCCCGCTGAACCAATCCATGATAACTTCAAAGACAAAATCTGTGTCTCTAGAAAACAACTTATTGATAAATATTAAATTGCCAATTTAAACACAAAATAAGATTCAAGATAGGATGATACACCGCCAAGATGCGGGGTGGGTGGCAAGTGTAGCAGCTGAGCGTCTTGGTGTTATTCAGAAGACAAGTTCTGGCGCGGAACTGACCTAGTCTAGAGAGATTAGTGCTCTGGCCCACTACAGGAGCCTGGCCCACTACCACGCTCCTCCTCAACTTGGCAACCTTCCAAAACAAACAAGTTACAGACGGCCAGTCTGCTGAGTTTTTGTTTTAGAAAGAACATCACTTTGCTAAAGTGGATCATCGCAATTTATCTATTATTCGGTAAATGTTCAGTTTATTTAAATATTACTCAGTGCCACAGGACGGTAATGTAACATTGAGGGATGTGGACTGGTCGGGTGGGATCACGGACCCGCTTCTTGCAAGGCCCGCGTCCGATCCTCTATGGTCTTAGTGTCTGGATACCATTGCCGGCTCCTATCCTGTGCCTGTAGTCACACTGGCTTAGTGCTGTGCTCTACTATCCCAGTCTTACCCCCCCCCCCCGTGATCCCCGGTGGTGGTGACGGGCCGTACTCGGGTACAGGCCAGTGTGTACCCCCCCGTGATCCCCGGTGGTGGTGACGGGCCGTACTCGGGTACAGGCCAGTGTGTACCCCCCCGTGATCCCCGGTGGTGGTGACGGGCCGTACTCGGGTACAGGCCAGTGTGTACCCTCCACGACGGACACCAGGTGTGTACTCGCCTAGTTCTGCTTGCGGGGGTCGAGCTCTGGCTCTCTCGTCCCGCCTCTCAACTGTCAATCATCTGGTGTACAGATTCTTGAGCCTACTGTACTATCATAACTATAATTGAAACTGTGTATGGAGTCAGCCTCCACCACATCACTGCATAATTCCATCTGTTAACTACTCTTGACGAATTTATCTAATTCAATCAGAAAAATTGTACTGCCGATGCACATAAATAAAACATAGGGCTAATTAATCGAGGCGGCGGCGGGCTATCGTATAATGGCTACCTAATCTAGACAATTGCAATCACTCTCATACCTTTAATCTTAACCAAGATGTACTTAACCCCACGTAAGTACCCGAGAACGTCTTAGTAGCACCAACAATACTGGGTACTCTTTACACCGGTACTCTCTACTTCACCGTTGGCAGTGACACCATTGCTGCTCTTGCTAATACCTCCCTGAATTATGGAGTGGATCAAGCAGCCAAGCTCAAGCAATACTCACCCAGCTCACACCTCTTGTGGAAGTGTTGGCAGTTCTCAGTGTTGGAACACTGCACATTAACCCAACTATATTATCAACCCAATTGGGTTGAACATCAACCCAATTGGGTTGATGTTCAATTTACTAAATAAGCATTGTAATATGTTAATAAATATCTCAAAATAAATCTTGGTTTTACTGCACCAACGGGTTGTGAACTATACAAAATTTAAAAACATTCCTCAGATTGTGTATACGAGAAAGTTTTAATGCAGAGGACCACAAGATGTGTATTGATATTGGTGTGTGTTGTGTCACATTAACGCCAAGCAAGTACATGGTGAGTGAGTAGAATCTCTGAGAGCCATTACCAGCCAGGGAAGATTCGCTACCTGCAACAAAGAGTTCCAAGTAGCACGGGCTATGGTGAGCCCGTAGTAATTTGAATTTATCCAAGTATACACGAAGACCGGGGAGTATTGAAGAGCGGGCCATCCTTGGCCTGGCGCCACACACACTGTTAGGTGAAGACGAGTAAGGGAAAGATGTGAAGAGGAGTGAGAGAGAAAGATGTGAGGAGGAGGAGTAGTGAGAGGGGGCAGATGTAGCACTAGTACTTGACGGCATGTGTGAAGCCGTTGGTATTTTGCGACATGCCGGAGTGGCGACGTGGGTTTACTGCGGCATTAGTCTGTGGGAGTCGTCGCTGCTACCAATATGTCGGTCACATGTGTGTGTGTGTGTGTATGAGAGACATGTTGACCAAACCTCCAGATAGCCACTTATCACCCGCAGTATTGTGTCACTGACCTCTAGGGCTCCTAATCAACCACTCCAGAGTTGCTTTACCCTCTTGCCCCGTGTTCTAGTTTGGCCACCGTGTAAAAATGCAACTGCAGGCGATGAGTCACAATAACGTGGCTAAAGTATGTTGACCAGACCACACACTACAAGGTGAAGGGACGACGACGTTTCGATCCGTCCTGGACCATTCTCAAGTCGATTGTGAATGGTCCTCAAGTCGACAATCGACTTTAGAATGGTCCAGGACGGACCGAAACGTCGTCGTCCCTTCACCTTCTAGTGTGTGGTTTGGTCAAAAATGCATCTGTTTTGCCTAATCGGAAACGTACGAACCCAAGCAACCCCACATGGAAAACGTCAGTTTTACGGTGCTTTCACTTGACCGGGATACGTAGCATTTTTAACATATTGGTCGAATTCGGGAAAAATGCGACTAGATGAAAGAACGGGTTAGATTGAAGAGGCGTGGCCGCCCAGTGCGCGCACCGCAGCTCCAAACAATGTGCGCGCCTGCCGCAGACTCAAGCGATCGGCGCTAAGCTACAGTCTCAACATTTTCTATTGTTAGAACAATGGTTGAGCAGCAGAAACGGTTGGGCTTCACCTACCACAACACCGACGACAACCACTCGGCTCAGCTCTCCCATGACGGATGAGGAGAACGCATAACACTGCATATTATCCAAGTCGCTCCTCCAGGTAATGACCCAACCAACCACTTGGGCTGGACGGTAGAGCGACGGTGTCGCTTCATGCGACACCGCTTCATGCAGGTCGGCGTTCAATCCCCGACCGTCCAAGTGGTTGGGCACTATTTCTTCCCCCCCCCCCCCGTCCCATCCTTAATCCTTATCCTGATCCCTTCCCAGTGCTATATAGTCGTAATGGCTCGGCGCTTTCCCCTGATAATTCCCTCCTTCCTCCAGGTAATGGATAACTACTTGCTGCCGATATCCACCCATTACAAGCAACGGGTCGTTGACACGTGACACCCAGCAGTAACCCCTTGTCACATGGCGTAACACACACACACCACACACACCCACACACCCACACACACACACCCACACACCCACACCCACACACCCACACCCACACACCCACACACCCACACACCCACCCACACACCCACCCACCCACCCACCCACCCACCCACCCACACACCCACCCACACACCCACCCACACACCCACCCACACACCCACCCACACACCCACCCACACACCCACCCACACACCCACCCACACACCCACACACACACCCACCCACACACCCACCCACACACCCACCCACACACCCACCCACACACACACCCACACACACACCCACACACACACCCACACACACACCCACACACACACCCACACACACACCCACACACACACCCACACACACACCCACACACACACCCACACACACACCCACACACACACCCACACACACACCCACACACACACCCACACACACACCCACACACACACCCACACACACACCCACACACACACCCACACACACACCCACACACACACCCACACACACACCCACACACCCACCCCCACACCCACATACACCCCCACATACACCCCCACATACACCCCCACATACACCCCCACATACACCCCCACATACACCCCCACATACACCCCCACATACACCCCCACATACACCCCCACATACACCCCCACACAGTCTTGCACCACAATCTTACTATAACCAGGGGCCAGATTCACGAAGCAGTTACGCAAGTACTTACGAACGTGTACATCTTTTCCCAATCTTTGACGGCTTTGGTTACATTTATTAAACAGTTTACAAGCATGAAACTTCTCAATAAACTGGTGTTATTGTTATGAACAGCCTCCTTGTGCTTAGAAGCTCAAACCCGTCAAAGACTGAGGAAAGATGTATAGGTTCGTAAGTACTTGCGTAGCCGCTTAGAAGTGTATCCTGTGGTAACTCCAGTTTGCCAGATCGCCGAAGATCAAAATTTGGTTCAGTTCCATGCATGGTGGTGGAGAGAGAGGAAGGGTGGACGAAGGGTACGAGCAGCCTCACTCCTGGTCATCACACACGTGACATACACCAGCCCAGTCACAGGGCCTCTCGCCCTGTGAGTTACGTCACAGACATCCTTCCATTGGTTATACTTGGTCACGTAACAGTATCGTCCACGGACGTGACAGCTCTACCAGGCACCACCATCATGTACTTGACCGACATGCAACAATTACGTACACTGCGACATCAACCTCGGTTTATACATCCTAATATAATACTCATCTCTCATGATGGCGTGAAGTAGTTTACCATAACCAACAACTGTACGCTAGCATATACAAACCACACATCACAAACAATAAACTAGCAAGTTTCCGTCCGTCCTGGACCATTATGATGTCCATTGTTGTTGTTGTTTAAGATTCAGCAACTGGGAACAAAAAGTTTCAAGTAGCACGGGCTATGGTGAGCCCGTAGTGGACTTACCTGGCACAGGAGACGGGCTGTAACTGTGTGAAGTCAATTGATTGATTATTGATAGATATTATGCCACAAAGAGGTGGCACGGGCATGAGGTGGCACGGGCATGAGGTGGCACAGGCATGAGGTGGCACAGGCATGAGGTGGCACTTGCATGAGGTAGCACAGGCATGAAGTGGCACTTGCATGAGGTGGCACAGGAATGAAGTGGCACTTGCATGAAGTGGCACTTGCATGAGGTGGCACTTGCATGAGGTGGCACAGGCATGAGGTGGCACAGGCATGAGTAGCCCGTAAATTATCAAGTGTTGCGACTCATCGTCCGCAACTCTACGCTATATTCACCATTTCTTTTACAGATCACAACTATCTTGTGTGAAGATCTACTGCCCTGTAGTTTACCAGACGCCTTGGATCTAAAATCATCTCCCGCTATATTTGAACCTAAACATAGTCCTTATTTAAGTTCATAGTGAGTAGGCAACTTTGCTTCTGAAATGCATTATTATCTATAAAAGATAAGTTATCGCCAAACTACTGTACGACGCTTCACAAAACTCTTAAGAATGAACACTAAGGCACACTTTAAAACTGGGAACATAATTGTGTCATCTTGAGGTTATCTTGAGATGATTTCGGGGCTTTTTTAGTGTCCCCGCGGCCCGGTCCTCGACCAGGCCTCCACCCCCAGGAAGCAGCCCGTGACAGCTGACTAACACCCAGGTACCTATTTTACTGCTAGGTAACAGGGGCATAGGGTGAAAGAAACTCTGCCCATTGTTTCTCGCCGGCGCCTGGGATCGAACCCAAGACCACAGGATCACAAGTCCCGCGTGCTGTCCGCTCGGCCGACCGGCTCCCTTGAAGTCCAACATGAAGGGTTGTGGAGTGCATGGGGGAATTATCCACGCTACTCCATATTGTATACACAATGGCAGTGGGTTTATATATTCCCATTGTAGCACATTGCAACTCATGCCCAGGATCTGTGGAGTGAGAGTAGGTTGTGCTTTTATCAACCCGATCACGAGGGATGTTGTGTGTGTGTTATCTTCCAGTATCAGACAGGAGATGAGAGAGGTCGTAGTCCCAGTCACGTTGTCATGTATCCAAGTGGTGTACACGAGGTTAAGTGGTGTTAAGGGAGGAGTTGAGGGTTCCCGCGGTGGGGTATTACTTGGCACGCAAGAGGTGGGGTCACCTCTCACCCACCTACATTATATAAGAGAGTGAAGGAGGAGGTCAATGCGTATATATCAGATAGTGAGATTGTAAGGCTATGCCTGCTGATAGAGTGGGCGTGGGCGTGCTTGCCGGTCACATAGTGGTAAATCACATAGTGATTTTCAAGAGGAAACTAGATTTATTCCTCCAAGGAGTGCCGGACCAACCGGGCTGTGGTGGGTATGTGGGCCTGCGGGCCGCTCCAAGCAACAGCCTGGTGGACCAAACTCTCACAAGTCAAGCCTGGCCTCGGGCCGGGCTTGGGGAGTAGAAGAACTCCCAGAACCCATCAACCAGGTATCAACCAGGTATCAACCAGGTATCAACCAGGTAAATGCTACAAGGATCATCAGCATGTAAAAGCTAAAAGAATCATATAAAATCCAGGAGAGGCAAAAAGAGTAACAGGCGATCAATGAAATAGAAAAAATATTTCAGATTTCTCTCTATGCAAAATCAAGATCAAAAACTACTTCTACCATCGGGCCCCTGCGCAAGGGAGATTTGACTTTCACCGATGACAACAAAGAAATGAGCTAAATACCGAGAAATCAATACGACTCAGTTTTCAGCGAGCCACTAAACACACTGGAGATTGATAACCCAAATTAATTTTTCATGGATATGATACCAACATCAACATATATCAGATGTCACCCTATCCTCACTGGATTTTGAAGTAGCCATAGAAAGTATGTCTATGCACTCTGCACCAGGCCCCGACTCTTGGAACTCCATATTCATCAAGAATTGTATAAAACCATAATCACAGGCCCTTCACATTCTTTAGAGACAAAGCCTAGATACTGGCGTTATCTCTGACATACTAAAAACAGCAGAGATAGCACCACTTCATAGAGGAGGAAATTAGGCAGAGGCAAAAAATTACAGACCGATAGCACTAACATCACACATCGTACAAATCTTTGAGAGAGTGCTAAGAAGTAAGATCACAAAATACATGGAATCACAGCATCTCCATAACCCCGGACAACATGGTTTCAGAACAGGGCGCTCTTGCCTGTCACAGTTGCTGGACCACTATGACATGGCATTAGATGCCATGGAAGACAAGCAAAATGCTAATGTAATTTACACAGATTCCACAAAAGCCTTCGACAAATGTGACCATGGTGTCATTGCACACAAAATGCGTTCAAAAGTATTACCGGAAAAATAGGTAGATGGATCTACAATTTCCTGGCTAACAGAACCCAATGTGTAATAGTCAACAAAATAAAATCCGAACCATCAACCGTGAAGAGCTCAGTGCCTCAGGGTACTGTGCTTGCTCCAGTACTTTTTCTCATCCTCATATCGGACATAGACAAGGACACAATCTATAGTATTGTATCCTCCTTTGCAGATGTCACTAGGATCTTTGAGAGTAGACAACATAGCGGACACGGCAAACCTCCAAACAGATGTAAATCAGGTCTTTTTGCGGCTAGTATGTGTATGTCCATGAATACACCAACATGGCAATACCAGTTTCGCCAGAATTATTTGAGGCTTTTTTTTTTTTTTTTTTTTTTGCTTAATCTCTAGCCTATAACGTTCACCAACAGCTGCCAACATACTGACAGCAATAGCCTACGAGGCAAATATTCACTCGCTGCCGAAGCGCTGCATTTGCCATGTCCCTCCAGATCACTTGGGCTGGACGGTACAGCGAGTTTCTCGCGTCATGCAGGTCGGCGTTCAATCCCCCAACCATCCGAGTGGTTTGGCACTATTCCTCCCTCCCGTTCCATCCCAAATAATAGTCGCGATGGCTTGGTGTTTTCTCATGATAGTTCCCTACCCTTCCCCCTTCCAACGCCCCACACACCGATGACTCCAAGAGTGAATGTTTTGGTGATAGATGGGGCACAAGAACGTCCCTACTGACCCGGCAACAGATATGATGAGCCGGTTATAACCGGCCACGACACGCAGCCCGCCGGCCGCCAATGTCGAGGAGTGAGCCAAGTCTTGCCGGGTATTTTACACCCACCACAGTAGAGCAGCACTTGCCGGGTATTGCCACAAGCCCTGAAAGTGGCGATTTTCAACATTCAAGCCAAGAAGGTGGTAGGTAATGTTAAGGGTAATCTCGGGAACAACCCGTCGGTTTTACTGCAAATGTTATCTTCTCATGCAAGCGAAATGTTGAATTTAACAGAAATATTATTTTATGGTGTCGGAGCAGCGTTTATGTTTGGGGTTTTGAGTAAGCATTTTTCAACTGAACGGTCTGCACGCCAGGGATGTTCCCTTTTATGATTCTATCTTATCTTTCAAGAACCCGTGTACTAGATACACGCTAACTTAATTGTTCCACCCCCTTCATGAAGCTATGACACATCCTGTGGCTGGCTATGGAGATCATACCACTATGTCTGTGTCGACAGAAGACTCGGTGCTGCACGTTCAGGACGAGTTAGACAACTCTGAAAGGCCGACATGTGTTGCAATTAACTGGAACAAAACGTGCATAATTGGGCTTGGAACAGGTTCATGGTTCCGGGTTGTAGCGTTTCTTTTAAAACACTTTTTCTTTTCTCTTCTTTAGAGAGCGTTTATAGGCTCTCCGAATTTAATGATGTAAAACTTATGCAGGCGATGAGTCACAATAACGTGGCTGAAGTATGTTGACCAGACCACACACTAGAAATTGAAGGGACGACGACGTTTCGGTCCGTCCTGGACCATTCTCAAGTCGATTGTCAATGTAAAACTTACAATAATAATAATAATAATAATAATAATTATTATTATTATATTTCACTCTGTTGGGGGCCAGGTAGCCAGTGTATATATAAATGTCAGGCTTCTAATACTGCAGAAAAATTAAGAATGCAATAATTATGCCACTTTGATTACATTTTTTTGTGGGAGGATAGGCAGGCAGGCACGAGGTTACAGTGTGAGGATAGGCAGGCAGGCACGAGGTTACAGTGTGAGGATAGGCAGGCAGGCACCAGGTTACAGTGTGAGGATAGGCAGGCAGGCACCAGGTTACAGTGTGAGGATAGGCAGGCAGGCACCAGGTTACAGTGTGAGGATAGGCAGGCAGGCACGAGGTTACAGTGTGAGGATAGGCAGGCAGGCACGAGGTTACAGTGTGAGGATAGGCAGGCAGGCAGGCACGAGGTTACAGTGTGAGGATAGGCAGGCAGGCAGGCACGAGGTTACAGTGTGAGGATAGGCAGGCAGGCACGAGGTTACAGTGCGAGGATAGGCAGGCAGGCACGAGGTTACAGTGTGAGGATAGGCAGGCAGGCACCAGGTTACAGTGCGAGGATAGGCAGGCAGGCACGAGGTTACAGTGTGAGGATAGGCAGGCATGAAAATATTATAGTTTTTGACAGTCAGGATAAAGTAACATTTGGAGTTAATGGTTCATAACACTTGCGTTTTCTGAGAATGGTATCAACTGTGTGTTAAGTTGCGTTTCCTTTCTAAAATAATGTATATATGACAACTGTGCTCTATATAATTTAATAAAGATGTTCAAACAATATTTGAACAACTTGAGTACATGTCAACATATTTGACCGAAACATTCTATACTAAAATATTACAAATGGTTATCCTGCCTCTGTTTCCTCGTCCATCTTCCTCCACACACACTTTCCTCAATCATCTCCCCTTATATTCCTCTCCCTCACACTTTCCTACCTTCCCTCCCTCCCTCCACCCCTAGTTTATCATCATACACCTTGGCCCTATTTGGCCGAATGATTAACTTTTCAAAAAACACTCTTAAGATTTATCACATTCAAGGCAAATAAAGCCATGAAATCCCCAGAACGTTTGTCTTATGTTATCCCAGAGAGGCGGTGTCCCCAAGCACAGGACCCCCCCCCCCACCCTGGTGGATGGCCCCCCAGTCACCACCTCTCCCCCCATGGGGAAATACCCCTGGTCTCTCTCCCCCTGGGTAATGGTCCCTGGCCATCTTGTACTATTACAAGTGTAGAGAACAAGAAGGCAACAGAGGCAACAGCTGTACCTAAACTGTTAGGTCTAATACAATACATCAGTAGAGTAGTGAATGAAGCCTAAGAGTGCGCTTATTAGGCTACGATTGATTATATAAACATTAACTTTACAACCTTATCTAACCTACCCAAGTTTTTTTTTTAGAATGACCATAACTTGTAGAAAACGAACTTTTGAGGGGGGGTGAGGCAAGGGGTCCATTACCGCACGTTGCAGCCATTGTTGTTGCAAGTACTGTCATTATTGGTGGATGGGTTTACATTATTAACCGAGGGTTCCATTGGGTTTATAAGTATTAAGTTACTGAGCGGCCGTTACTGGTAAATCCCAGTATTATGGGCGAGCAACTGCGCGTGCAAGCAAAACTCTGGCACTTTTGGATAACATGTTCTGGCAACTGCCACCCTTTTCTGGAACATAACTGCTATTTGGAGCAATCTCCGGTGATTTTAATAGCTCAAGCAGGCGACTATTACATGGTAATTAAAATGTAATAACTTGCTAACGCCTACAGTAGGACGCCTGCAAAACACCTTTCATTATATCAGACAATGGGCAGAGTTTCTTTCACCCTATGCCCCTGTTACCTAGCAGTAAATAGGTACCTGGGAGTTAGTCAGCTGTCACGGGCTGCTTCCTGGGGGTGGAGGCCTGGTCAAGGACCGGGCCGCGGGGACACTAAAGCCCCGAAATCATAAGATAACCTCAAGATAACTCCGGTGGAGAGTTCACCATTCTCACGCGTGCCTCTCCTGGCGTCCCTCCATACTGTGTGTGTCCACCCGCGCCATCCTGCACGCTCTCAAAGATTTAGCCTAGTGCCTCAACCTTCTTGTAGCTGTTGCAGCACTCCCTGAACCTGGCTACGGAACGCTTCAAGCAGCGTTAACACAAATCATGCTAATGTAATTAACATTCAAGTGTTAACCGACGCTCGATCTTTTCAAACCAGTAAAGTGTCAACCTGTTAAACCTA
>NC_091192.1:18665853-18678353 GCF_040958095.1 Procambarus clarkii | reverse complement strand
CTGCGTACTGCCTAGCCAGGATCGTATGAATCCAAAACTAACCAACCTAACCCATTGAGCCAGACGTATAGACAACTTCAATATTGCGCTGCTTGAATTTTTACTAATATGTTACATTTTTTAGCCGACTGGTCGATTCCGTTAAAAATGCGACGTAATAAATAACTGGACGGTTTGAACCCTCCCCCCCCCCAAGTAATTTCATGTGAGAGGGGACTGGTGGGGCTGGCACTACACATAATGACAGGCTGGGATATAATTGTGTCCGTGTTGAGCCACAAGGCAACCTGTCCTCTAGAACACTGCATCGCATTTCCATACATTAATACCCAACGGCCAAAATATGATGTACTATATAAATAATAGCAGTTGGCAAAATTGGTGGCTTGTCCAGTTTTTTGTTAGGTTGTGGTAGTTTAGTGCAGTTGTTGTGACAAGTGGAGAGGACAGGCTGCGCACCCATAATGTGACTGACCGACGAGATTACAGGACTAGATTACCTTGTCCTCTTGACAGGGTAATCCCGTCCCCTGTCATTACATTACATCAGTAAGGATTATATATACGAGCTTTTATTCACTTCCCCCCCTGTCAGAGGAGCCATGTGAACTTTGTCAGCCCCACTAACCCTTAAATTACGACTCAAGTCAATTTAAAGTTTGGGTCTACAGGATCACAATGCGCCTGAAGTAATTATTAAAGGCGGCACCAAGCCAGGAAGGCTGTGTAGCGCAAGCTATGTCGCAAGATAACTGAAAGGCACAAAATGTCACTCAATAAGAACAAGACACGAAGCAAATGATAGCAAAGGTATCCTATTCACCAAGAATTCCAATAAGAGTAATGACTAGGGGATAACAGGAAAGCAAGACGCTAACATTTCGAAAATCGGAGCAATGGACAAGGCGATGCGTGACCAAGTGGGACAACGCACCGCGGACAAAGGGGGACCAGGATGATGTTCCACTTACTTACCGTCAGTCAGGCGGGGACGACTGATTGACAACCTGGCCAAAGGTATCTCCTACCACATATTAGGGTTATGATTTCAGGGCTAAGCGTCACCGCGGCCCTGTCCTCGACCAGGCCTCCTTTTTGTTACACACTCCCAGGAAGCAGCCCGTAGCAACTAACTCCCAGGCACCTATTTACTGTTAGGTGAACAGGGGCATCAGGGTGAAAGAAACAGCCCCATTTGTTTCTGCCTCCACCTAGGATGGAACCCGAAGCCTTAGGTCTACGAACCCCGAGCACTGTCCACTCAGCTGTCAGGAGCCTTGGGGTGCCTGGGGTGGTGGAGGAAGGTCAAGGAGAGAGGTCACTTCTAAGAGCAGCAGTTACTTGTAGTGCCACCCCCAACGACCCTGCCAACGGTCACTGATTGCAGCATGAATGACTAAGAAGAAATCTGAATAGATAATCTCTTTCAGAGAAATGGTGCAAGCATGAATGGCCTCCTTATCAGGGGGGGGGGTCTGCAAGTTCACTCTAAAGAACTAATATGCTGGGAACCCAGCAAAATGCGACTGTCTTATATGCCAGAGATAATTACCAGCCTGTATTGGATTTCGACTACCATGTGAGGCAAAGGGTTAAAGAAAATCCAGAGCCATGAGGCCACTGCGAGAACCAACCACAGTGACAAAAGAACGGTAATGTAGAGAAACCAGTGGACGAGAGAATACAAAAATAGCATACAATTCTGCAGTGAAGATGCTAGTCTCCGGAGACGGGGGGGGGGGGGGGGGGGTGTGTGCAGGCAGCACATACAAGTCCAATTGGGGAAAACAAAGGAATAGCCAACACAGTCGGCAGACTTAGACTCAGCAGTGAGGAAAGAGGTCTGAGCAAAGAGGTCTTCTTGAGGTTATCTTGAGATGATTTCGGGCTTTTTCTAGTGTCCCCGCGGCCCGGTCCTCGACCAGGCCTCCACCCCCAGGAAGCAGCCCGTGACAGCTGACTAACTCCCAGGTACCTATTTACTGCTAGGTAAAAGGGGCATTTAGGGTGAAAGAAACTTTGCCCATTTGTTTCTGCCTCGTGCGGGAATCGAACCCGCGCCACAGAATTACGAGTCCTGCGCGCTATCCACCAGGCTACGAGGCCCCCAGGTCTGAGGTCTGAGCAAAGAGGTCTGAGATGAAAAATGTTCAAGGAAATGACTTTTCAAGACAGTATGGGGGAGTACAAGTCCTCACATGGGGTCAGGGTCCTGCACAATTTCACAAGTGGGAGCAAGGGAGAAACAGCACGAGGAGACGTTGCCTAGAGAAAATCTTGCAAACGCGCCACCCTAGAAGGAAAAGGAAGGCAAGAAGAGGGAGCAGGGATCTCTGGAGGAGCAATGGCCAAAGAGCAGCACGAGCAGGGATGGTGAAGGGAGCCCACGAGGTAGTGAAGTAACGACCACGACGCTCCTGTCAAGACAGGACGCCGGCTGCAACATGCAAGCTCTGGACGAGGGATCAACTAAAGGTACCAGAGCTGAGGCTCAACCCACCATGGTGCGGAGCATCAAGACGAAGGATCCAGATTATGGACAAGGAATAGGCAAGACGGCCATAATTGAGTTTAATGAGAACAAGAGAGAAGTGCAAATAGAGGAATGTGTGGCTATTAGCCTCTCCAGGAAGTATGGGGCAAGACCAGAAGTAAAGTAAGGGCTTTAGAGCAGTGAACTCTGAGCTGAGCTACATGTGGTGACCAGGACAAACAGGTGTCAGAGATCAACTCTAAGACTAACAGAAGGTAATTACCATGTGACAATGTGGACGAGGGACGACATGCCTCTTAGTAAGTCACAGCACAAGTCTTGGATGTGCAGGACTTCAAGCCATGATTGGTGGCCCAAGACGAAACTATCCATGAGTTGGAGCTGACATTGGAGGCAAGATGGAGCCGTCATCCAGATAGCAAAGATCAACATAAAGGGCTGAGAAAATGCCAGGGGAAACGGGAGGGAGGCCATTCAGGGCAACCTGAAGTAGAGTAGTGTTGAGAACACTACCTTGGGGGACACCGTCATACTTGTTGACAAGAGGTCAAGAAAGCAGCACCAACCCTCACTTGAAACGAGCGACGAGAGGAAGGACGCCTTGCACGAAAAGCGGGAGATTACCATCAAGGCCACAGAAATGCAGATGGGTTAAAATAGTGTATCTTCAGGCGGTGCATGAACTTTCTCCATATCAAAAAATAACTACCACAATGGAGGAATTCTCAAAAGCAGCACGAATGTAGATCAAATCCACAAAAACATCCGTCGTGGTGCAACCCTTGCAAAAACATGATATTCCAGGAACCACGCGAGACCAGATGCATATTAATCATACGCTCAAAGAATTTACAAATACTGGTCAGGACAATGGTACGAAAATCCTTTGGGGGAAGACCCTCGAGGACCAGGTATCCTACTGGGAAGAATATCTTCCTCGAGCCAGTCACCAGGGCCCAAGGACGACACCCAGATATCATTATAGACTCGCAACAAGTACTTCAAGGAGCACAGAGGGAGATGACGCAGCATCTCGAGTGAATACCGTGTGAGGCCGCCGCTGCAGACTAGCTGGGGGACAAGGCCGGCTACCGGTCACGACCAGTGTACACCCCCACCCCTATCTTCCCGCCCCCCCCCCCCTCTCCTCGTCTCCTCCCTTTTACCGTCCCCTCCTCTTTGCCCCTCTCATCTCCCTGCCCTTTCCCCTCCCTTTACCTTCGAACCTCAAACAGACATTTCCATTTATATATATAACACTGATACCTCGGCTGAAACTTTTCTTTCCACCCTTTCCCCTCCCCTCTGAACCCCATGTCCCCCATGACCCTCCCCCCTTCATCTCTCCCCCTCGCCAACCTCTTCCTCCCCATTCCCTCCTATATTTCCCCCATATCTCTGCTGTTTCCCTCTCCACTCCAACCTCATATTTACATTTATATAAAGAATGGGTACCCGGCTGCACTCGGGTCTCTCTTCCCTCATCAGTATTCAGCCCATTTTCCCCTTGACACCCCCCCCCCTTTCGTCTCTTCCCCCTCCTCCTCAGAAAATGTATTATTAAGAAGCACTGAAACAATTGTATGGGTCTCAGAAAATATACTATAACGATCACTAAAAACTAGGAGGAAACTCCACCAAACATTTCACTCAACTTCAAGAAAATCGCCTGATGGTCTCTAAATTATATTTCATAAGACATTTATCTAAGACCTACCCCGACCAGCCTGTGTTCGCCCTGTACCACAGACTATTTCCCCTGCAAGGTTGAAAGAGGCTAACGCCTCCAGTCTTAGAGAAACCATTCTCTCATAGTATATATATTATTGGATGATACTCTGATGCCCGGATAGTCCGTCTCTTTCCATACCCCCCCCCCCCATGTTTCCCCTCTCACCCATCATTTCTCACAGTCATCCTTTCTCACCCCCAAACTGCCCCAATCATCCCCACCCCATATTCTCACCCCTTCCCCTTCAGCTATTTTTCTATTTTCTCTTCCCCCTCTTCTCCGTCTCGCCTCCAACCTCAAATACAAACATTTCCATTTATATCTATACTGAGGGGAGGGGGGGGGGGATCAGGCATTGCCCAGGTCTATCTGCACCTCTACGTCCCTCTTCCCATCCTCTTCACCTCTTGTCCTGTCTCTCCTCTCATCATCATCATCCCCCCCACTCTTACAGCTTTCTCCACTGTATATATTATCTTCAACATTATAACCATCTTCCCTACTCACTATTTTTAACATTAATGAATTCAGTTAACTTTTTGAGCAAATCAAAGTGTAAACTCTATGGAAACCACACCCGCGATTTCATTTCAGACTTCATTTAAATTGCATGGGGAGATAGTTACAGGATCATATTTTTAAGAAGTATTTAAATTATGCCAACTATGACCAGCCTATGGTCGTCCTGTACCTCTGACCATTTTCTCTGCAAAGTTTGGTGGGCTAGCCCCAAGCATCTGGCCTCCAACTTTGGACAATGTGTGTATCACAGTGTATTTACTATGTGTCTGCACAATCGAGCTATTAGCTCTTGGACCCCGTCGTTAAACCAATCTATTTTCCTCTATTATGTCTACTCTATATATTTTCCAACACACATTCTGCTAGGTGAACAGGATCATCAGGGTGAAAGAAACTACCTATTTGTTTCTAATAATGTGTTAAGAGTGTGGGGAAGGGTGTGGCGGCCGGCGGCGTGTGGTGTCAACACCACACGAGCCGCCACACACACACACACACACACACCTCACTATAAACTTCCTTCACTAAACCAACTTTGGCTTCACTGCCCGAGCCTCGAGCCTCGAGCCCCGAGCCCATTATGTGCTTCTGGAACCTTCGTCCCGGGCTCATGTCATGAGCATGCCGCTCATGTACACTATATATAGGTATCCTTAAAAAAGACTAATTTGCCATAAACTACGCCTTAACTGCCACTCTAGTATCCACTTTCTAGTCACGGTCCTTTAATACATTTATAGGCTCAAATTAAACGTGTGATTATATATAATAGGGGCTTTGCAATAGGCCTAACAGTGTTGGTGAGGCGACCTTGGTAAAGGGGCCGGCCGGTGTGTGGAGGCGGCCGCTCTATGCTCACAGGTAGTGGAAACTCCCCACACTTATCACCATCACAGATATCATCGCTATAATTCTAATGTAAAACATTCAATATTATACAATATGTGTTATTAACTTGGAGAGTGAACGTACCTTGCGGATGTTGGCGAGTCTTGCTGGTGTGGAGCCGGCCACGAAAGCAACCTTATTCACCACTAACAGTTTCCTCTTGTATATTGCAGCTAATATTTGCCTTCCTCAACAGCGACCTACTTTACTGATTACAAAATCTCATCAAAACAGATTTCAGTGGTTAGGATTATGGGTGTAGTGTTCAAGAGTTCATTCACGGGAGAGGAGCGGCTGCAGAGACGTACTTCTTCTATGACACTCGCGCGTGTACTGAAGGCTGAAGGCTCGTCCTCCGCCCTGCTCTTACCGGTGAGGCGCGCGCACCCCTCTCCCCCTCCACGCCGCCCCCCGCCACCCCTCCCTCAATCCCAAACACCCCCATTTCCCCCCCCAAGTCTGTCCACCTCAGTAAATG
The DNA here is from genome assembly GCF_040958095.1 of Procambarus clarkii. NCBI lineage: Eukaryota > Metazoa > Arthropoda > Malacostraca > Decapoda > Cambaridae > Procambarus > Procambarus clarkii. The sequence continues at coordinate 18,672,239 of NC_091192.1, read as the reverse complement.
CTATCCAACCACCACCCTTACATCAACCCACTCAAGGCCAGCCTTCCACAACCCCGCACCACTACCCTCCCTCTGCCAACCCCCCGCCCACCCCATCCGAATCATCGAGGTCTATGACAGTCGTTACTAAAATAAGACGGGGAAAACGAAGTCTGCGTAGACAGTATGTTCCTATAGATTGTCACAACCATTTGTCACTGTTCCCCATTAGAGACTGCATGGTGTATATGATGGAGAGGCAGTCTGGGATAACTGGGAAGATGCTGAACTGGGTAAGGGAGTGTAAGGTTCCTTTCCTGGAGGAAAGGAACCAGTCACAGTCAAAGAGGGCGTTTCAAGCTGGAGGAATGTAACAAGTGAGGTCCCACAATGATCTGTCCTGGGATCCTGGGACTGCTGCTGTTCCTAGTTTGTGTGAAAGACCTACCCGAGGGAGTGAGCTTGTGCATGTCAATGTTTACAGATGATGCACAAAGCTGATAAATATAAACAACTTAGGACTGCAGGAAGTTACAGGAAGACCTTGACAAACTCTAGGAGTGGTCAGAACAGCTGGTTGCTGGAATTCAGTCACAAAAAGTGTAGGGTAATGACGATGGGAAAGGGAGAGAGATCAGATCAGCATCTACATCATAACGGAAAGGAAGCTACAGGACTCGGAAAGAAAGATTTGGAAGTGGAGATAGTTCCATCACTAACACCAGCTGCACACATAAACAGGATAACATCGTTTATAAACTTAAATCAGGACTCCTTCAAGGAAATCTATACAACATTAGTTAAACCAATATTGGAACATGCATCACTAGCATGGAATCTGCATCTTGTGAAGCATAAAACCAAACTTTAAACTGTACAAAGGTTTGCAAAAAGATTGGTTAGACCTGAGACGGCTAAGCTACAAGAATAGGCTAGTGAAGCTAAATCTCAACCCCTAGAGGATAGAAGGAAACAGAGGGAATATGATCTTTAACATACAGGATAATGAATGGAATAGATAATAATGAATGGAACAGATAAGGCTGAAAAGGATAGCCTCTTCAAATTGACAGAACGTAGAACAAGAGGACACAGGTGAAAGCTAGAAACGCAAATGAGCCGAAGAAATTTATGTTAATACCCGTGCCCTGTACGGGTAGGCATCAAGAAGAATGCACTGAAAGAAGTAGTTGTGTAAGCCACCTCCATCCACACGTATAAGGCCAGATTCCACAAAGAATTTGAATACCAAAGTTGTTAAGTTATAATGCAACGGATACAACAGGGCTATAGTAGGCGGGGCATGTAGAGCTAGACCTTACGCCCCGTAGACACTATTAGGTAAGCACTCAACGCTACCCAACCCTCACCCTTAACCCAACCCACTCAAGGCCAGCCTCCCACAACCCCGCACCATTTAAATTTTTAAATTTTGCCCCGAGGGGCGAAATTATTGGGCAGCGCCACTCATCTTGTGAGTGGACACACCGCCATAGCAGAATGTACAACACTCCCCAATAGGAAGAAAACCCGCTGGGTTGTTCATCCTGTCACTTGTACCCAGACACAGCTGGGACTTGCTTAACTGTCTCAAGTGAACAACTCCTCAAACAAGAAGATTAACATCTATCAACCCTTAAAAGCTTACGTTATCTTGCGGGTGCAAAATGGGGAAATCTTTTAAGAACAGCATCAATATTTGACAAATAGTGTTTTCCTAACTCAAACAATGTGGGGTTTATTATTCTACACATATTTCTGATATCTCTCAGGTGTTCACATTCACGTAGATAGTGGTCAAGGCGGTGTCCGTCACTCTCACCACAGATTCTGCAACTTCGCTGATCAACTGTTGTTTCCATTCCATATCTCCATGGATATTTGTATCCAAGACGGATTCTCGCTATTACTGATTCCCTCCCTCGTCCTCCTCCTCTTCGACCATAACGATTGGGATTGCCAGCTGCAACCATGTTGTACCATCGTATAGATTCACTAGTTTGTGCTTCTATCCTCCTTTCCTCAGTTACCTTGTCACGGTGATGTTGCCTGACAATACCTCTAATTTGTAGTAGAGTCTTGGGTATGAAGTATTCAATATGGTCTCCTTCAGCGCCTTCAGCAGCCAGCACATCTGCTCGTTCATTTCCACATATTCCAACATGGGAGGGGATCCACAGAAACTTGATGACTCTTCCCTGATTGGTAAGTACTCTCACAGCTCTCTTAATGTCAGCGACTATTGCAAGATTTTCTGCCCGATTTTTACTTAGGCTTTGCAGTGCTGCTTTTGAATCGGTGCAAATCACTGCACCATTAGTGTTCCGTTCAAGAAACCTTAACGCCATAACAATGGCAGTTAGCTCTGCTTGCGTTGAAGAGGCATAGTTCTCAATACGTGCTTTTTCTTCATTTCTGCGTTGGAAAGTATTATCCTTGATTACCGTGTATGCTGCACCAGCCCTGCCATTGACAGGATTAGATGACCCGTCAGTGTAGATTTGATCTAGTTCATCTCCGACTTCTTTATAAATTTCCTCGAGATACTTGTGCCTCATTTCTTGTGGTATCATGTTGGATTTTTTCGTTGCCATTTCATTGATGATGATCTTGCACCATTACCTTCCATTAACCCATACTCCAACTTACTTCTAGACCACAACCCGCTACTAACCCATCAACACTACCCATCCTTACCTAACCCAATCCATTCCTAACTCCGAACTACCCTTCATAAAACCCTCCCATCTATACCATCATTCCATCCCTTGTCCCCATCCACCAACACTCACCCAAATCCCTTTATACCCATCCAAAGTCTCCATCTCATCCAACACTTTTTTTTCTTTGAGATATATACAAGAGTTGTTACATTCCTGTACAGCCACTAGTACGCGTAGCGTTTCAGGCAGGTCCCTGGAATACGATCCCCGCCGCGAAGAATCGTTGTTACAACCAAGTACACATTTTACTGTTGAGTTAAACAGAGGCTACAGTTAAGGATTTGCGCCCAGTAAATCCTCCCCGGCCAGGATACGAACCCATGACAGAGCGCTCGCGGAACGCCAGGCGAGTTTCTTACCACTACACCACGGAGACTGGACTTCTAAAACTTATCCTTAACCTGCACCTCTCCAACATCTTCACAACCACACTCCCCGCAAAACAAATGGTCTATCCATTCATCATCACTACAGCTGATCCCCATCCATAATTTTCATCCCTCACACTCCATTATCCCCACCTCCTCCCTTCCCACTTATTTGTCTACTAATATCACAATTGTTCGCCTTTCCACAGTAAAACAACACAAAACATACTCTTTTTCATCAATATAATATTTGTATATATAGGGGTACCACCTCCGGTGAATTGTAGGTACCCATAGTCTCGGGGAAGAGAATAAAAGGTAGTTTACATATATAATTTTGTATAACGTGTTGAACCAGACCGTTCGCGCCTTATATATCTTATAAATGGTCTCGGTAGTCCACTTGGGTTCGTTCTCGACTCACAATCGATAATTGCGCGTTCGAATCCCGGACGGGATGAAAATGGTTGGGCGTGTTTCTAATCACCTATTGACCCTGTCCACCTAGCAGTCAATAGGTACCCAGGAGTTAACTTCTTGTGGGAGTTGCATCCTGGAGGAAGGGTTCCAGTAGTTTGACCCTGGGGGAACCTCGATATAAGCATAAGATGTATTGTATGTATAAGCTGGCTGCGTGTCCCCCGACACCCGTATTATTATATATCAAATATCAGCCCATCCTCCTACAATGAAAGTAACTATTTGTTTTGGCAGTTCTTGATTCTCGAAGAATGAATGTCATGACTTCATTTTGAATGCTTTCAAGTTTTTTCATATAGTTTTGGGAATAAGTGCACAAAACTGGTGCTGCATAGTCTATGACGGAGCGCACATAGGCTGTGTACATCATTTTATGCACGGCAATAGAGGCTCCATGTCCATTCCAGGTCATAGCTTTCAGTGCCCTGAGTCGACTTTTGCATGTTCCTATGAGTTGGTTGAGCTCCTCTTTCTTCCCCTTGTTAGAGCCGACAGTGACGCCAAGGTACCGATAGTGGTCAACCCATTCAAGTGTTACACCATTAATTTGTAGTTCTTCCTTTTCTCCCCGCTTGTGATGATAGTATGCTTTTGTCTTGTTTGTGGAGAGTGAAACCGAGCTCAACACATTTCCTTCCAAGGAGTTCAATGGACTGTTTAATTTTTTCCCAAGGTGGTAGCTTGTATTAGGACATTATCTGCATATCTCACTTGTTGCGTTCCTTCCGGAAATTCAATAGTTGCAATGGCGTTCATAAGTATATTAAACAGTGGGACTTAAGACCCCTCCTTTGGGGGTCCCGAGTTCCATACTCATTGTTCTGGAGACTGTTCCGTTGAATCAGACCTTGGCTTTCCTCCCTGTGAGATAAGTCTTCAATCCATTTCATGAGTCTCCCCTTGACACCCATGCATGCAAGCTCGTCCAGCAATCCCCTGTGTTTGTCGAAGGCTCCTTTGATGTCAACAAATACAGAATACTTAGATGTGTCATTAGCCAACTATACAATTTGCTGTGCTCCGTCCTTTAACAAATCCATTGACCCCCCCCCCTCCCCTAGCCTGCATATTTTGTGCAACAGTCGGTTTAGGATGATCCTTTCAAGCATCTTGCATGTGTATGACATGAGACTGATAGGTCTGTAATTGCCAGGATCATTGGGCTTCGGTATGGGAACAATTATAGCGTGTTTCCATTGCGTGGGCAACACTCCACTTAGGAATGATTTGTTAAACAGGTGGAGTAGTGGATTCCCAGACACCTCACACAGTGTACTGAGTAGAGAGCGTCGAGAATAATAACCAATCAGGGAAGAATCGTCAAATGTCTGTGGATCCCCTCTCATGTTGGAATCTGAAGGTGAACGAAAAGATGTGCTGGCTGCTGAAGGATTGAATACTTCATACCCAAGACTCCTCTATAAACTAGAGGCATCATCAGGCAATATCACCTCGACAAGGTTACTGAGGAAAGCAGGAGAGAACAAACTAGTGAATCTGTACGATGGTACAATGTGGTTGCAGCTGGCAATCCCAATCATTATGGCCGAAGAGGAGGTGGACGCGGGAGAGAATCAGTAATAGCGAGAATTCGTCTTGGATACAAATATTCATGGAGATTCAAAATGGAAACAACAGTTGAGCAGAGGGGTTGTAGAATCTGTAGCGAGAGTGACGGACACCTTCACCTAAGTGTGTGAACATCCGAGTCTTAAGAAATATGTATAGAAGAATAAACCCCACGTTGTTTGGATTAGGAAAACCACTATTTGTCAAATATTGATACTATTCTTAAAAGATTCCCCACCATTTTGCACCCGCAAGATACAGTACAATTGTAAGGGTTGACGAATGTTAATCTTTTTGTTTGAGGAGCTGTTCACTTGAGACAGTTAAGCAAGTCCCAGCTGTGTCTGGGTACAAGTGACAGGATGGACAACCCAGCGGGTTTTCTTCCTATTGGGGAGTGTTGTACATGCTGCTATGGCATTATGTCCACTCACAGTTTGAGTGGCGCTGCCCAATAAACTCGCCCCTTGGGGCAAAATTTAAAAAGATTAAATTTAGTAACTATTTGGTGTAAAGCAGCAGTATGTAGTGATGGACCGCCAGAAAGTTGACTTGTAGTATTGTACCTGGAGAATCCGGAACTTCTTAAACCGCAACATAAATATAAGACCTCACCTCTCCTAGCAAGCATAGGCCTAATACGCGTTATATTAGTCCTAATACAGTACATATATGTGCTAAATTAGGCCTTGGAATATTTAAGTTTGGGTTTAATGCTATTTGTTCTGGACTATAAAATTAATAGTACAAAAAGCGGTGTACTGGTGGTCCGTCACTACATATTGGTACCTTCCACCAAACAGTTACTACAAACACTATCACTTCAGCAGGACGGGTTACCAAATATAGCAATAACCTCCCTATCAAAACTCCAACCCATCCTCCTGTTTAGATAACATATTTTGTAACTATGTGCACATAGTACAAATATCAACGTACTAAGCAATTAGATAGTAGAATTTTGTACTATTCACTTGAAAGTCCAAAAAAGTGACTAAAAAACACTTAAATATCCCTAGGCCTATTATAGCACACATGTACTATATTAGGTCTCATATCATCAATTAAGCCTAGGAAGGTTAGGTTAGTTTATGTTGTCTTTGCAACATAAGTAGAAAATCGTTTTCTGGTTTGTCCCAATCCAATAGGGACAAACTTTACACTACTTTATAATTGCGTTATAAGTCGGTATATGTACCATGGTCCTCATCCTTCCTCTCAGTACTATCAAACAGAAAGACGGGCTGTACAATATGAGTGACATGTG
>NC_091192.1:18231218-18326218 GCF_040958095.1 Procambarus clarkii | reverse complement strand
TAAAGGGTAAGCAGTTTTTCCCTTATGAATATACCACAAAAATCAGCTGCTTTAATGACACAACACTCCCTCCTATTGAAATGTTCTACAGCTCCCTAAACAAATCAGGTATAACTTTGGACGAATATAGACATTCTAAATTAGTATGGGAGGCTACAGGGTGTAGGACATTAAAAGACTACCTCCTCATTTATTTGAGGTGTGATGTAGGATTACTGGCTGACATTTTTACACACCATAGGGCAATTCTAAATGATATATATTCTTTAGAATTGACACACTATTGCAGCCTCCCAGGGTACTCCTACGACTGCTTCCTGAAAAGTAGTAGAATATCGTTGGAGTTAAGTGCAGATGTGACGTTGCACAATCTCTTATCACAAAACATACGAGGGGGTTTTACAACTGCAGTTAGGAGTTATGTCAGAGCTAACAACCGCTATGTCAACCCATCTTTTAACCCCCAGGAGGATAGGTCTTCATTCTTACTTTATCTCGACTTTAACAGCCTCTATGGGAGTTGTATGACTAGGAAATTGCCCCATGGGGGACTAAGGAGACTATCATCTGATGAGATGAACTCCTTCATTAGCGGGGGGAAGATAATGACAGAACAGCCTTTCTCTTCTAACAAAGGGTACTGGCTCTTAATTGACACCAAACTTTTAAGACCCGAAATAGCTAGACTAACAGACGATCTGCCCCTTTGTTTACACCATAGGGGAATAAGTATGGAGGATATCTCACCATTTAGTAGGGGACTTCTGGAAACAAATAACATCACACACCTCCCCCCAAAAAACATCAAACTGGTTGGAGATCATCTCCCCAAAAAACATTATTTCATATCTCTTCACCTTTTACAACTATTTATTGAGATAGGACTTGAAGTGGAAACAATACATGCAATTTACGAGTTCCACCAGTCAGATTTTATGGCAGAATTTGTTAACACCAACGTTAACAATAGAAATGCCTCCAGCAGTAATGATAGGAAAACACTCTTCAAATTACTGACGAACAGTGTTTTTGGTAAAACGCTACTGAATCCAGCTCGTTATGCCATTGACACCAAACTAGTGACTTCAGCTAGGGCCTTTTTACGAGAGGTGAAGAATCCCCGCTTTAAACGAATGGTGCATTTAGGCGACAATAAATTATTGTCTGTCAGTTCCAGACCATTCATTAAAATTACTCATCCTAATTACATTGGGTTCCAGATTCTTGAGCTAGCAAAATACAGCTTGTACCATTTTTGGTACAGGGTACTTAAGAACCACTATTCAGATAGGGTACAACTGGTGTATAGTGATACAGACAGTTTCATTTTCACCTTACTAGCTGAAGATGTCTTTAATGAGATGGGGAAAGAACCCCTTAGTTTGTGGATGGATACGAGTAATTTTCCTGAAACTCACCCCTTGTATGATCCTTCTAAAAAGGGTGTTTTAGGGCTGTTAAAGTCAGAGGTGTCAGATAAACACATCCTTGAAGTTGTGGCACTCAAGCCCAAAATGTATAGTGTGCTTTTGCTTGACAATAAAAATTCCATCACCGCTAAGGGTATTCCCCGAGCTGTGCAAAGATCTTTAACACATAACCACTTTAAAGAGACCCTTCACAGTAATGGTGTAGTAAATACTTTTAATTACTCACAAATAAGAAACATAGGGGGGCAGATGGCAACCACATTCAATACTAAGAGGGGTTTAAGTGCATTTGATGATAAGCGCTTTTACCTAAATAAATACACTAGCCTAGCGTATGGTCACCCAGACATACCATCCGAGCCCCACCCCAACACCTCAGCCCAAGGAATGTCCACCGAGAGTGAAGGTGGTGACGTCATTGAACCACAAGGAGAGGAAGGACAACACCCCACCAGCGAGAGTGAACCCTATGACGTCAGCAGTCAGTCACCTGAGGGAGGCGCACTACATCCCATTCACTCTCTGGGAGATGATGAGTCATCATCTTCGTCCCAGGAGGAGGAGGAGGAGGGGGAGGAAGACCCCACAACGGACTTGTGGGCGAGAAGGAGAGCTCTTGTTAATAAATATTATGTGGGGGGAGATGACCTACAATACGACTATGTTTAACCCTATGTACTTTGATAATATAATCTATAAATCATCAGGATTATTTCTTTTTCTCCTTCTTTAAGTATAGAGGCTTAAAATATAACCAACTTAAAAACAACTAAGGGAGGCGGGTCCCTCTTACGGTACACTCAAGGTCATCAAGTATGAGGAGGGCTGGTGAGGGGGGGGACCGCCCCTACTGCGAGGATCCTGTTTTTACACCTGTCCCATAGGGGGAGGTGGGGGGGGGGGGGTAACTACCGCTCACCTGAGTGTTTATTATACAAATATACTGTCATACTTTTCTGTATAAATGAACATGAACATGAACATAGCGACACATAATAGATACCTATCTTCACTATTTTTACGATTGTTGCTGCCCCACACCTTGGACGACCTAATATGGGGTGGCTCTAAGTGGCACTCCGCCTCTGATTTTCTTATCTGATTGCCCTTCATAGGCAGCTACTTTACTGTAAATGAACATGATCATAGTGGCGCATAATAGATACCTATCTTCACTGTTTTTTCGACTGCTACCACTCACACCTTTGGGTGACCTAATATGGAGTGGCACTATGTGGCTCCCCGCTTCTGATTTCTTATCTGATCTCCTTACATAGGTGGCTCTATGTGGCATCTCCTATTCTACTGGCATCTCCTATCTAAACACAAAGATTAATCCAGTGTAATTGGCCTGTTATGTTGGCCATTGTCTTCTGTGTTGGCATCGATATGTTCTTGTCTTGTCCTTACTCTCATGGTGGGTAGAGTAAATAGTTCCGTGATTTGGGTGTTCATGGTAGGTCGCTCTATTCTTATGTGAATTGCCTCAAGAATTTGTAATCTTCTTGAATCTTGGGTTTTGTCTATTATGCAAGTATTCTTGTTCAACATTTCTCTTGTTAGAGTAATGTCATGGGCTTGTCTCATGTGATTCCTAGGGGCACCAGATTGAAGATGGCATGTCAAACGCCTCGTCAGCTTGGTCGACGTCATACCTATGTACTTACATTGAAGGTTACATCCTTCGTGGGGGCAAGTGTACATGTATACAACGCTTGACTGCTGTAGAGGGTTCTCCGTCGGCTTCGGGCTGTTTTTGATAAGGAGTTCGGAAGTCTTCTTGGTTTTGTAGAATATTATCAGGTTTATGTTTTGGTTAGGAGTAGTACTTTTTACTCCTTTACGGATTATTTCTTTCATTATTCTTTCCTCTTTTATATGTTCACTGTGCATGGTTGATTTGTAATATAATTTTATTGGGGGTGTTGTGGTTTCTGTTCTAGGTTCTGAATTATACCAACGGTCCAAGTGTCTTCTTATAGCAGCGTTTATTTCCGCGTTGCTATATCCGTTGTTCACCAATACCTGAGTTACTCTTTCAAACTCTCTACTCACGTTGCTCCATTCAGAGCAGTGGGTAAGCGCTCGACGAATATAAGAACATAAGAACATAAGAACAAAGGTAACTGCAGAAGGCCTATTGGCCCATACGAGGCAGCTCCTATTCTATAACCACCCAATCCCACTCATATACTTGTCCAACCCGTGCTTGAAACAATCGAGGGACCCCACCTCCACAATGTTACGCGGCAATTGGTTCCACAAATCAACAACCCTGTTACTGAACCAGTATTTACCCAAGTCTTTCCTAAATCTAAACTTATCCAATTTATATCCATTGTTTCGTGTTCTGTCCTGTGTTGATACTTTTAATACCCTATTAATATCCCCCCGGTTATGTCCATTCATCCACTTGTAAACCTCTATCATGTCACCCCTAACTCTTCGCCTTTCCAGTGAATGCAACTTAAGCTTTGTTAATCTTTCTTCATATGAAAGATTTCTAATTTGGGGAATTAACTTAGTCATCCTACGCTGGACACGTTCAAGTGAATTTATATCCATTCTATAATATGGCGACCAAAACTGAACTGCATAATCTAAATGGGGCCTAACTAGAGCAAGATATAGCTTGAGAACCACACCAGGTGTCTTGTTACTAACGCTGCGATTAATAAATCCAAGTGTCCGATTTGCCTTATTACGAACATTTATGCATTGATCCTTTTGTTTTAAATTCTTACTAATCATAACTCCCAGATCCCTTTCGCAATCCGACTTCGCAATCACAACACCATCTAGCTCGTATCTTGTAACTCTATCATCATTACCTAACCTCAGAACTTTACATTTATCAGCATTAAACTGCATCTGCCAATCCTTTGACCATTTCAAAACCCTATCTAGATCAACTTGAAGTGATAGTGAGTCCTCCTCCGAATTAATTTCCCTACCGATTTTCGTATCATCGGCAAATTTGCAAATGTTGCTACTCAAACCTGAATCTAAATCATTTATATATATTATAAACAACAGAGGTCCCAGGACAGAGCCTTGAGGCACTCCACTTACAACATTTTCCCACTCTGACTTGATTCCATTTATACTAACTCTCTGTTTCCTTTGGTATAGCCATGCCCTAATCCAGCTTAATATAGCACCCCCAATACCATGAGACTCTATTTTTTTTAATCAGTCTTTCATGTGGCACTGTATCAAAAGCTTTGCTAAAGTCAAGGTATACAACATCGCAATCCTTACCACTATCAACTGCCTCAACAATGCTAGAATAAAAAGATAACAAATTTGTTAAACATGAACGGCCATTTATAAAACCATGTTGCGACTCAATTATTAATTTATGTTTTTCAAGATGAAGACGAATTTTATTTGCTATTATAGATTCGAGTAACTTTCCCACAATAGACGTTAGGCTAATTGGTCGATAGTTAGACGCAAGTGATCTATCTCCTTTCTTAAAAACTGGTATCACATTAGCAACTTTCCAAAACTCTGGCACTCTGCCTGACTCTATTGATTTATTAAATATGGTTGACAGTGGGTCACAAAGCAATAAGCATTGAGAACACTGGCTTTGTATCTTTGGGGGCACTCACTTCTACCGTTCAGGCATAATCCTATGTTGGTGGGCTTGGTATATACGTTGGTGCTTAAAGAGGTTCCTGTTTTTGTTATTAGTACATCCAAGAATGGCAGACTGTTATTTTCACTATTTTCATGTGTAAATCGGAGTACTGACTCTCTCTCTAGGTGTCTTTTTAGGTCAATTAGTTCATCTGAGTCTTTTACTATTACGAATATGTCATCTACATAACGGCAGTATACAGTTGGTTTTTGTCTGCTACTGAAGACCCTATCTTCGATGGTTCCCATATAAAAATTAGCAAATAAAACTCCTAAGGGGGAGCCCATTGCTACTCCGTCTATTTGTAAATACATGTCTCCTTGTGGACTGATGAAAGGGGCTTCCTTTGTACATGCTTCGAGAAGACTTTTCAAGTGTGGCTCAGGTATGTCTAATTTGGGGGTCTCGTCTCTGTATACTCTGTCCAGTATCATTCCTATGGTTGTGTCGACTGGGACGTTGGTAAAAAGGGATTCAACGTCCAGGGAAGCGATGATTCCATCGGGCTGGGTAGATTTGGTCAATTCTAGGAAATCTGCTGATGATTGTAGACTAAACTTACTTAGCATAAGAACATAAGAACAAAGGTAACTGCAGAAGGCCTATTGGCCCATACGAGGCAGCTCCTATTCTATAACCACCCAATCCCACTCATATACTTGTCCAACCCGCGCTTGAAACAATCGAGGGACCCCACCTCCACCACGTTACGCGGCAATTGGTTCCACAAATCTACAACCCTGTTACTGAACCAGTATTTACCCAAGTCTTTCCTAAATCTAAACTTATCCAATTTATACCCATTGTTTCGTGTTCTGTCCTGTGTTGATACTTTTAATACCCTATTAATATCCCCCTTGTTATGTCCATTCACCCACTTGTAAACCTCTATCATGTCGCCCCTAACTCTTCGCCTTTCCAGTGAATGCAACTTAAGCTTTGTTAATCTTTCTTCATATGAAAGATTTCTAATTTGGGGAATTAACTTAGTCATCCTACGCTGGACACGTTCAAGTGAATTTATATCCATTCTATAATATGGCGACCAAAACTGAACTGCATAATCTAAATGGGGCCTAACTAGAGCAAGATATAGCTTGAGAACCACACCAGGTGTCTTGTTACTAACGCTGCGATTAATAAATCCAAGTGTCCGATTTGCCTTATTACGAACATTTATGCATTGATCCTTTTGTTTTAAATTCTTACTAATCATAACTCCCAGATCCCTTTCGCAATCCGACTTCGCAATCACAACACCATCTAGCTCGTATCTTGTAACTCTATCATCATTACCTAACCTCAGAACTTTACATTTATCAGCATTAAACTGCATCTGCCAATCCTTTGACCATTTCAAAACCCTATCTAGATCAACTTGAAGTGATAGTGAGTCCTCCTCCGAATTAATTTCCCTACCGATTTTCGTATCATCGGCAAATTTGCAAATGTTGTTACTCAAACCTGAATCTAAATCATTTATATATATTATAAACAACAGAGGTCCCAGGACAGAGCCTTGAGGCACTCCACTTACAACATTTTCCCACTCTGACTTGATTCCATTTATACTAACTCTCTGTTTCCTTTGGTATGGCCATGCCCTAATCCAGCTTAATATAGCACCCCCAATACCATGAGACTCTATTTTTTTAATCAGTCTTTCATGTGGCACTGTATCAAAAGCTTTGCTAAAGTCAAGGTATACAACATCGCAATCCTTACCACTATCAACTGCCTCAACAATGCTAGAATAAAAAGATAACAAATTTGTTAAACATGAACGGCCATTTATAAAACCATGTTGCGACTCAATTATTAATTTATGTTTTTCAAGATGAAGACGAATTTTATTTGCTATTATAGATTCGAGTAACTTTCCCACAATAGACGTTAGGCTAATTGGTCGATAGTTAGACGCAAGTGATCTATCTCCTTTCTTAAAAACTGGTATCACATTAGCAACTTTCCAAAACTCTGGCACTCTGCCTGACTCTATTGATTTATTAAATATGGTTGACAGTGGGTCACAAAGCTCCTCTTTGCATTCTTTAAGCACCCTAGCAAACACTTCATCCGGCCCTGGGGATTTGTTTGGTTTGAGTTTTACTATTTGTTTAAGAACATCCTCCCTGGTAACTGCTAAACTCGTCAACCTGTCCTCGTCCCCACCCACATAGACTTGTTCGGCTGAAGGCATATTGTTAAGTTCCTCTTTAGTAAATACAGATACAAAATATTTATTAAAAATACTACTCATCTCTTCATCACTATCTGTTATTTGACCTGTCTCAGTTTTTAATGGACCTATCCTTTCCCTAGTCTTAGTACGATATAACTGAAAAAACCCTTTAGGATTTGTCTTTGCTTGCCCTGCTATGCGAACTTCATAGTTTCTTTTTGCTTTCCTTATCTCTTTTTTAACATTTCTAACCAGTTGTACGAATTCCTGTTCTAAAGTGACCTCCCCATTTTTAATCCTTTTGTACCAAGCTCTCTTTTTACCTATAAGGTTCTTCAAATTCTTTGTTATCCACTTTGGGTCATTAGTATACGATCTATTCAATTTGTATGGTATACTACGTTCCTGTGCTTTGTTTAGAATATTCTTAAATAAGTTATATATTGAATCCACATCGAAATCCCCATTTAAGTCACCTATCGCTGGGTTCATGTCTCGCTCCAAGACCGGCCCACACCCCATACCCAAACCTTACTTGGAGTGTATGGAGTTAGGAGTTCATTGAGTTTCTTTGCCAGGTGATAAGTTGGGGTTGGTATTTGGCTGATTATAGGGCGTAGTGGGTTACCTGGTTTATGCGTCTTAACATTGCCGTAGGCATATCCTAAGCCATAGTCGCCTTGAAGTTTATTGAAATGCACACTACCTTTCTTTGCGTTGATTGCTGTAATTGTTTTGTTTACTTTCCGCTTAAGGTCTTCTACGGGGTTCCTCGTGATTCGTTGAAATTTGGAGTCGTCACTTAGGATGTCGCTAATTTTGTTCATGTATTCATGAATATAAATATATATATATATATATATATATATATATATATATATATATATATATATATATATATATATATATATATATATATATATCCATTTACGCTCGAGATGTCTACCGAGAGCCGCGCTTGCGCAATCGGGAGGAGGAGGAAGACGAGAGAACGTGACCAGCCACCAGAGGACTTGGACGCCATTGACACCGTACAGCAGAGCTACGTTTCGACCATACTTATTTCGCTCTCACAACCAGTAGAGCGGTGCCACGTTATCTGGCAAATTATAGCCGTGTCGCAGACTAGTATACCTGCAATTCCATAGTCAGTGTCTTTCAAGCAGCAGCTGGAGGACGAAGGATTACTCAATTATCTACATCAACGGACACGCGGCTCGGCAGCTACGTTCACCTGTTTGTTATCATGTGGCCACAGTTAACATTTAGGCTAGTTGTCGTTAGGCCGTATATAAAATAATAAAATCCCGTACGTGTCTTTAGTAATTTTACAATCTAAATAGATGATTATTTTCATTATTTCTGCAGAAGAAATTTACAGTGCTTGATTATAAATTGCACAGATATTTGCTAAAGATTTCTACAGTTATCCTTATAATGTAGGATGTATTTGTAGTTATCTATTATGTAGAAGATTTCTACAATGTAATTGCCTTCTAGTTCCAAGTCGACGTCAACCGAGGTGCTAGGCTTCCCACCTTTACTTGCAACAATTTGCCCTATGCAACACGTCGTCGGTGGAGCGTGGCAACCGATTACACCTCTCTAGATTTACAGCTACGCTGTCGCTTTTTTTATCTGTAGTAATAACTCTGTAGTTACAGTAGTGATCTCCCAATGAGATCAATTACATTAACCCTTTGATTTATATCTACCGTACTATTCTATCCAGTAGTATATTGAGGTGCATTTACCTCCAATTAATATTATATAATCAACCTTATTTACTTTCATAATTTATTTACTCTGGTGAAGAACCAGCACCAGAATAATGCTAGGGATGTATTAATCTTTTAGCATGTAACCCCCCAATTTTGTGCAGGTTAATTTGACTCCATTTATGTAAGAAATACAGTTTCACTAAGATCCATAGGACACTAGTTCTTGGGATCAGTTTAATCCATTCTCGTTTTGTTTCCCACTTTTTCTCAAAGTGGTGGTCCTTCATAGCTATCGAAGTATTTATTTAATTACAAGTTATTGGAGTCAGGTTTTCCCCCACAATAAGGGCTATACCTACCTTTTCAGTGTATTTACACGGAAAATTTATTATATAAATATATATTTATCTTTTAAATTGTTTAAAATTATAAATATGATCATATATATATTTTAGTTTTTTTTTTTAGCCCTGGACTAAAATATCAGTTAGATCACTGACATCAGTAACCAATGTGAAAGGCTTAGAAAAACCTAGGTACCTAAAAACAGGTGAAGAGATCACTGCGTTTAGAGGTTATTTAAAGCCTGGTCTTGATCGTCACCCCAAACAAATGGTTCATCGGTTCTCTGTAGTTTTGAAAACGGTCACAGAGAATCCCGCAATAAATGTACGATAGAATCCGACAAGATCTGTGAATTGTCCATCAGGTTCTACGTTACGTGGAGTTGAACAGTTTGGGACAGCAATAATTTATTATTAATCCTAGGTGATTCTTGAAGGGGTTACTTTCTCCTAAGAAGTTAATTTTTCCCTTTGGAAACGTGCACCGTGAGTTTTATCTCTGACTTTGCTTCTGTAAGTTTTGCAAGTACTCGTTCAAATTCTGAATTTAATGACTTTGAATGTCTTGTGACAAATATTAAATCATCGAGATACACTAGAACATTGCTACTTATCAGTCTGCGAAAGAGGTTCGTCATAAGCCTAGGAAAAGTTATTGGGCTGCTAGGCAAGCCAAATGGATTTCTGTTGAAATTCAGGTTACCCAAATAACCATTAGGAGTATTAAAAGCTGTCATCCGTTTACTTTCCTCATCAAGTGGGATTAACCAGAACACTTGCAACTAAAGTTGAAAAGACCTTGTTTCGTCCTAATTTTTGTAGTAAATTATTTAGGACTGGGAATGGGAAACGACTAGTTACAATTACGTTATTTAACTGACGATAATCAATGACGCAAATCTGTCCTCTTACAAATTACATCGCTTTTCGCTCGTATGCGCTACGGCCAAATATCGATGTAATTAAAAATGGAAATTTATTTCCCAATTAAATTTTGATTTTTTTTTCAAAACAGCAAGTTAGGGGTCCTCTGGTAGATTAGGAGGGCAGGAAGTTCTAAGGTTTCAAAACGTCATGAAACCCGTTAATTGAAAGTTTCCTCTCCTTACCTAAGGGCCTAAGCCAGAGAACCAAAAACAGAAAACAGGACAATACGTCACTTTCGTGAGCCGTGAGAAATAATGAACATAAGATAAATTATTCGTAGGTTTTCTGTAGACACTAAACTTTAGTGAAAAATCTTCCCTCTTCCCTATGAATAAATACATCTAGGAAAGGCAAACATTTATCAATAGAGCTGACTTGATCATTAAGTTTGGCTACAAATTCGTCTGTGTTTACATCTGTAGGCCATATACACAAAATATCATCAACGGCCTACAGATGTAAACACAGACGAATTTGTAGCCAAACTTAATGATCAAGTCAGCTCTATAAAATTTACTATGGCGACTGAAATTGATAAATGTTTACCATTCCTAGATGTACTTATTCATAGGGAAGATTTTTCACTAAAGTTTATTGTCTACAGAAAACCTACTAATAATTTATCTTATGTTCATTATTTCTCTGGGCATAGATACAATGTGAAAATATCAATTTTTTCTTCAATGTATCTAAGAGCTCTTCGGGTTGTGAGTCCAGAATTCTTAGATGATGAGTTTAAGAATATTGATTCTATTGGTCCCAAGCTTTGTTATCCACTGAGTTTTTTGAAGTTTGCCGTAGCAAAGCATGTCGTACATATTTTAATAATATATGCAGTGAGAAAATTCGCCCAAAGAATGTGTTATGTTTACCATATTTCTCTGTGTTTGAAAATATGGTCAAGGCCTTGAAACTTTTTGATATACATGTATTGTTTAGCTACCAAAATACTGTTATTTATACTGTTAGTGAACTATTAGTTAGAAACAGCCATCGTAGTGATAATTGTGTCATTTATAAAATACCTTGTAAAGACTGAAATTGGATGTCTGCCCAACATAGAACCTAAGATTTGAAATGTAGAGTTTCGCAACATAAATACTCTGTAAGACATTGCTAATTGTCTAATGCTTTGGTTTGTTCATTTGTCAGAAAATACTCACCAAATTGATTGGGAGATGTCTTCTTCAATAACGAATTGTAAAAGCACTTATGGCAGGAACATGATTGAATATGATGACCAGACTGTTACGTACCTCTATAAGATACGTAATTAAATAAATTAATTTGTACCTATATATGCCTTGCGTATAATATGATTACATGTATGTACATATAAATATTCCTTACTTGTATGCAAGTTATGTGTTATATATTTCATCGCATATTGCAATAAGCCCAACTTACCAACCGTGGGAACGATTGTTTTCTTTGTTTGCTCACGGCTGATCCCGTGGGAAAAGTGGTTTGTAATGATCATAAGTGGGTAACAGTATGTGAATTCTGTAATTGTTTGAACATTAGGCGGCAAGTGTCCGTGGGAGAGTTTTAGTGCTGGTGGGCGCGCCAACATTTCCCTCTGTTGTTTCATTTTAATTACTGCATGAAGTGATAATTACATTACCTGTTATGCATGTTAATCTGAGCATTAATTAACTTAGTTTAAGATTACTCTTGTCACAATATATTGCTCCATGTAAGTTTAAGTCCTAGGGACCATTCAAGCTTGTTCGCATTTGTGTTCCTCATGTGTGCCCCAACCTTACCTTGAGGTTACCTTGAGGTGCTTCCGGGGCTTAGCGTCCCCGCGGCCCGGTCGTCGACTAGGCCTCCTGGTTGCTGGACTGATCAACCAGGCTGTTGGACGCGGCTGCTCGCAGCCTGATGTATGAGTCACAGCCTGGTTGATCAGGTATCCTTTGGAGGTGTTTATCCAGTTCTCTCTTGAACACTGTGAGGGGTCGGCCAGTTATGCCCCTTATGTGTAGTGGAAGCGTGTTGAACAGTCTCGGGCCTCTGATGTTGATAGTTCTCTCTTGAACACTGTGAGGGGTCGGCCAGTTATGCCCCTTATGTGTAGTGGAAGCGTGTTGAACAGTCTCGGGCCTCTGATGTTGATAGTTCTCTCTCAGAGTACCTGTTGCACCTCCGCTTTTCAACGGGGGTATTCTGCACATCCTGCCATGTCTTCTGGTCTCATGTGATGTTATTTCTGTGTGCAGGTTTGGGACCAGCCCCTCTAACATTTTCCACGTGTAAATTATTATATATCTCTCCCGCCTGCGCTCAAGGGAGTACAGATTTAGGCTCTTTAGTCGGTCCCAATAGTTTAGGTGTTTTACTGAGTGAATTCTAGCAGTATAGGATCTCTGCACGCTCTCCAGGTCGGCAATTTCTCCAGCTTTGAAAGGGGCTGTCATTGTGCAGCAGTACTCCACTCTAGAGAGCACAAGCGTTTTGAAAAGTGTCATCATCGGTATAGCATCTCTAGTGTGAACAGTTCTTGTTATCCAACCTGTCATTTTTCTTGCAGTTGTGACGTCTACTTTATTGTGTTCTTTAAAGGTAAGGTCTTCCGACATGAGTACACCCAGATCCTTTACATTGCCTTTTCGTTCTATGTCATGATTTGCCTGAGTTTTGTACGTGGTTTCCGTTTTTATATTTTCATTTTTTCCATAGCGCATGAGCTGGAACTTATCTTCGTTAAACACCATATTATTTTCTGTAGCCCATAGAAAGACCTGATCTACATCTGACTGGAGGTTTGCCGTGTCCTCTATGTTGCCTACTCTCATGAAGATCCTAGTGTCATCTGCAAAGGATGATACAGTGCTATAGGTTGTGTTCTTGTCTATGTCCGATATGAGGATGAGAAAAAGTACTGGAGCAAGCTCAGTACCCTGGGGGACTGAGCTCTTCACGGTTGATGGGCTGGATTTTATTTTGTTGACTATTACGCATTGGGTTCTGTTGGTCAGGAAATTGTAGATCCATCTGCCTATTTTTCCGGTAATTCCTTTTGAACGCATTTTATGTGCAATAACGCCATGATCACATTTATCAAAAGGTTTTTCCGAAATCTGTGTAAATTACATCAGCGTTTTGTTTGTCTTCCATAGCATCTAATGCCATATCATAGTGGTCCAGCAACTGCGACAGGCAAGAGCGCCCTGTTCTGAAACCATGTTGTCCGGGGTTATGGAGATGCTGTAATTCCATGCATTTTGTGATCTTACTTCTTAGCACTCTCTCAAAATTTTTTATAATGCGCGATGTTAGTGCTATCGGTCTGTAATTTTTTGCCTCTGCCTTATTTCCTCCTTTATGAAGTGGTGCTATCTCTGCTGTTTTTAGTATATCAGGAATAACGCCAGTATCTAGGCTTTGTCTCCACAGAATGTGGAGGGCCTGCGATAGTGGTTTTTTATAGTTCTTGATGAATATGGAGTTCCAAGAATCCGGGCCTGGTGCAGAGTGCATAGGCATACTGTTTATGGCTTCTTCAAAATCTAGTGGGGATAGGGTGACGTCTGATATATGATTTGATGTTGGTATCATACCCATGAAAAATTCATTTGGGTTATCAATCTTTAGTGCGTTTAATAGCTCACTGAAAACAGAGTCGCACTGCTTCCTCAGTAGCTCGCTCATTTCTTTGTTGTCATCGGTGAAAGTTCCATCTCCCTTTCGCAGGGGCCCGATACTAGATGTGGTTTTTGATCTTGATTTTGCATAGGAGAAAAAATATTTCGGATTTCTCTCTATTTCACTGATGGCCTTTTGCTCTCAAAGAATGAGGTGATTTGATAAAATGCTATGCCCAAGATTACCATCCGAGTGCCGGTGGGGAAGTGGTTCAAATAGCTTTGACTATCACTTCCTTTTCTCCGGTCGTGATGGTCAAGCGGATTAAGGCATCCTGTAGATACCAGTTGCGTTGCTCCTGGCAGTATGGGTTCGAGTCACTTCTGGGGTGAGTTTTCAGTCACATATATAACTGAAAACTCACACACAAGAAGTGACTTGAACCCATACTGACAGAAGCAATGCATCTGATGTACAGGATCCCTTATCCACTCGACCAACACAACCGGACAAAAGGGGATGGTAGCTGAGGCTAATTCCCCATCCCCTCGCCGGCACTGTTAGTAATCTTGGGCATGGTATTTTATCAAATCACCTCATTCTTTGGGGCACACGTGAGGAACACAAATGCGAACAAGCCTGAACGGTCTCCAGGCATATATGCCACTGAAAACTCACACCCCAGAAGTGCATACTACTTCTGGCAGTATGGGTTCGAGTCACTTCTGGGGTGTGAGTTTTCAGTGGCATATACGCCTGGAGACCGGTCAGGCTTGTTCGCATACATACATATATATATATATATATATATATATATATATATAATATAATATTATATATATATATATATATATATATATAATATATAATATTATATATATATATATATATATATATATATATATATATATATATATATATATATATATATATATAATATATGTCGTACCTAGTAGCCAGAACGCACTTGTCAGCCTACTATGCATTTCCCGATATGCCTAATAAGCCAAGTTTTCATGAATTGTTTTTCGACTACCTAACCTACATAACCTAACCTAACTTCTTCGGCTACCTAACCTAACTTAACCTATAAAGATAGGTTAGGTTAGGTAGGGTTGGTTAGGTTCGGTCATATATCTACGTTAATTTTAACTCCAATAAAAAAAAATTGACCTCATACATAATGAAATGGGTAGCTTTATCATTTCATAAGTAAAAAAATTGAGAAAATACATTAATTCAGGAAAACTTGGCTTATTTCGCAAATCGGGCCTTGCATAGCAGGCCAAGTACGACGTTCTGGCTACTAAGTACAACATGTATATAATATATATATATATATATATATATATATATATATATATATATATATATATATATATATATATATATATATATATAATCCCAGGATGGAACCCCAAAGCAAGCAGACTAATTCTTGGGTACCTATTTACTGCCAGAGGAACAGGTGCATTAGATGATAGAAAACGCGTCCAACCATATCTGTCCCGCCTGGTATTCGAACCCGGAATTCCGTATTGTATGTAAAAAACGATCCCGACTTTGGTATTGTCAGGGACAGGAAGCTTCTACTTTGGCTTTTCTTAGTTCTCCTTGGGACATGGCCAACTACACTCCACACGATGAAACCCTCAGCAGTTGCCTTTTTCTTGGGTATCTACTTAACTGTTAAGTGAATAGAAGCATCAGGGTAAACATTGCTCAACCGTCACAGGTGCCATGATTGTGAGCCAAGAACCTAGATTATTATGCTACAGGACCCTAAAAACACATAAGTTACGCTGCGGACAGGATTCGAACCTGTGCGGGCAAAGCCCAATGGATTTCAAGTCCATCTCCTTAACCACTCGGACACCGCAGCTCTGTGTATACAAGTATGTGCGTGTGTGTGTTGTATAACTTTAATATAGTGTATCATAATATTTATAGAATACAACTATGAAAGTTTATCGACATTCATTAACACAAGACAAATGCGTGTACCGGCTTTGAATATCATATGGTATTAATTAGTATATACTTTTAAGAAAATACGTAATACGTTAAAATTGTTGAATGTGTCCCCATGGGGTCGGCCATCGCTAGGACGAGACTACCCCGAGGCCAGAGGACAGCTTAACGCAGCGCGGCGGGGCACGGTGCGTGTTGGCCCCGGGGGCGGGGCACACGGTGTTGCCCCCGGGGGCGGGGCACACGGTGTTGCCCCCAGGGGCGGGGCACACGGTGTTGCCCCGGGGGTGGGGTACACGGTGTTGCCCCCGGGGGCGGGGCACACGGTGTTGCCCCCGGGGGCGGGGCACACGGTGTTGCCCCCGGGGGTGGGGCACACGGTGTTGCCCCCGGGGGTGGGGCACACGGTGTTGGCCCCGGGGGCGGGGCACACGGTGTTTCCCCCGGTGGTGAGGAACACGGTGGTGCCCCCGGGGGTGGGGCACACGGTGTTGCCCCCGGGGGTGGGGCACACGGTGTTGGCCCCGGGGACGGGGCACACGGTGTTTCCCCCGGGGGTGAGGAACACGGTGGTGCCCCCGGGGGTGGGGCACACGGTGTTGCCCCGGGGGTGGGGCACACGGTGTTGCCCCCGGGGGTGGGGCACACGGTGTTGCCCCCGGGGGTGGGGCACACGGTGTTGCCCCCGGGGGTGGGGCACACGGTGTTGCCCTGGGGGTGGGGTACACGGTGTTGTCCCGGGGGTGGGGCACACGGTGTTGGCCCCGGGGGCGGGGCACACGGTGTTTCCCCGGGGGTGAGGAACACGGTGTTGCCCCCGGGGGTGAGGAACACGGTGGTGCCCCCGGGGGTGAGGAACACGGTGTTGCCCCCGGGGGTGAGGAACACGGTGTTGCCCCCGGGGGTGAGGAACACGGTGTTGCCCCCGGGGGTGAGGAACACGGTGTTGCCCCCGGGGGTGAGGAACACGGTGTTGCCCCCGGGGTGAGGAACACGGTGTTGCCCCCGGGGGTGAGGAACACGGTGGTGCTCCCGGGGGTGAGGAACACGGTGTTGCCCCCGGGGGTGAGGAACACGGTGTTGCCCCCGGGGGTGAGGAACACGGTGTTGCCCCCGGGGGTGAGGAACACGGTGTTGCCCCCGGAGGTGAGGAACAAGGTGTTGCCCCTGGGGGCGGGGCACACGGTGGTGCCCCGGGGGCGGGGCACACGGTGGTGCCCCCGGGGGCGGGGCACACGGTGGTGCCCCCGGGGGCGGGACACACGGTGCGGGTTGCCCCCGGGGGGGTCGAACACGGTGCGGGTTGACCCCCGGGGGGGCACGGTGCGGGTTGACCCCCGGGGGAGGGGCACGGTGCGGGTTGACCCCCGGGGGGGGGGGGGGAACACGGTGTGGGTTGACCCCGGGGGCGGGCACACGGTGCGGGTTGACCCTGGGGTGGGAACACGGTGCGGGTTGAGTCCCGGGGGGGGGGGGAACACGGTGTGGGTTGATCCCGGGGGGGGGGGAAACACGGTGCGGGTTGACCCCCCGGGGGGGGAACACGGTGCGGGTTGACCCCCGGGGGGGAACACGGTGCGGGTTGACCCCCGGGGGGGGAACACGGTGCAGGTTGACCCAGGGGGGAACACGGTGCGGGTTGACCCCCGGGGGTGGGAACACGGTGCGGGTTTACCCCCGGGGAAGGGGGAACAAGGTGCGGGTTGACTCCCGGGGGGGGGGGGGAACACGGTGTGGGTTGAAACCGGGGGGGGGGGAAACACGGTGCGGGTTGACCCCCCGGGGGGGTAACACGGTGCGGGTTGACCCCCGGGCGGGGCGGGACACACGTTGCGGGTTGACCCGGGGGGGGGGCACACGGAGCGGGTTGACCCGGGGGGGGGGGCACACGGAGCGGGTTGACCCCGGAGGGGGGGGGCACACGGTGCGGGTTGACCCCGGGGGGGGGAACACGGTGCGGGTTGACCCCGGGGGGGGGAACACGGTGCGGGTTGACCCGGGGGGGGGCGGGGCTTTCTGTACAACAAGGAGATCTGTTCTTTTAAAGTGGGGTTCTAGAAGGCCATATCGATTCTGCTTAGAAAATTCCCGAACCATTAGTGAATTAAATGTAAATGATGTATTGTCTGTTTAGAAGATGTATTTTTAATTCCTAGAATATTGTGCTTATTGTACATGAATAAGGAATTTCAAAGTAAAGGACGTAGGTTCGAACCCCCGTCACGGGCCTTGTGGATTTGTTCATTCAAAGTAAAGGTTTTAGGCACATGATGCATACGAAGAAATGTATGCATTATGCAGCTCAATACTTGCAAATTACTTGACACCAGACATTTTCAGTGCACACACCCAAGAGCCCCATGACTGTGAGCGTGAAGCAAATATTTACTGAGGTTCAGAAGAACATTGAATGATTCAATGAGTGTTCAAGGAGAGTTGAACATAGAAACATTCCCTACTTCTGGATTCTGGGTCACATGTCTCAATGTTTATATCATACTACCTCCCCATGTTAGAGACATTCATTGGAAGAGCAAAGTAGTGCCTCATCTTGGCTGTCTGATCTTGATGCTGCCAGGGAGGGAAAGACAAATTTGATTGAATATATATATATATATATATATATATATATATATATATATATATATATATATATATATATATATATATATATATATATATATGTGTGTGTATATCACGAAAATAAACACGTGATTAAGAATGTGACAATGTCAGACCACGGAGGAAAAATGAAACAGGAAATTTCCTTAAGTACTTTCGTATATTAAATACATCTTCAGAAGGTCCTTCTGAAGATGTATTTAATATACGAAAGTACTTAAGGAAATTTCCTGTTTCATTTTTCCTCCGTGGTCTGACATTGTCATATATATATATATATATATATATATATATATATATATATATATATATATATATATATATATATATATATATATATAATATATATATATATATATATATATATATATATATATATATATATATATATATAATATATATATATATATATATATATATATATATATATATATATATATATATATATATATAATTTATATTTATATATACGAACAAGCCTGAATCGCCCCCAGGACTATATGCAACTGAAAACTCACACCCGAGAAGTGACTCGAACCCATACTGCCAGGAGCAATGCAACTGGTATGATTAAGGCGTCCTGTACATACCAGTTGCGTTGCTCCTGGCAGTATGGGTTCGAGTCACTTCTGGGGGTGTGAGTTTTTAGTTATATATATATATATATATATATATATATATATATATATATATATATATATATATATAAATAATATAGAAAATATCAAAGTGTTCAGTGAGGATCCACAAGGTCTTCTCTGAGTACTCTTTATTTTCTTCTCCGAGGCTATGGGTCCCTACACTTGCACCAGAGGTGGTACCCCTATATATATATATATATATATATATATATATATATATATATATATATATATGTCGTACCTAGTAGCCAGAACTCACTTACCAGCCTACTATGCAAGGCCCAATTTGCCTAATAAGACAAGTTTTCATGAATTAATTGTTTTTCGACTACCTAACCTAACCTAACCTAACTTTTTCGGCTACCTAACCTAACCTAACCTATAAAGATAGGTTAGGTTAGGTTAGGTAGGGTTGGTTAGGTTCGGTCATATATCTACGTTAATTTAAACTCCAATAAAAAAAAATTGACAACATACATAATGAAATAAGTAGATTTATCATTTCATAAGAAAAAAATTAGAGAAAATAACTTAATTCAGGAAAACTTGGCTTATTAGGCAAATCGGGCCTTGCATAGTAGGCTGAGAAGTGCATTCTGGCTACTAGGTACGACATATATATATATATATATATATATATATATATATATATATATATATATATATATATATATATATATATAATGTGTATATATATATGTATATATTTATATATATTCCCTAAATAGTTCCCACCTCGTTACATGATACTGTAAATGATAAATGGAAAAATATACAATTTTACTTAAACAATTTTGAAATACTTTCTGACCGTGTACAATTGTAGTAAAGAGTTATGAACATGCCGTATGCTGACACATCGCCATTGTTTCCTCACTTGAGTGTGTTGAGGCTGTCGCAGATTGTTTAACCTCATTTATCAGTGGCTTTAGAGAAAACATTCTTGTGTCAAATTAACTGAGATACCTATCAGGAATAGTCTAAAGAGGAGTGAAGGAGTATGGGATAATAAAAAAAAAATAATAGGTCTGCCAGACAGTTTTATGTATGGGAGCCATCTTTGAAACTCCTTCAAACAACATCCCGATTTCATGCTGCTTTGTGATCTATTATCGTGAGGAATTATTTTTTAATTAACACGCTAAAGAAGCGCGGCATATGTGAAGTTACCCAAGACTATATGAAGGGTTACATGATTTGTAACACTTAAGTCCATATCTGTACTGGCAAACTTTGGGTGCATTATGGAGAATGGAGAATATTCTCAAGAACACGGGAGTGGATAAAGAAATTGCCAAGCACCAGGTATCTCACCCCAGCAGGTCTGAAGAGATCGTGACCCAGATCTTGATGGCAGTGTCCGCACACTCACAACCCTTCCCGTGTATTCCTCCAGCACTGCAGTCTTGGGCCGCACCGACCCGGAGTTTATCTTCAAGAAGCATCTTGCCGCATAAGAGTTATCCCGCCCATATTTTAGCTGTTGCATATTTTGTGATATTATCCTCGTGCCATGGCCTCGGGCCTTATAAACATCCGAGATGACGGCGCCCACCATATAGTATTAAAAGGAATGTGATATTTTGAAATTGACCAATTTCCACTGAGGAATTGGGCGAATTTGTGTTTTTTTGTTAAAATAAAAGCAACATATGAATAAAAGTAATATCTATTTGTGCTAAACTTGTACATAGGTGACTATAAAAGATTTAGAAGTGAGTAGTTTAAAGTTAATTTCGAGATTTACGATTATATTATAAATGATGGTGATAATATTTATTCAGGTAAAAATACATACTTACAAAATGAGTTACAAACAGAATGTTGGATTCGTAGATAGAGCTTACACACAGAAATCACAATAGCGTGATGTATCAAATGAACAAATCCACAACTGATGATGTATCAATTCATTTGATACATCACGCTATTGTGATTTCTGTGTGTAATGAAGTAAGGGCGAAGAAGTAGAACGGCCAATTGACATAGCTCGAGTGCATGGGGGAGTTGTGTAAAACCCTGGTTTGTGTCTCGGAGAGGCTGCAGGATCCAAGTAAATTCAGTAGAATTTCTAGTTGCAATTCTTATACCATGTCGTAGCTCAGTCGATTAAGGCAGCGTCTGGGATGCTCTCGGACGTAGGTTCGAATCCTCGTCACGGCCCTTGTGGATTTGTTCATTAGATAGAGCTTAGTATATTCTATATCTAAAGCCACAGCGCACAATATACCTAATTGCACAGCGTTTCGGGCAGAATTTCGTGTAATCACTTATACAAATCAGCCCCAAATGTCGTGTCCCATCGTGTTCTTGGTATGAGCGGTGTTCTGAGTGGTGCACGTCCTGGTGGCAGTGCTCGCCTCGCGCCTCTTACTACGCTCCCAGTGTTCTTGAATTTATGAAGATGACTTCCTATGGTATAGTGATAAGACTCGCCTGGCGTTTCTCGAGCGCTTTGTCCTGGGTTCGTATTTTGGCCGGGGAGGATTTACTGGGCGTCAATCCTTAACTATAGCCTCTGTTTACCCAACAGAGGTACAATGGGTACCAGGTTGTTAAATGACTTGGCGGGTCGTATTCCGGGGAACATAGGGACTTGCCCGAAACGCTACACGTGCTAGTGGCTGTTGCGGGTTGGTACAAGAATGTTAGAACTCTTGTAACAGTTGAGCAGCGAAGTTGCAGAATCTGTGATGAGAGTGACGGACACCGCCTTGACCACTATCTACGTGAATGTGAACAGCTGAGAGATATCAGAAATATGTGTAAAATGATAAACCCCACATTGTTTGAGTTAGGAAAATAGCTATTTCTCAAATATTGATACTGTTCTTAAAAGATTCCCCCATTTTGCACCCGCAAGATAACGTAAGCTTTTAAGGGTTGACAGATGTTAATCTTGTTTGAGGAGCTGTTCACTTGAGACAGTTAATTTAGTCCCAGCTGTGTATGGGTACAAGTGACAGGATGAACAACCCAGCGGGTTTTCTTCCTGTTGGGGAGTGTTGTACATGATGCAATACCTGTATGTCCACTCACAGGATGAGTGACGCTGCCCAATAAACTCGCCCCTCGGGGCAAAATTTAAAAATGTAAAACTCTTGTATGTATAAATAATAATAATATTGAGCATCACGGATATGGTCTTGTAAAGAGACATTCTGCAGTCAGTTGTGTCGGCGTTCTTACTAGAGACTCAACCAGCCCCACATAGTTGTCGGTCGTGTGACTGAACAGGAAACCCCGAACCCCCTGTGACAAAGCTGCTACAAGCCGCTTTCTCCTTCCTACGGAGCTTCTTGAGGAATTCCTTGCAATTCTGGATCTTCATTGTCTGTGGTCCGATGGAAACACCAACACTGACCTTGGCCTCAGCTTAGGGAAGAAGGTACTTGAAGGCTGTCGACGCCTTACCAAGTGCTGTGACAAATTGTATCATGGAGCCCAATTCCATGTGCAGTGGCGGCAACCGACAACCAGAGCGCAACTCCATAGTCTCCTGAGACTGATGGATGCCTACTACTAGTGGTGGCATTAGACCCTTCCGAGGTCCACCAGAGACTCCCACTTGGCGTCGTTCCTCCCCACAGAAAAGTCTTTGGGACAGCAGGGCTGGGTGGCCCTGCTGTCCCAAAGACAAAGAGAGCAATGAAACCTGGTCCAACCCCCTGAAGACCCGCCAGGAATGTTACCATTTTGGAGTCTTAGATGACAAACCGGTCATACTTCAACACGTCTGTTACTACTCACACTTGGTAAAGCTAGTGTTCCTGGCAGCAGCCTCTAAAGCTCCTTATTGACCTGTTATCACAATTTGCTGTCTATAGGTTTCCTTAGTGAAAACCACTATTTAAAAAGAATGAAAAACCAGTTTACTCTTTGGAATGCACAAATAGAAAAATAAACTAGTACAGTCAGGATTAACAATTAAATGATTATGGGCTTATGACCACTGACACACTGTAATATGTAGAACTTAGTTATAAATCTCATGAATACCAGACTCATTACAAACACACAACCTGAAGCAAATAACAAACACAACTTAACTCACCCAGTCTACACCACAACCCGCCTATATACCTGACTCCTCCTGGCTCCTACTGACGGTGGGAGCTTCCCAGACACACTGTAGCCTCAACACGACGTAATGACACAAACGGCACACTTTCTCACTCTCATAACACGACCATACACTATTAATATACGTATTAATACAATGGACATACTTGAAACAATATACTTAAATAATTATACTTCTTGTTCTGGAAATAATATCCATTCAGTGACGCACACAGCTGGTACCACAGACATACACAGCTGGTACCACAGACATACACAGCTGGTACCACAGACATTCACAGCTGGTACCACAGACACATACACAGCTGGTACCACAGACATACACAGCTGGTACCACAGACATTCACAGCTGGTACCACAGACACATACACAGCTGGTACCACAGACATACACAGCTGGTACCACAGACACACACAGCTGGTACCACAGACATACACAGCTGGTACCACAGACACACACAGCTGGTACCACAGACACACACACAGCTGGTACCACAGACACACACAGCTGGTACCACAGACACACACAGCTGGTACCACAGACACACACAGCTGGTACCACAGACACACACAGCTGGTACCACAGACATACACAGCTGGTACCACAGACATACACAGCTGGTACCACAGACACACAGCTGGTACCACAGACACACACAGCTGGTACCACAGACACACACAGCTGGTACCACAGACACACACAGCTGGTACCACAGACACACACAGCTGGTACCACAGACACACACAGCAGGTACCACAGACACACACAGCTGGTACCACAGACACACACAGCTGGTACCACAGACACACACAGCTGGTACCACAGACACACACAGCTGGTACCACAGACACACACAGCTGGTACCACAGACACATACAGCTGGTACCACAGACACACACAGCTGGTACCACAGACACATACAGCTGGTACCACAGACACACACAGCTGGTACCACAGACACACACAGCTGGTACCACACATACACAGCTGCTACCACAGACACATGCAGCTGGTACCACAGACACATACAGCTGGTACCACAGACACATACAGCTGGTACCACAGACACATACAGCTGGTACCACAGACACACACAGCTGGTACCACACATACACAGCTGGTACCACAGACACAGCTGGTACCACAGACACACACAGCTGGCACCACACATACACAGCTGGTACCACAGACACATGCAGCTGGTACCACAGACACATACAGCTGGTACCACAGACACATACAGCTGGTACCACAGACACATACAGCTGGTACCACAGACACATACAGCTGGTACCACAGACACACACAGCTGGTACCACAGACACACACAGCTGGTACCACAGACACACACAGCTGGTACCACAGACATACACAGCTGGTACCACACATACACAGCTGGTACCACAGACACATGCAGCTGGTACCACACATACACAGCTGGTACCACAGACACATACAGCTGGTACCACAGACACATACAGCTGGTACCACAGACACACACAGCTGGTACCACACATACACAGCTGGTACCACAGACACACACAGCTGGTACCACAGACACACACAGCTGGTACCACACATACACAGCTGGTACCACAGACACATGCAGCTGGTACCACAGACACATACAGCTGGTACCACAGACACACACAGCTGGTACCACAGACACACACAGCTGGTACCACAGACACACACAGCTGGTACCACAGACACACACAGCTGGTACCACAGACACACACAGCTGGTACCACAGACACACACAGCTGGTACCACAGACGCACACAGCTGGTACCACAGACACACACAGCTGGTACCACACATACACAGCTGGTACCACACATACACAGCTGGTACCACAGACACATACAGCTGGTACCACAGACACACACAGCTGGTACCCCAGACACACACAGCTGGTACCACACATACACAGCTGGTATCACACATACACAGCTGGTACCACACATACACAGCTGGTACCACACATACACAGCTGGTACCACAGACACATGCAGCTGGTACCACAGACACATACAGCTGGTACCACAGACACATACAGCTGGTACCACAGACACATACAGCTGGTACCACAGACACATACAGCTGGTACCACAGACACATACAGCTGGTACCACAGACACACACAGCTGGTACCACACATACACAGCTGGTACCACAGACACACACAGCTGGTACCACACATACACAGCTGGTACCACAGACACACACAGCTGGTACCACAGACACATACAGCTGGTACCACAGACACACACAGCTGGTACCACACATACACAGCTGGTACCACAGACACACACAGCTGGTACCACACATACACAGCTGGTACCACAGACACACAAACTGATCGTGTCACATACCCGTCCAGCACCCGTGGCCATACTCATACACCGCTCCACTAACCAACTCTTATACAGTATAATACAACAGTGTAGTATAATAGCATAACTGCAATACAATCACATAAAATATATAACATAACATAGCACTATGAAAGGAAACCAGAAATATGGGGAACTGTAATTCATAACTAATTTGAGGCGTGATGAAAAGTATAATATTTAGAATTTGATTAGTTAGTAACCGGGTCACTACATCATCCAGCAAGGTCTTGATGCTCTTGAAATCCTCTGATGTATTTACACCAATATTTATACACAAGTTTAATCCCATTAACGTGATACTATCAAAGAACAAGTCCACAGGAGCCGTGATGAGGGTTCGAACCTATGCGTCGGATGTTACAGTCGTGGTACAGTTGACTCTAGAGCGCGTCTGGGAACACTCAACCCATTGGTTCGAACCCTCATCAAGGCTCCGGTGGATTTAGTAGTATTTATATTATGAGAAAGTTCTAGAAAGTTCTAAAGGTACTCCCAGTTTACTTAGCACTGAATCTGTTTGGAATGTTCTGGAAAGTAGGCAAGTGTAAAGGCAACACCGTCCTTTGTGCAAGTACGAACCTTGTGGGGGAAATAATAGCCATTTTCTGCACTTTAGAGACCTAGACCAATTAGTAACCCTTATTACCCCAGCAACACAAAAATAATTATTTGTTACAGAGTGTAATTGGTTCATGTGATACTTGTAAGCATTTTGGTCATATGTGCTGATGAAACGTTAACATTTTAAGAACATAAATGGCGTAGAGTAGAGCAGCGAGAAAGACAGGAAGAATGAAGACGGTGATATGGGAGATAAAGGGCGCTGGGTTCGTGAGGCAGCGTGTGTGTTAGGGTGTGGGAAGGGGGGTGGGGTAGATTGGAACCGGGTGCGGTTGGTTTTGTGTAATTGTGTTCCATGAGGTCAGGGACGTGACCCCACACCACCAGCCTGTGTGTTCCTGGCTTATCCAACACTCATGTTTATCTTGTTCCTGTGTTCTTGACCGTCCTCACTGTCTAGGCCGCTGTGTGAGCTGTGTTCTTGACCGTCCTCACTGTCTAGGCCGCTGTGTGAGCTGTGTTCTTGACCGTCCTCACTGTCTAGGCCGCTGTGTGAGCTGTGTTCTTGACCGTCCTCACTGTCTAGGCCGCTGTGTGAGCTGTGTTCTTGACCGTCCTCACTGTCTAGGCCGCTGTGTAAGCTGTGTTCTTGACCGTCCTCACTGTCTAGGCCGCTGTGTGAGCTGTGTTCTTGACCGTCCTCACTGTCTAGGCCGCTGTGTGAGCTGTGTTCTTGACCGTCCTCACTGTCTAGGCCGCTGTGTGAGCTGTGTTCTTGACCGTCCTCACTGTCTAGGCCGCTGTGTGAGCTGTGTTCTTGACCGTCCTCACTGTCTAGGCCGCTGTGTGAGCTGTGTTCTTGACCGTCCTCACTGTCTAGGCCGCTGTGTGAGCTGTGTTCTTGACCGTCCTCACTGTCTAGGCCGCTGTGTAAGCTGTGTTCTTGACCGTCCTCACTGTCTAGGCCGCTGTGTGAGCTGTGTTCTTGACCGTCCTCACTGTCTAGGCCGCTGTGTGAGCTGTAATCCTCGGCTTGTGTGGGACCCGTCAGGCTCTTAGTGTACTTAACCCCAGAGTTGTGTTATACGGTGCCGCTCTTGATCCTATTTGTGTCCTCGTTTGTCTGTAGATGACATCCCATCGCAGCTAGCAGCCACAACACCCCTTCACAGCTGGCAGCTACACCACCCCATCACAGCTGGCAGCTACACCACCCCATCACAGCTGGCAGCTACACCACCCCATCACAGCTGGCAGCTACACCACCCCATCACAGCTGGCAGCTACACCACCCCATCACAGCTAGCAGCTACACCACCCCATAACAGCTAGCAGCTACACCACCCCATCACAGCTAGCAGCTACACCACCCCATCACAGCTGGCAGCTACACCACACCATCACAGCTGGCAGCTACACCACACCATCACAGCTGGCAGCTACACCACACCATCACAGCTGGCAGCTACACCACACCATCACAGCTAGCAGCCACACCACCCCATCACAGCTAGCAGCCACACCACACCATCACAGCTGGCAGCTACACCACACCATCACAGCTAGCAGCTACACCACCCCATCACAGCTAGCAGCCACACCACACCATCACAGCTGGCAGCCACACCACAGCATCACAGCTAGCAGCCACACCACACCATCACAGCTGGCAGCTACACCACACCATCACAGCTAGCAGCTACACCACCCCATCACAGCTAGCAGCTACACCACACCATCACAGCTGGCAGCCACACCACACCATCACAGCTAGCAGCCACACCACAGCATCACAGCTAGCAGCCACACCACCCCATCACAGCTAGCAGCTACACCACACCATCACAGCTGGCAGCTACACCACACCATCACAGCTAGCAGACACACCACACCACCACAGCTGGCAGACACACCACACCACCACAGCTGGCAGCCACACCACACCATCACAGCTAGCAGCCACACCACACCATCACAGCTAGCAGACACCCCACACCATCACAGCTAGCAGACACCCCACACCATCACAGCTAGCAGCCACACCACACCATCACAGCTGGCAGCTACACCACCCCATCACAGCTAGCAGCGACACCACACCATCACAGCTGGCAGCCACACCACAGCATCACAGCTAGCAGACACCCAACACCATCACAGCTAGCAGACACCCCACACCATCACAGCTAGCAGCCACACCACACCATCACAGCTGGCAGCTACACCACACCACCACAGCTAGCAGGCACCCCACACCACCACAGCTGGCAGCCACACCACACCATCACAGCTAGCAGCCACACCACACCATCACAGCTAGCAGACACCCAACACCACCACAGCTAGCAGACACCCCACACCATCACAGCTAGCAGACACACCACACCATCACAGCTAGCAGACACCCCACACCATCACAGCTAGCAGACACCCAACACCACCACAGCTGGCAGCCACACCACACCATCACAGCTAGCAGCCACACCACACCATCACAGCTAGCAGCCACACCACACCATCACAGTTAGCAGGCCAACCATCCTACCATCTCTAGCAGCCCCATCACCTTACATATTCATGTATTCATAGATACATACACAAGGGGCGGTGTATACACAACTCGTGACACACCCAGAATAGAGAAAGCACCGTGCACCCCGGTCCCAGTGTTTTCCTTCTATTGAGTTGTCTGTATCACACAAAGTATACATATTCATAGATGCAAATACTCGTGTATATGATCACATATGATTGCTTATGCCCTTGTCATTGCAAGTTAAATGACTGTTCAAGCAGGAACAATTATAATGCATTGCACAGCCAAACATATAATAGACTAAGCCAGAAGACCCAAAACAGAAAACGGAACTGTACGTCATTTTCGCGAACCGCTTTCATTTATTAGTACAATAATTGTTAGCCTTAGTAACACTTAGAAAGCGAAAACCGACGTTCTTTGTAAGAGGACAGGTTGCTGTATCACTGTTACGAACCCGATTCCATCGTCGGAGCATGGAGCAGCGACGTCAGTGCCATCTGTGAGTCCGCTTCCGAAAATCCCCACAAATTGGACGACGCCATCTAGTGGTGACAGGATTATATCAGCAAGAGGCGCTAGATTCCTGTCCTAGTCAGCTCGAGAGGTAGCTGGTGCTGACCTCTGGCGCCTAGAAAAATCAGCGCCCTCTATTATAGGAGTTATATGTCTATGTCAGAGTACGTAAATGATGTTTCCTAGTGTCCCATGTACTGACCAGTGTACTGATGACGTGTCTGTATCCACAGAGTCGACGTAGGGCTGCTGTGGTACGAGGACAGTCAGTCTACCCAGGGCAGCCAATCGCTCTCTACTCCATTCTGCTTTACGGAAGCAGTGAGCCGCCTCCGGAGAAGAACTGTGTAGTGTTCTACTGTCTGCCTGTGAAGTGGCAGTGACAGAATTCTGCGTACCCGGGACAGGCTAACAGAAGAGACGACTGACAGTAAGGTGCTACGGAGGAGTATAACCAGCGAGTTGCAAGAAGCTCCTGCCAGGGGTTCGCTACCCTTGTATTTGTTCGTGAAGAGGCCAAGCAGCTCGAGGCTGATGTTCTCTGCCATCACCAGGCTGGAGAGTGATTGTGGGCGTGCACGAAGAGCACCTAGTGAGACTGTTTTGGCTCTAGGGTAGACTCGTTGGTGTTTCCCAGTATTGGTTGAGGACGGTACTGTGTGTGTTGAGGGACACTGTAGCTGAAACCCGTCCTCTTAAAAAGAACGTCACTTTTGGCTGGTATGCGCGATATGGCTAAATTTGGACGTAATTTGAAATGAAATCGACTCACAAAAGTGACGTTCTGTTCCGTTTTCTATTTGAGTCGTCCGCCTTACGTGCAGAGGTTATAAGAAGACACTTTAAATTCACGTTTTTCATAACGTTTTGAAACTTTATGAGAATTTCCTGCCCACCTAACCTATCAGAGGACCCTTAACTTACTGTTGTTGAAAAAAGAAATCCCAAATTTATTTTAATTTTTTTTTCATTTTCAAATTACGTCCAAATTCGGCCATACGGGCAAACGGCCGAAAGCGACGTTCTTTTTAAGAGGACAGGCTTGCAGCTGACAAGACTGCATCGATTGAGCATCGAATAGCGCTTAGTGTCCTATGAGAGAGACACTTGTGTACATATTAAGTGTAGTAATACTTCCTTTAGGATTATATATGAGGTGATGGGAAAGTGATTATATGTGATTATATTGATAATTGATGAAGTGTCGTATTCAATGCACCTCCCCCATTGTGTTTTACTTGCATTACCGAGCTCACTCCTTGAAAGTCACTACTAACTTAGGGCCGGATACCAGAACTTTAGTACCACCAGCAAAGAACCCGGTTGCAACCCATTGTGGCCGTAACAATCACCCTGACCCGATAAAAGTTATACAACCGGGATTTCTGATGTGTTTTGCTCAAATGTTATAATGCAGTCATGTCCTCCCAACATGCGTTGTCCTCTAGGAGGGTGGTTATGTCTTCTCTTCACACTAGTGTAATTAATATACGTGTTTGGACATTTTGCTTCAACTTGTCTTATAGTCTTTGTGGTATATTCGGTCATATTAAGTTCACTTGTACTACCCTACCAGTTCGATATATTCATTGCGTGGGTAGCCACCATGTGTTTTATTCTCTAGAGCTCGTTTTCAAATGAATAAGTCCTTTCTGCATCTTAAACAATAGGACGCCACCATCTCTGAGGCGAGGCGCCAGCTGCAGCGCCTGGACCACTCGGCAGCGTTATGTATGCTCAAGCCGCTCGTCTAGTGCACTCGGCCCTCTCTTCCTCTGTCTCCAGATTCTGAATCTTTTGTTTTCTATTTCCTGGTAACAGACCTCACGACTAAGTCGCTACAATTTGCTGCTGGGTGCGACCCCTCTCCCCGGCTACATGCCTTCCTCCCTACTCTTCTCCTCCCCTCCGTGACCTGTTCTATACCCTGCTTCCCTTTCGCTCTACCCCGTTGCCTTTGTGTCTGTCTCCAGGAGCCAATGCTTGGTGCTCGTCCTGGTCGTTTTCGTGGCTATTCCTTTCTCTCCCCCCCCCCCCCAGCCATTGCTGGGGCTTCTAATTCTTCTTTGATTCGGGCTGATGTTCCCTTTGTTCCTTTACTTTTTCCTTCGCCTCTCCATTGTTCTGCTGCTCGTATCTTTGTGGGGAAATGGTACACAGTTTGTTCCATTTATCTCCCCCCGAGTGTCCCGCTCTCTCT
Source organism: Procambarus clarkii (assembly GCF_040958095.1). Classification (NCBI taxonomy): domain Eukaryota; kingdom Metazoa; phylum Arthropoda; class Malacostraca; order Decapoda; family Cambaridae; genus Procambarus; species Procambarus clarkii. Next base: position 18,294,851 of record NC_091192.1, on the reverse strand, counting down.
TCCTGATTTGAAACACCTCCTGGACTCCTTGCCGGAGCCTGTGCTCCTGCTGGGTGACTTCAATTGTCGTCATTCTCTTTGGGGTGACGTTCTGACGAATACCCGGGGTCGCCTCCTTGAGCCGTTTCTCCTCTCTTCTTCCCTGTCTCTTCTGAATTCTGGTGAGCCCACTCATTTGGACTCTCGGACTCGCACCCTTTCTTGTCTTGATCTTTCTCTCTGCTCTTCTTCTCTTTACTTAGATTTCACGTGGCAGGTTCTTGATGACCTCCATGGAAGTGATCATTTCCCCATCCTTGTTTCCTTTTTCTCTTTTCGCCCTTCCCTCTCTTTCCCTAGGTGGCAGTTTGCTAAGGCAGACTGGACCCTATTTACCCTCAGTGCTGCTCTCCCTGACCTCTCCCTTCTGCCTCTCTCTCGCGCTCTCCTCCTTTTTCATGACACTGTCTTCAACGCTGCCCTCCGCTCTATTCCTCGCTCTTCCTCTCGGGGTCCACGGAAGTGCGTTCCCTGGTGGAATGCGGACTGTGCTCGGGCTGTCCGCTGTAAGCGTGCAGCCTGGAAGAGGCACCGCCGTAGGCAGACGACCGATTCTTTTCTTTTCTTTCGGAAAGCGAGTGCGGTGGCCCGTAGGGCCATCCGTACGGCTAAACGTGATTGTTGGGCATCTTATGTCTCATCAATTACGTCCGAGACCCCTCTGGCCCAGATCTGGAAGCGTATCCGCAAGATAGCGGGTAAGTTCGTTCCCGATGTTTCACCGGTCCTTCACCTCCATGATACTCTTGTGGCGGACCCGTTGCAGGTCGCTTCCGAACTGGGTTCCCATTTTTCTTCTGTTAGCTCTGGTCTTCATCTTCCCCAATCTTTCCTTCTTCGTAAACCTGTCCTTGAGTCTCGTCCTTTAGATTTCTGCACTCATCTTCAGCTTCCCTATAATGATCCCTTCTCTCTCTCTGAACTTCGTTCTGCCCTGGCCCTCTGCGGTTCTACGGCGGCGGGCTCCGATGGTATTCATTATGAGATGCTTCGCCATCTCCCTCCGGGCACGTCTCAGTATTTAGTGAGTCTGTATAATCGGATCTGGGAGTCGTCGTCAGTCCCTGAGGACTGGCTCGATGCCGTTGTCCTCCCTGTTCGCAAACCGGGGTCTCTGGGTACTTCCCCTAAGGACTTTCGCCCTATTGCTCTCACAAGTTGTGTCTGCAAACTCTTTGAACGTATGGTTAACGTTCGTCTGATGTGGTTCCTGGAACACCATCACCTCCTCTCCCCTTCTCAATTTGGTTTCCGCAAGTGCCGCAGCACGACAGATGTCCTGGTGAACTTGGAGGTCTATATTCGTACTGCTTTTGCTGCGAAGACCTCCGTTGTTGCCGTCCTTTTTGACCTAGAAAAGGCTTACGACACCACTTGGCGTTATCATATCCTCTCTCAACTTCATTCTTTTGGCCTTCGTGGTCATCTCCCTCTCTTTCTCCGCAGCTTCCTCTCTCGTCGTTCCTTTCGGGTGCGCCTTGGTACCGCTCTCTCTCCCTCTTTTCAGCAATACGAAGGTGTGCCCCAGGGTAGTGTTCTGAGCACTACTCTTTTTCTTGTTGCCCTCAATGGTCTTCTTTCCTCTCTTCCTTCTGGTGTCTTCTCCGCTCTCTATGTCGATGATCTTACCCTTTGTTGTCAGGGTGATGATTCGCCTCTCCTTCAACGCCGGCTTCAACTTGCAATTGATGCCGTGTCGTCTTGGGCCACAGGTCATGGCTTCAAGTTCTCTACTTCTAAGACTTGTGCCATGACTTTTACGCGGAAACGGGTTGTTCTTCGTCCCTCTTTGTCGCTTTATGGTCATCCCCTTGAGTACAAAGATTCCGCGAAGCTTTTGGGGTTATTCCTTGACACTTGTTTGTCTTGGTCTCCCCATATCTCTTACCTCCGTGTTGAGTGCTCTAAGGCCCTTACCCACCTTCGGGTCTTGTCCCATACTTCTTGGGGGGCAGATAGGCGCACTCTCCTTGCTTTACATTCCTCTCTCGTCCTGTCTAAGCTCGATTATGGTTGCCCTGCTTACTCGTCTGCTTCTCCTTCTACTCTTCGCCGTCTTGATGCTTTGCACCATACTGGGTTGCGCCTCAGTTCTGGTGCCTTTCGTTCGACTCCCATCCTTAGCTTGTATGTTGACACTGGCTTCCTGTCTCTCCAGGACCGCCGTGATCGCTACTGTCTTCGCTATCTTGCGCGGTCCTTGCAACATCCTTCCTCTCGCCTCTGTCGTGCTTTAACTTTTACCCCTCCTGCGGTTCCTGTTCCTCTTCACCACCTCCCTCTTTCTGTCCGGTTATCTCGCCTACAGGATTCTCTCTCCGTTCATATTTCTGATGTTTCTCCTCGTGTTGTTCCTTCTTTGCCCCCGTGGAGGGTCCCTCTTCCGCGGTTTTGTACTTCCTTGACCCGTATCACTAAAGCTTTTACCCCTCCTACGGTTCTAAAACGCCTTTTCCTCGAGCACTTTTCTTCTCACTCCCACTCCGTTTCTGTCTTCACCGATGGGTCTAAGTCAGCGGACGGTGTTGGCTACTCTGTTGTTTTTCCTGATCGCACTTATATGTGTCGCTTGCCTCCGGAGACTAGCATCTTTACAGCAGAACTTTATGCTATTCTCTATGCTCTTCGTCTCCTGCTTTCTCGTTGTCAGTCCTCCTTTGTGGTTGTTGTTGACTCTCGTAGTGCCCTCATGGCTCTCGGGTCCTTTAATCCGGTTCATCCAGTAGTTGTCGAGATCCAGCATTGGCTGTTTCTCGTTCACAGTAAATTTAAGTCGGTTGAGTTTTGTTGGGTTCCCAGCCATATTGGTGTGTCTTTAAATGAGCGTGCGGATGCTGCCGCTAAGGAAGCTGTCCGCTCTTGTCCCATCTCTCGTAAAGGCATTCCGTATTCCGACTTTTACCCAGTTATCCATTCCTCAGTTCTTACCCGTTGGCAGGCTTCTTGGTTGTCTGTTACTGGTAACAAGCTACGTGCTCTTAAATGTTGTGTTTCCTCGTGGCCGTCCTCCTTCCACCGTAACCGGCGGTGGGAAACAGCTCTGGCGAGGTTGCGTATTGGCCATACTCGCTTAACCCATGGTCACTTGATGGAGCGCCGCCCTGCTCCTTATTGTCCTAGTTGCATTGTCCCTCTTACGGTCGTGCATGTCCTTCTTGAATGTCCTGACTTCCAGGACGAGCGTGTGTCTTGCTTTCCGACCGCCCCTCGCGGTCACCTGTCCCTCGATAGAATTCTTGGTGACTCGGATACTTTTGATATCGTTCGCCTTATGCGTTTTTGTTCTCGTATTGGCATCCTTGGTGATATTTAGCGCCCTTTGATTATTTTGCGTATTTGATGGTGCTACATAGCCTTCCCGGTTTGGTGCCTTCTTTTGATAATTACTTACTTACTTACTCTACCCCGTTGCTAGTCCTGGTCCCTTCCTGCTGCATCGACACTCAACACTTCCACCTTTGCACGTTGACCCTTCTCTCGCACTCACAGCTATGTCCTCCTACCGTTTCGGCTCCCATGGAAACTGTTACTAACATCCCAAATTTCATTGACGTTACAAACCTTCACCTCACTACGGGGGTGGTGAAGGGTGGTCTTTCGGGAAAAAAATATAACTTCGGATACTTTAATCTGTTTTTCCTCGCAAGGAAAGAAAGCCTCGGTCTCTGACCGAGGTGATTCAGATTTGCTGTGTCCTCTATGTTTTATACTCTCATAAAAATTCTAGTGTCATCTGCAAAGGATGATAAAGTACTGTAGATTGTGTCCTTGTCTTATGTCCGATATGAGGATGAGAAAAAGTACTGGAGCAAGCACAGTACCCTGAGGGACTGAGCTCTTCACGGTTGATGGTCCGGATTTTATTTTGTTGACTATTACACGTTCGGTTCTGTCAGGAGATTGTAGATCCACCTGCCTATTTTTCTGGTAATTCCTTTTGAACGCATTTTGTGTGCAATAACACCATGGTCACATTTGTCGAAGGCTTTTGCGAAATCTGTGTAAATTACATCAGCGTTTTGTTTGTCTTCCATGGCATCTAGTGCCATGTCATAGTGGTCCAGCAACTGTGACAGGCAAGAGCGCTCTGTTCTGAACCCATGTTGTCCGGGGTTATGGAGAAGTTGTGATTCCATGTATTTTGTGATCTTATTTTTAGCACTCAACGAGTTTTAGGAATTTATTCAAATTGAATCGTTAATAAATTGAGGATTCAAATATTTTTATGATGTGATGGCAACCCCACAACAGTTGCCTAACTCCCGAGTACCTATTTACTTCTATGTGTTCTGAGGTGAATTAAGTGAAAAGCAACGTGCCCAACTATTCCAACCTGAAATTCTCCAATTAGGATGACTTTCAACTAAAAAAATCTCAACTCTTCGAGATCCCAGGCAGTTCCTCCTGACACAAGGGACTTCCAGCCAGGAAATTGTACTGTTCCCCCGGGCAAATTTAACTTTTGTTTTCTCCACAAAGATGCTTGGAATTGGATGCTTGGAATTTTATATACAAGAGTTGTTACATTCTTGTACAGCCACTAGTACGCGTAGCGTTTCGGGCAAGTCCTTAATCCTACGGTCCCTGGAATACGATCCCCTGCCGCGAAGAATCGTTTTTTCATCCAAGTACACATTTTACTGTTGCGTTAAACAGAGGCTACAGTTAAGGAATTGCGCCCAGTAAATCCTCCCCGGCCAGGATACCAACCCATGACATAGCGCTCGCGGAACGCCAGGCGAGTGTCTTACCACTACACCACGGAGATGGTTTAATTGCCTGAACTGTTGGTTGTAATGTTGTGGTTGTAACTGGTACACTTGGAGTGTGGTTTGGTGTACTGGTCAGTTATTGCAGCTTCTGTCTAAATAGCCTCTAAACATTGCTGGGTTGCCTGTTAATTGACCTTGCAAACTCAACACATTTTTTGTTTGGGCGTTGTGTACTTTGCAATTCAAAATTATTATTTATCATTGAAGGGAGGGACTGGCTGGAAGCCCTCCTTTCCCCCCCCCCAGGCGAGGGTGGCTGGAAGCCCTCCTTTCCCCCCCCCCCAGGCGAGGGTGGCTGGAAGCCCTCCTTTCCCCCCCCCCCCAGGCGAGGGTGGCTGGAAGCCCTCCTTCCCCCCCCCAGGCGAGGGTGGCTGGAAGCCCTCCTTCCCCCCCCCAGGCGAGGGTGGCTGGAAGCCCTCCTTCCCCCCCCCAGGCGAGGGTGGCAGGAAGCCCTCCTTCCCCCCCCCCCAGGCGAGGGTGGCTGGAAGCCCTCCTTCCCCCCCCCAGGCGAGGGTGGCTGGAAGCCCTCCTTCCCCCCCCCAGGCGAGGGTGGCTGGAAGCCCTCCTTCCCCCCCCAGGCGAGGGTGGCTGGAAGCCCTCCTTCCCCCCCCCCAGGCGAGGGTGGCTGGAAGCCCTCCTTCCCCCCCCCCAGGCGAGGGTGGCTGGAAGCCCTCCTTCCCCCCCCCCAGGCGAGGGTGGCTGGAAGCCCTCCTTCCCCCCCCCAGGCGAGGGTGGCTGGAAGCCCTCCTTCCCCCCCCCCAGGCGAGGGTGGCTGGAAGCCCTTCTTTCCCCCCCCCCAGGCGAGGGTGGCTGGAAGCCCTCCTTCCCCCCCCCAGGCGAGGGTGGCTGGAAGCCCTCCTTCCCCCCCCCCCCCAGGCGAGGGTGGCTGGAAGCCCTCCTCCCCCCCCCTAGCGAGGGCAGGGGAGGAGGAAGCCCTCCTTCCCCCTCCCCTCGTAGCGAGGGCGGCTGGAAGCCCTCCTCCCCCCCATAGCGAGTGCGGCTGGAAGCCCTCCTCCCCCCTCCCACGAAAACACATTTTGTGTGTGATAATATTGCAAATTTTTAAGAATTTTCACATTTTAATAAATGTGATGGAATTTTATTTAAATATAAATCCCGCCCAAACTATCGTATTTTAATAGCTGGGACCAAATAACGGCGGCCCAGAATACGGTTGGATGACCATTTCAAAATTTTGCAAGTCAAGTGATCTATACCTCGTTTTATTGAGTCATTTACAATTCATGAATCTTTTCTCTTTATGAAAGATATCAATATGCACAGTATTTACAAAATGTGTATATATATCCAACCGTTTATGACAGGAATATTGATTTGGCTGCCAATCTGAAATATGCAATTTCGGATGATTACTGCGAATTTTAATGAAATAGTCATTGAATGTGGACTAATATACAAATATTAATAACCGGTTTTCCCATGTGTTTGTTTTATTTGTGTATTTATTCTTTGCATGTTTGTACTCGTGTATTTGTACTATCATGTTTGTGCCTGCAAGATCGAGCTTTAGCTCTTGAACTCCCGCCTTATCAGACGGTGGCTTTGTCCAACGCAATGACTCATGAGCTGTTTTTCTGTCATATACTGAATATTATTGACATTATTGACTTAGTTTCCAAACATTCTTACGGTAAAAAACAACACATTCTAAGCAGCCCTGACTCGTGTGATTCTCAAGTTTTCATTTGTGTTCACGTGTTCACTTGATCCATTGCTATTTATCATCAACGTTTCTTCGTGTTGACCCATACTTCCTCTTGATGCTTCTATATTGGTGCGGAGTCTTGAAGTGAGTAGAATATAGTTGTGCATTAATTGGCTATTGATTGCTGGTGTTGAATTTTTGATGTGTAGTGCCTCGCAGATGTCGAGCCGCCTGCTATCGCTGTACCTATCGATGATTTCTGTAATGTTTGTTAAGACTTCTCTGGTGATGGTTTGGTTGTGAGAGATTATATGTTCCTTGATGGCGCCCTGCTGCTTATGCATTGTTAGTTGCCTGGAGAGTACAGTCCCCAAGTGGGCATTTGAAGGCATAGACGACGTTGGTTTCCTTCAAGGCATTCTCCTTTGTGTCTGGAGAGTTGGCAACAGGGCGCCATCAAGGAACGCTTATGGCAATTAAGTTCTGTTGTTGTTGTTGTGTAACTATGGTAACACTCACTGTAATGGTTGCTGTAACTTGTAACCCTTAAACTGTAATAATTGCATTGAGATAACCCCAGAGAGCTGGAAGAGTTAGAATTATTTATAAGAGTTAGAATTCTAACTTCCAGAGAGCTGGAAGAGTATGAGCATTTGTGTTGCGGAAGAGTCCGCAACACAAATGCTCATAAAATCATCAGGAGAAGGGGGGAGGAGGAGGGAGGAGAAATGACCAAGGTGTTAAAGATATCTTGACAATTAATATAGACTTGATGGAAGGTAAGGTTACTTATAAACCAAATAATGCCGCCACCACTCCTCCTGGAACTTTAATAATTATGCTAATTGACTCGAGAGGAGAACCAGTCAACTAACACCACTTTGATACCGGGAGAATGGAGTCCCTTTACATGTACTTCATGAGCAGGCGATGAGTCACAATAACGTGGCTGAAGTAAGTTGACCAGACCACACACTAGAAGGTGAAGGGACGACGACGTTTCGGTCCGTCCTACACCATTCTCAAGTCGATTGTGAGAATGGTCCAGGACGGACCGAAACGTCGTCGTCCCTTCAACTTCTAGTGTGTGGTCTGGTCAATGTGCTTCGTGAATTACAAGGAGAATATGTGTACTCATGAAGTGCTCAAGATCACAGGTAAAGTACTCATGAAGTGCTCAAGATCACAGGTAAAGTACTCATGAAGTGCTCAAGATCACAGGTAAAGTACTCATGAAGTGCTCAAGATCACAGGTAAAGTACTCATGAAGTGCTCAAGATCACAGGTAAAGTACTCATGAAGTGCTCAAGATCACAGGTAAAGTACTCATGAAGTGCTCAAGATCACAGGTAAAGTACTCATGAAGTGCTCAAGATCACAGGTAAAGTACTCATGAAGTGCTCAAGATCACAGGTAAAGTCAAAAGCAATTCAATATTTATGTCGCCAGATTAATTAGAGGAAAAAAATATAAAATATTTAGAATGAACAAATCCACAATGGCCGTGACGAGGGTTCGAACCTACGTCCGAGAGGATTCCAGACACTGCCTTAATGGACTAAGCTACGACATGGTTAAAAGAATTGCAACCGGAAGTTCTACTTACCTTACTCAGTAGTAAGGTTAATTCCTCAGTATAATTAACAGTAATTTTATTTAATATAATGCAAATTAATTAACCATAAGCTAATGACGGCCTATTCTTCAGAGGCTCGATAAGGGACTATAAATTGTATAGGAACCTCAAACAGCGAGTAACCTTTTATCACTGCTTCTCAGCGGGTGTTGTCCCTGGAAACACAAACCGAAACTGTCTCTATTTTCCGCTTGTTACAACTTGTAATAAAGTTGTTACATCTTGGCTTAAAGTGTTTATAACGTATTAGAACGTTGTTACAACTTGATATATTGGTTGTTATAACAGGTTAGGTGTTAAAACTTGTTCGAACGTTGCACCAACGTCGTAGTTTCGGTGTGTGTTTGGCGGGTGTGGCCTCCTGGTGGCTGATGCCCACACCACCTCCCTCCAGCACCCAAGTTTACACTAAAATCTTTGTCTCTTCTTCTTCACGGAAGTTAAGGCTCCACCCACTAAGGCTCATCTTGCCCTAGAAACTCTGCTGCTTTTCTCTAGACCTACGTCCAGTTAGCTGAAACCAGGCCTAAGGTCCTGGCACTCTCGGCCAATGAGAAGTCATACCTGGTCCTTGTCCAATGTACAACTTTAAAGACTCCAGAGGCGGAGTTTTCTCACCAGAAACTGGATACCACCAAGGCCTGCCCTCAACAGTGGAAGGCACCTTGAAACCACACAGCACTCAGTCCACTCAGGAGCGCTGGTGGCTGAGTGGACAGCATGCTGGATACGTAGTCCTGTGTACCGGGGGTTCAATTCCCGGCGTCGGCGGAAATAAAAATGGGCAGAGTTTCTTTCACCCTGATGCTCCTGTTACCTAGCAGTAAATAGGTACCTGGGAGTTAGACAGCTGTTACGGCCTGCTTCCTGGGGAGGGGGGAGGGGAGGGTGAAAAAAATAGTAGTAACAGTTGATTGACAGTTGAGAGGCGGGCCGAAAGAGCAGAGCATAACCCCTGCAAACACAACTAGGTGAATTCAGCACAAGGGATAACTTGTGACCCAGAGTTTATGATACCCAGGTGGGTGGGACTGATCGGCCTCCAGCAGTCAAGAGGGAGAGAAGAGAGGGAGAGGGGGAGGAGGAAGAAGGGAAAGGGGAGAAGAGGCATACTTGTCTGGCCGTTACAACTAGATTCAAAAGATTGTCACATGTTTAGCTAAACGAACTATGGGATTCAGTTTCTGAACCCATTATGTGCTTCTGTAACCCTTTCCACCACTGCCCACGGGATGGGTATTGGGTGCATAATAAGGAAATGAAATGAACATAAAGATCTCGTTACGGGATGGTTCTGGGAACGCCTGTAAAATTCTCTCGTGCAGTAGATCAAAACAGATCCAACAAAAATATAAAATTAGCATATATCCACCATTTATTTTTGTATTCAAGTCTTTTGAAGGGATAACAAATTATTTTTAAAGTTAGCATAATAGTTTTGTATTCTTAATGTCGTCCGTATCAGTGGTTTTGTATCTACTGCCGCCTGCCTCTCAAACTTGAGAGGCAGGCGAGAGTAAGCGGAAAATCCCTTGCTTGGGTAAAGAAATAACTAACAGGCAGGAACCAGAGAGTAACAGTCAGGGGGCGAGAAGGAAATGACGAAACTGGCCAACTGTAACGAGTGGAGTACCTCAAGAATCGGTGCTGGGACCAATTCTATTTCTAATATACGTGAAAGACATGTTTACGGGAGTCGAGTCCTATATATCGATGTTCGCGGATGACGCGAAATTAATGAGATGAGTTACGACAGATGAGGATTGTTGGATACACCCTGAGGACCTGAACAAGCTGCAGAGATGGTCAGAGAATTGGCTACTGGAGTTCAACACGAGCAAGTGTAAAGTTATGGAAATGGGACTAAGTGACAGGATGTAACACTGTAAAAGTGTTTCGTTTAGTTTATTTAAAATATATATAGAATATGAGTCAGAGACAAGAATTTGAGAAGGCGCCAGTTTGTCCACCGGAGTTTCACACCTCTAAGAGTTAATGACCTCAAGTGACCTGAGGTCAGATCATGCGAATTTCACCTTACTTCTACTAATCTTATAATTGGAGCCTGGTAGCCTTCAAACATGCCGACGTTTAAGGAGTGGCTTGGTAGAGAGCCGGAGGCTATCTACTTGTGGGCGGAGTTAGCTACTAGGTTCCCCCAATATAAACTCGGAGAGCTATCGATTCGAGAGCATTAACAAGCAGGACGACAACAGCCGAGACAGGCTGTCGGTCGGACGGGGGTGACGCTGCCTGACACCTGCAGACTCCCCCCCCCCCCTCTCTATCCAGCTATAGGCAGGCACTTGGTGAGTTGAGCATTAAGGTGACTTAGTCGTGTTTACAAGTGTTGTGTGATGATCAGGGGCAGTCAGTTGTAGTGTTCTCAGATTCTTGGAGGATGACTCACTTTACATATATAGATCGTGAACATTGCTTAAATTATGATACTTAGTATGTGAAATATAATTGAATTTATTATTTAAATTGCCTTTGTGTCCCCTAGAGTTTGAGTTGAAATGAGAAAGCCTCTGCGGTTTCATGATTTAATGAGTACATGATAAAGATGGGACATACTAATAATGACCTCTTGATAACATCGTTTGAGAATTTTGTGATACAGACAAGTTCCATTCCTTGTCTTGTATGTAATGATCATGAATGGATGGTGGCAGCATTTCGCCTTCTACTATCTACTCTTCTACTTCTACTATCTACTCTTCTACTTCTACCTATCTACACCTCTCCCTCCACCCCTCTCTAAACTCTCACTTTCAACTAATGACCCTCCTCGCTCCTCCCACCTCCCTACCTCTCACCCCAAACCCTCACTAATTACTTATTCACTATTCATTTCTTTCCTTTCGTTTTCTCTTATACGTTTGTGGCAGTGACATGTATTCTAGAGTTCTCTCTAGAGTTTCGGGTAGCTGATCCAGTTACGGCGCCTTGTAGTCTTAGCACCTAGGTAGTCAAATACCTAGGTTACAAGGTGTTGAACGAGAGAGGTTGCCTTAGGAACTCTGGAGGTGCTCTAGAATAGTTAGCTAACTGGGGACGGGATAACGGACAAGAGAGAGCTGTTTCCCCCGGCCTCGTTAGTTAACTGGGGGGTGGAATAATGGACAAGATAGAGCTATTTCCCCCACCCCCCGATACAAGGAGACCAAAGAGTCAGTACACAACGAAGGAAACCACCTTCCTGTGACGATTGGAGAAAGGGACCTGGAAGTGGACATAATCTAACTCCTGAGGCACATATATACCGGGTAACGACAACAGTGAACTCCACACTAGCAAAATTTAGAACGTCATTCAGAAACCTAAGTAAGGAGACGTTCAGAACGCTTTACACTGCCTACGTGAGACCGGTCTTAGAGTATGCGGCACCACCATGGAGTCCCTCACCTAAAGAAACATATTAGGGAACTGGAAAAAGTTAAAAAGCGAGGAGGGTAGTCCCGGAGTTGCATGGGATGGGATGTGAAGAACGACTGAAGGAACTGAATCCGACGACGTTAGAAAAGAGGAGGGAGCTGGGAGACATAATAGCAGCATACAAAATACCTAGGGGGATTGACAGAGAGGAAATATACGAAATGTTTACACGGAATACCAACAAGGGGACATAGGTGGAAGCTGGAGACTCGGATGAATCATAGAGATGTTAAAAAGTTTTCTTTTAGCTTGAGAAAAGTTGGAAAATTGAATGAACTAAAGGATCACATTATGGAAGCAAACACTATTCATAGCTTTAAAGATAGGTATGATAGAGAAGTAGGAGAGGAGTCATTGCTTTAAACAACCGAAGGCTAGAAAGGCGGGATCTAAGAGTCAACACGCGATCCTGCAGGCGTAAATAGGAGAGTACACAAGCGCGCGAGCGCACTCCCCCCCCCCCATCCCCCCCACACAGCCCTCACTCTCACTACTCAATGATTGTTCTTACATACAACTATTGGGCCGTGTGAAGCCCTTCTGAATTTTTTGATGTACATTAGCACTCACAAGTGTATTACCGAGGCCTATCATTACTGACATCATGTTATCTCTTATGCACTTGACCTGACCTGACCTGACCTGACCTGATTGCTTGTTTGAGGTGTCAATTGTGCTCGTCCACAGCTAGAGTGGTAGTCGCCTCATCCAGAAATGATCCACTGTTATATTGTTCTGCTGTTCTACTGGTCTGCTGTTCTACTGGTCTGCTGTTTTACTGGTCTGCTGTTTTACTGGTCTTCTGTTCTACTGGTCTGCTATTCTACTCGTCTGCTATTCTACTCGTCTGCTGTTCTACTGGTCTGCTGTTCTACTCTTCTGCTGTTCTACTGTTCTACTCTGCTGTTCTACTGGTCTGCTGTTCTCTTCTGCTGTTCTATTGGTCTGCTGTTCTACTGGTCTGCTGTTCTACTGGTCTGCTGTTCTACTCTTCTGCTGTTCTATTGGTCTGCTGTTCTACTGATCTGCTGTTCTACTGGTCTGCTGTTCTACTGGTCTGCTGTTCTACTGATCTGCTGTTCTACTGATCTGCTGTTCTACTGATCTGCTGTTCTATTGGTCTGCTGTTCTACTGGTCTGCTGTTCTACTGGTCTGCTGTTCTACTGGTCTGCTGTTCTACTGATCTGCTGTTTTACTTTTCTACTGGTCTGCTGTTCTACTGGTCTGCTGTTCTACTGGTCTGCTGTTCTACTGGTCTGCTGTTCTACTGGTATGTTGTTCTACTGGTCTGCTGTTCTACTGGTCGGCTGTTCTACTGGTATGTTGTTCTACTGGTCTGCTGTTCTACTGGTATGTTGTTCTACTGGTCTGCTGTTCTACTGGTATGTTGTTCTACTGGTCTGCTGTTCTACTGGTATGTTGTTCTACTGGTCTGCTGTTCTACTGGTCTGCTGTTCTACTAGCCTGCTGTTCTACTGGTCTGCTGTTCTACTGGTCTGTTGTTCTACTAGTCTGCTGTTCTACTGGTCTGCTGTTCTACTCTTCTGCTGTTCTACTGGTCTACTGTTCTACTGGTCTGTTGTTCTACTGGTCTGCTGTTCTACTGGTCTGTTGTTCTACTGGTCTGCTGTTCTACTGGTCTGCTGTTCTACTAGTCTGCTGTTCTACTGGTCTGCTGTTCAACTCTTCTGCTGTTCTACTGGTCTACTGTTCTACTGGTTTGTTGTTCTACTGGTCTGCTGTTCTACTGGTCTGTTGTTCTACTGGTCTGTTGTTCTACTGGTCTGCTGTTCTACTGGCCTGCTGTTCTACTGGTCTGCTGTTCTACTGGTCTGCTGTTCTACTGGTCTGCTGTTCTACTGGTCTGCTGTTCTACTAGTCTGCTGTTCTACTGGTCTGCTGTTCTCTTCAGCTGTTCTACTGGTCTGCTGAGTACTGCTTTCTTGTAACACGGCCACGACTTGGTTAGGATGAGTCCCACCTTGGTAACGGTCAGTCACAACATAAGTGTCAGACACAACATAAGGGTCAGTCACAACATAAGGGTCAGACACAACATAAGGGTCAGTCACAACATAAGGGTCAGTCACAACATAAGGGTCAGACACAACATAAGGGTCAGTCACAACATAAGGGTCAGACACAACATAAGGGTCAGTCACAACATAAGTGTCAGTCACAACATAAGTGTCAGTCACAACATAAGGGTCAGTCACAACATAAGGGTCAGACACAACATAAGGGTCAGACACAACATAAGGGTCAGACACAACATAAGGGTCAGACACAACATAAGGGTCAGTCACAACATAAGGGTCAGTCACAACATAAGGGTCAGACACAACATAAGGGTCAGACACAACATAAGTGTCAGACACAACATAAGGGTCAGACACAACATAAGGGTCAGTCACAACATAAGGGTCAGTCACAACATAAGGGTCAGACACAACATAAGGGTCAGACACAACATAAGGGTCAGACACAAGATAAGGGTCAGTCACAACATAAGGGTCAGACACAACATAAGGGTCAGACACAACATAAGGGTCAGACACAACATAAGGGTCAGACACAACATAAGGGTCAGACACAACACAAGGGTCAGACACAACATAAGGGTCAGTCACAACATAAGGGTCAGACACAACACAAGGGTCAGACACAACATAAGGGTCAGACACAACATAAGGGTCAGACACAACATAAGGGTCAGACACAACACAAGGGTCAGACACAACATAAGGGTCAGACACAACATAAGGGTCAGACACAACATAAGGGCCAGACACAACATAAGGGTCAGTCACAACATAAGGGTCAGACACAACACAAGGGTCAGACACAACATAAGGGTCAGACACAACATAAGGGTCAGACACAACACAAGGGTCAGACACAACATAAGGGTCAGTCACAACATAAGGGTCAGACACAACACAAGGGTCAGACACAACATAAGGGTCAGACACAACATAAGGGTCAGACACAACATAAGGGTCAGACACAACATAAGGGTCAGTCACAACATAAGGGTCAGACACAACACAAGGGTCAGACACAACATAAGGGTCAGACACAACATAAGGGTCAGACACAACACAAGGGTCAGACACAACATAAGGGTCAGTCACAACATAAGGGTCAGACACAACACAAGGGTCAGACACAACACAAGGGTCAGACACAACATAAGGGTCAGACACAACACAAGGGTCAGACACAACATAAGGGTCAGACACAACATAAGGGTCAGACACAACATAAGGGTCAGACACAACACAAGGGTCAGACACAACATAAGGGTCAGTCACAACATAAGGGTCAGACACAACACAAGGGTCAGACACAACATAAGGGTCAGACACAACATAAGGGTCAGACACAACATAAGGGTCAGACACAACATAAGGGTCAGACACAACACAAGGGTCAGACACAACATAAGGGTCAGACACAACATAAGGGTCAGACACAACATAAGGGCCAGACACAACATAAGGGTCAGTCACAACATAAGGGTCAGACACAACACAAGGGTCAGACACAACATAAGGGTCAGACACAACACAAGGGTCAGACACAACACAAGGGTCAGACACAACATAAGGGTCAGACACAACATAAGGGTCAGACACAACACAAGGGTCAGACACAACATAAGGGTCAGACACAACACAAGGGTCAGACACAACATAAGGGTCAGACACAACATAAGGGTCAGACACAACACAAGGGTCAGACACAACACAAGGGTCAGACACAACACAAGGGTCAGACACAACATAAGGGTCAGACACAACACAAGGGTCAGACACAACACAAGGGTCAGACACAACATAAGGGTCAGACACAACACAAGGGTCAGACACAACACAAGGGTCAGTCACAACACAAGGGTCAGACACAACACAAGGGTCAGACACAACACAAGGGTCAGACACAACATAAGGGTCAGACACAACATAAGGGTCAGTCACAACATAAGGATCAGACACAACACAAGGGTCAGACACAACATAAGGGTCAGACACAACATAAGGGTCCATACAGACCGAAACATTCCACCTTCATCTTATATATGTGTAGACTGGGTTATTGACAGCTTCTCTCCACGTGTAATTCCACTCACAAAGCTGATAGACGTTTTAAGTTAGTTTAATGATGACTATTTATAATGAATATGAATATATTAACGAGAAAGGTGTAAATAACAATGAAGTGTGGTGTCCTGCCTGCTTCCTGAGTTTAGTAAGATCTGCCGCTTTGTGAATGAGAAAAATAAATGCTATTTTGGCTTGATTATATTTATGCTGGTAAGTTATGTAAGTTTGGAAAAAATAACATGGAATATATTAGAATTTTGCATATTTTTTTGGTGTATCAGGTATATTATAATTAATGTTGGTAATTCAGGTATTAAAGCACGCAGACTAATGGTGTATATTTGGATTTTTTAAATAAACATTGTTTATGAAACGTTAGGTATGTAACATGTAAAAGTTTGCAAAATATGTAAAAGTATGCAAAATATGTAAAAGTATGCAAAATATGTAAAAGTATGCAAAATATGTAAAAGTATGCAAAAAGATAAAAAAATATAACATGAAAAATACACAAAATATTTAACGTACATGCAATATGCGAAATACACACACAATATGTGACACACACATTATGTGAAATACACACAATATGGGGTACATATATATATACAATATGGGCAATGCACGCAGTATGAAAAATTCACGAAATATGCAAAATTTCTAACATGCAAAAATCTGCACAAATATGCAAAATACATAAATTATGCAAAATCCTCAAAATCTGCCCAAGTTGGCGAAATCCTTGAGGGCGTCCGCCGCCGCCGACACGAGTATGAAACTTTCTAAAGAGAACTTGTTCCGTTATATTTTACAACTGGAAGAAAACTCTTCAAAAGTTTTTAGAAGAAGAAAAAAGTATTGATGTTGCGATCATCCCGCGCTGGTCTGGCGCTGCACATGGGCGCCTTTACCAGTGAAATCGCGTCTACGCCCGGCTGAGTTTGAATGATATTTTACGAGGAAAGTTGAAAGCTGCCAGCCAGCCCCGACCACTAAAAGATGGACGCCAAGACTTTGGGACTCTCAGTGTGCGAGGTATTGGGAGGTGGCCTGCCGGCCTGCCAGCCTGCCAGTGTGGAGTCAGGACTGGGTACTGGAAGGTGGGCTGCCAGCCTGCCAGTGTGGAGTCAGGACTGGGTACTGGAAGGTGGGCTGCCAGCCTGCCAGTGTGGAGTCAGGACTGGGTACTGGAAGGTGGGCTGCCAGCCTGCCAGTGTGGAGTCAGGACTGGGTACTGGAAGGTGGGCTGCCAGCCTGCCAGTGTGGAGTCAGGACTGGGTACTGGAAGGTGGGCTGCCAGCCTGCCAGTGTGGAGTCAGGACTGGGTACTGGAAGGTGGGCTGCCAGCCTGCCAGTGTGGAGTCAGGACTGGGTACTGGAAGGTGGGCTGCCAGCCTGCCAGTGTGGAGTCAGGACTGGGTACTGGAAGGTGGGCTGCCAGCCTGCCAGTGTGGAGAGTCAGGACTGGGTACTGGAAGGTGGGCTGCCAGCCTGCCAGTGTGGAGAGTCAGGACTGGGTACTGGAAGGTGGGCTGCCAGCCTGCCAGTGTGGAGTCAGGACTGGGTACTGGAAGGCGGGCTGCCAGCCTGCCAGTGTGGAGTCAGGACTGGGTACTGGAAGGTGGGCTGCCAGCCTGCCAGTGTGGAGAGTCAGGACTGGGTACTGGAAGGTGGGCTGCCAGCCTGCCAGTGTGGAGTCAGGACTGGGTACTGGAAGGTGGGCTGCCAGCCTGCCAGTGTAGAGAGTCAGGACTGGGTACTGGAAGGTGGGCTGCCAGCCTGCCAGTGTGGAGTCAGGACTGGGTACTGGAAGGTGGGCTGCCAGCCTGCCAGTGTGGAGTCAGGACTGGGTACTGGAAGGTGGGCTGCCAGCCTGCCAGTGTGGAGTCAGGACTGGGTACTGGAAGGTGGGCTGCCAGCCTGCCAGTGTGGAGAGTCAGGACTGGGATGCCCCGCGTGTTTCCCCTTGCAACACAGCCAAAGAGAGCCCTTTAAACACTCGCGCCTAAACTCAGTTAGTTCCCCGAAAGTAGTGGAGTGGAGATTCTCATGACACTCGCATCACAACCTTCTAGTCCTCACCCCTCCTGTAGGCTCTTCAGTCTTCAGAGCAGTCGTAGACTGTAGTCGAGCACCAACACACGCTATTCTGGGGCACCTGTTCCTCCACCCAGTGACTACCCTTGTCAACTACACTTCAAGAGAAATGGGGCCTTTAATATAACCCCTGTAAACTAGGAGAGGCTGTATATTTGTTATATATATATATATATATATATATATATATATATATATATATATATATATATATAACTGAAAACTACCACCCCAGAAGTGACTCGAACCCATACTCCCAGAAGCAAACGCAACTGGTATGTACAAGACGCCTTAATCCACTTGACCATCACGACCGGACATAATGAGGTGATAGCCGAGGCTATTTGAACCACCCCACCGCCGGCACTCGGATAGTTATCTTGGGCATAGCATTTTACCAAATCACCTCATTCTTAGGGGCACACGTGAGGAACACAAATGCGAACAAGCCAGAATGGTCCCCTGGACAATATGCAACTGAAAACTCACACCCCAGAAGTGACTCGAACCCATACTCCCAGAAGCAAACGCAACTGGTATGTACAAGACGCCTTAATCCACTTGACCATCACGACCGGACATAATGAGGTGATAGCCGAGGCTATTTGAACCACCCCACCGCCGGCACTCGGATAGTTATCTTGGGCATAGCATTTTACCAAATCACCTCATTCTTAGGGGCACACGTGAGGAACACAAATGCGAACAAGCCAGAATGAGGTGATTTGGTAAAATGCTATGCCCAAGATAACTATCCGAGTGCCGGCGGTGGGGTGGTTCAAATAGCCTCGGCTATCACCTCATTATGTCCGGTCGTGATGGTCAAGTGGATTAAGGCGTCTTGTACATACCAGTTGCGTTTGCTTCTGGGAGTATGGGTTCGAGTCACTTCTGGGGTGTGAGTTTTCAGTTGCATATTGTCCAGGGGACCATTCTGGCTTGTTCGCATTTGTGTTCCTCACGTGTGCCCCTAAGAATGAGGTGATTTGGTAAAATGCTATGCCCAAGATAACTATCCGAGTGCCGGCGGTGGGGTGGTTCAAATAGCCTCGGCTATCACCTCATTATGTCCGGTCGTGATGGTCAAGTGGATTAAGGCGTCTTGTACATACCAGTTGCGTTTGCTTCTGGGAGTATGGGTTCGAGTCACTTCTGGGGTGTGAGTTTTCAGTTGCATATTGTCCAGGGGACCATTCTGGCTTGTTCGCATATATATATATATATATATATATATATATATATATATATATATATATATATATATATATATATATATATATATATATATATATATAACAGTTCTTATATGGTCAGAATACTTCTCTTCAGGTCAGGCCGCTCCAGTCCAGCCTATACCTGGATATATTGTAATTGTATAAACCTGTTATCTAGGTATGACTGAAAGAGATAAGGATAGGATGACGCGCTGTCAAATTAACACAATGTATTACACGTTTATTGGAAGTTTAAACATGGCGGTGTAGCGCCAGTAACCCTGGTCCTTAGTTTGTTGTGACGTGAACATAACCAACAGTTACAAACAGGTTCTCACCAGAACATAACCAACAGTTACAAACAGGTTCTCACCAGAACATAACCAACAGTTACAAACAGGTTCTCACCAGAACATAACCAACAGTTACAAACAGGTTCTCACCAGAACATAACCAACAGTTACAAACAGGTTCTCACCAGAACATAACCAACAGTTACAAACAGGTTCTCACCAGAACATAACCAACAGTTACAAACAGGTTCTCACCAGAACATAACCAACAGTTACAAACAGGTTCTCACCAGAACATAAACTTTCAAAGATCCACTTACAACTAACAAAGTCGTCACCTATAGGACTAAGAATAATTGTTCAAACATAAAAGTTTCCTGGAGTCAGTATTTAATGGAGTAAACCACTCCCCCCCCTCACAGTATTCCTCTAACATTAGAGAAGGCAGTTAACACTTCAACACTCCTCGCTATGCTCACGGATCTGGTTTACATTTGCTCCCAGGCAAAATCTATTACTATGGTGCTCTGTGATCCTGTCCCACATCACTTTATTATTCTCTACACACTCATGAATCTCACAATTAACTTTGGCAAACTAATAAACCATTTCAGACCTTGAGACGCCTATCCTTCACTCCCTCATTCTCTCTTAAATAAATGTACATTCACATAAACCATAATTTGCTTTTAATTTCACGTTAATCTGTGTTCTCATATGCAAATTACCATAAATAAGAAATAAAAAATGCATAACTTTGTCATATGCAAATTAAACATTGTCTACAGCCTCTTGAATAAGCTGTATACACATAAACTGACTCTTAACAGCACCCTAGCTGCCGTACCAGTAACTGTGTTCTCCATGTCGGAGTAAGTCGTCAGTTCTGGGCGGTGGGTCTCGACTTAGTCTTCTGAAACCAGCCTATTGTCCGGTGTAGCACGCTCACTTTAAGACTGATTCAGTGCTAGACTCGATAAAATCAATAGCTGCCTCCACCACAATGTGTAAATCGGTTCAGTGTCGGTCCTGCACATACCTAAGGTAGACAGGATTTGAGATAAATTGCATATTAAAAACATTTACTATAATATCTACAAGGGGGGAAAGTACGATAAATATAAATAGCGTCACAAAAATGAACAAGACATGGATATAGGTTTCCATAACTACTTCACCTGAGTAGATTAAGTATCATTAACATTTCAAATAATAAAAGTGACGTGACTGACTGGGCAAAGTCATTGCAACAATTTTTGTGTAAAGCTGTTAGGGAAATAAATATTACTGAATTTTAAATTATAAAAAGTAGCGAATTAGATAATATTAAGTCTTGGATTGTATAAATTAGATAACTTTATAATTGGTAAGGTTTTTGATAGGTCTAAAATGACATAAAGAATAGTTAAATATGCAATTGGTTTCTTCCAAGAGTTAAGGGCGTGCCTATTCCCAATCATTTGTCACCTTCATTAGTCGTTATTATGTTTGTTTCCTAATTCAAATTCAAATGTTTAAATCCGGATAAAAATACATACATAGAAGATGAGTTACAAATATAATGTTGGATTTATAAATAGAGCTAGTACATACAATACCTAAAGCCACTAATACGCATAGCGTTTCTGGCAAATCTACTCAGTTCAGGCTAATCTACTCAGCTGTAGGAGATATATATAATCCTCAACCCATGTCTTTTCTATCTTCTGTATTCCTTGAAAATGTGTTGAAACACGAAAGCGCTCGAAATTTTGGTTTCATTTCCTATGTTATTATGTATGTATATCTGAATCACGTGTTTTGTGATTATTGTTGCACTTTAATAGACGTGTATTCCTCTTGGCACAACAGGCTTCACGGTGACACTATAGTCTCTTTCTTCACCGCTGTACTCACGCACTGGTCCAATATATACAACTACAATCCTTTGGTGACCGGATGAAGAGAGAGAGAGACTGCTCATTGCACAGTAAATGTGGTCCCATTAAAGCTAGTGTTACCGTCACTAATTAAACGTTTCTGCAGGTAAACTTGGATACGACCATCACTGTAGGCTTCAAGTTTTACACAAAATAGTTTATTAAATTCTAACTAAAGGTTGTCTTGGTCTATCTGTTTATAAAGTGAGAGTATAACTCTTGAAGCAGGAGAAGGAGTAAGGCGAGTGTCCATAACAGTGGGTACTGGGCCCACAATATGTCCTCATGGAGGAGGGACCCTCACGGTAATTACTTCAAAACCACTCTGTAATTAGTGCTGTTATCTACTCTCTATCCATAGTATGCTTAGGTTAAGGTTAAGGTTAGGTTTCGTTACATTTGGTTATGTTAATACGGTGTATTATTTTCAAACATGAAATATGAATTCAAACACTGAGTATCCCCTTGAATTTAATTTACAGAAAACCAAATTCTTTAAACCGTGGCAGTTTATAAGTAGACTATTATTGGAAATGTAACATGCTAGCAGACCACAAATATCTAGATATTTGTGGTAATTTATACAATCCAGGTGCTTTGAGGAGTGTGTGTGTGGGGGGGGGGGGGTGAGAGGGAGGGGGTTGGTGTCTCCTGATCACGTCATCCTAACAACGGGCTCCAGCAAGACTATTATATATGTTGACCAACCCACACACTAAAATATAAAAAGACGACGATGTTTCGGTCCGTCCTGGACCATTATAAGTTGAATAATCCGCTTTATTACCCCTATCTTTCGCCTTGCTTTTACCTTTCTCCAAGATTACCTCCTCCTTACCTCTCTCTCTCTTGCCTTACTTATGCCCGTGCCTTTCTCGTCTCTTCTCAATGGACTTGATAATGTTCCAGGACTGACCGAAACGTCGTGGCCTCCTCATCTTTTAGTGTGTGGGTTTGGTCAACATTCTTCAGCCACATTATTGTGACTCATCTGCAAGACCATACATGTTAGTACTTACATAACCGTGCTTGTAAAATAATATTGGCGTTTAAAATGTAGTAGGTATGATAAAAGTGGCCGTCACTCACCATCTTTGTTAAGCATTTGTTTGTCAAGTGAATTAATGCCTAATGCAGTGATTAGCTCTGACGTAACATGTCCGGTGCACATGCGCCATTGTTTGAAAGCCGAGTGTAGTCAGGGCAGCCTTGGTGTCAAGACCAGAATTAGGATCTAGGAATTAACTTATGCTTTAACCACCAATAAAAGGCTTGTAATGGCATGCCAGATCCTATAGCCTTTAACATCACACACACACCACCTACCACCATACGCAACATGGTACCTCAAGCAGTGGTTACAGCTTCAAGCATGTCGCCCAGAGTATTGGTAAGG
Source organism: Procambarus clarkii (assembly GCF_040958095.1). Taxonomy (NCBI): domain Eukaryota; kingdom Metazoa; phylum Arthropoda; class Malacostraca; order Decapoda; family Cambaridae; genus Procambarus; species Procambarus clarkii. The sequence goes on along the minus strand of NC_091192.1, from coordinate 18,272,274 downwards.
CAGCCTTCGTAACACAAGGCTACTACACAGACAAGCCTACAGCACAACGTAACATTTACACTGGTAGCTGAAGACTGTTACCACTCCCATTCTAGCACAGGAAGCTGCTCTGGCTCGGTTGTCAACACACTAAGTAAACTGCCATTTGGTTCCTCTCAAATTTCTTTGCCATTTCTTGTATATTAACTTCTTGTTTTTCGTAATCTACTCACTTGGTCGTTGTCATTTTCCTTCTTATATGACTATGTAGTAGTTTTAGTTGTTTCTTTGCTTTAGACGCAATATCACTTTCGTAGTGTCTTTCCTATACTCTTCTTATTCTTATGTATTCGTTCCCAGACCTGTTGTATTTAATCTGGTTTTCTTCTCTCCTTTGACCTATGTATTTCTTCCACGTCCTCCTGGTTTTCCTTATAGCTACTAGACAATGTTAACTGAACCATGGGTTCTTGTATTCTCTCGTACTTTTCCGCAATTCTTGATGTGAATATCTCTCCAGTCTTTGCATCTTCGTTTGACTTGATCCATTATTTCCTGAACTGTCTTCATTCTAATTTGTTCCTACCCTTTTTGTTTCCTTTTCTATATTCTATTCTCCTTTCTCTGCCACCTTGGCTTATGGTCATTGTATTAAGTTCGATCATATATTCAAAGATCAAGAGACGATCACTGATTCCAAGTTCTCGATGTATTTCGCATTCTGAGTTAAGATCAGGTCCAGTAGGCTTGATGTATCTTTTTTCCTTTTCTCTTTTGTCATCCTTCACATAAGTTTCTTTCTATAACTTCTACTAATTTTGCTCTCCACGTTTCTACCATAGGGATTGCTCGATTCCCAGTCAATCTCCTCATGTGCGCGCGTGTACACGTGTGTAAATTTATATGTTCCTGTAGTATTACTTGGCTTCTATAGTGGTATAAAGTCAACAAACTCTGGCGCCAGTATAACAACTGGCGCCAGTTGTAACAAGTCACTTCTGACCTCTTACTATCAACAAGTCACTTCTGACCTCTTACTATCCAGAGCTGTAGCTTGTGCTGCGTGCTACCTGCAGCAGAAAAGTACAATCCAAAGAATATCTTGAAGTCATAGCACAGGTAATTGATACTAAAGTGACAGGCATGAAGAAGAGTGTTCATTAATTCACATGTGACCAGCTGGGAAATGTTCTGAGGATCAGGTTCAAAAGTCGTCATTAAGGGTATTCAAATGACTTTCATACCTGCTTACCTGTTGCTGACCCGGTTGTGAGGAGGCCCACATCCTTAGCTTTGTGACTTGGTGTGCTGGGTTGCGAACAGTGTCATTAGCTTGCCTGGTCATGGGACCTGGGGATGAGTTATACACCGGCAGCTATTACCAGCATAATAGCTTCATAACGAAGCTTGCATCTATGTGTATAACTTATATATGTGGCTCTTGACGAAGATATTCCTATTGTTGGGGCAATGGTGGAGCAGTAAGGGAGGCGGGTGACACTGGTGGAGCAGTAAGGGAGGCGGGTGACACTGGTGGAGCAGTAAGGGAGGCGGGTGACACTGGTGGAGCAGTAAGGGAGGCGGGTGACACTGGTGGAGCAGTAAGGGAGGCGGGTGACACTGGTGGAGCAGTAAGGGAGGCGGGTGACACTGGTGGAGCAGTAAGGGAGGCGGGTGACACTGGTGGAGCAGTAAGGGAGGCGGGTGACACTGGTGGAGCAGTAAGGGAGGCGGGTGACACTGGTGGAGCAGTAAGGGAGGCGGGTGACACTGGTGGAGCAGTAAGGGAGGCGGGTGACACTGGTGGAGCAGTAAGGGAGGCGGGTGACACTGGTGGAGCAGTAAGGGAGGCGGGTGACACTGGTGGAGCAGTAAGGGAGGCGGGTGACACTGGTGGAGCAGTAAGGGAGGCGGGTGACACTGGTGGAGCAGTAAGGGAGGCGGGTGACACTGGTGGAGCAGTAAGGGAGGCGGGTGACACTGGTGGAGCAGTAAGGGAGGCGGGTGACACTGGTGGAGCAGTAAGGGAGGCGGGTGACACTGGTGGAGCAGTAAGGGAGGCGGGTGACACTGGTGGAGCAGTAAGGGAGGCGGGTGACACTGGTGGAGCAGTAAGGGAGGCGGGTGACACTGGTGGAGCAGTAAGGGAGGCGGGTGACACTGGTGGAGCAGTAAGGGAGGCGGGTGACACTGGTGGAGCAGTAAGGGAGGCGGGTGACACTGGTGGAGCAGTAAGGGAGGCGGGTGACACTGGTGGAGCAGTAAGGGAGGCGGGTGACACTGGTGGAGGTAATAAGGTCGATGGAGGACATCGGGGTGTAGGTACTACTTCAACACAGTATTGACTCAACCATTTCAGCAGGGAGGGTGTTTTAGGGTGGGGTGGGGGTGTGTGTGGGGGGTAATGGTGCCATCAGAGGGTGGAGAGTCAGACGCTGCACCAGATATGAGCCCGGTGGGGGGAGCTGGACGCTGGTAATGAGGCCTCCCTGGCTCTCTCCACCAATATAATTATTTCCGTTCCTTCCACTCCCTCTCGTCTTGTGCTATGTTACGTTGATGTCTTCTACAGTCACCCCTGCTACAGGCCTCTCCGCCTGCCTGCCTGCCTGCTTGCCTGCCTGCCTGTCTGTCTGTCTGTCTGTCTGTCTGTCTGTCTGTCTGTCTGTCTGTCTGTCTGCCTGACACGCCTGCCTGCCTGACACGCCTGCCTGCCTGACACGCCTGCCTGCCTGACACGCCTGCCTGCCTGACACGCCTGCCTGCCTGCCTGACACGCCTGCCTGCCTGCCTGACACGCCTGCCTGCCTGCCTGACACGCCTGCCTGCCTGCCTGACACGCCTGCCTGCCTGCCTGACACGCCTGCCTGCCTGCCTGACACGCCTGCCTGACACGCCTGCCTGCCTGACACACTTGCCTGCCTGACACGCCTGCCAGCCTGCCTGCCTGACACGCCTGCCTGCCTGCCTGACACGCATGCCTGCCTGACACGCCTGCCTGCCTGACACGCCTGCCTGCCTGACACGCCTGCCTGCCTGACACACTTGCCTGCCTGACACGCCTGCCTGCCTGCCTGACACGCTTGCCAGCCTGCCTGCCTGCCTGACACGCCTGCCTGCCTGCCTGACACGCCTGCCTGCCTGCCTGCCTGACACGCCTGCCTGCCTGACACGCCTGCCTGCCTGACACGCCTGCCTGACTGACACGCCTGCCTGCCTGCCTGCCTGCCTGCCTGACACGCCTGCCTGCCTGCCTGCCTGACACGCCTGCCTGCCTGCCTGACTGACACGCCTGCCTGCCTGCCTGCCTGACACGCCTGCCTGCCTGCCTGCCTGACACGCCTGCCTGCCTGCCTGACACGCCTGCCTGCCTGCCTGACACGCCTGCCTGCCTGCCTGACACGCCTGCCTGCCTGCCTGCCTGACACGTCTGCCTGACACGCCTGCCTGCCTGACACGTCTGCCTGACACGCCTGCCTGCCTGACACGCCTGCCTGCCTGCCTGCCTGACACGCCTGCCTGCCTGCCTGCCTGCCTGCCTGCCTGCCTGCCTGCTTGCCTGCCTGCTTGCCTGCCTGACACGCCTGCCTGCCTGCCTGTCTGCCTGCCTGCTTGCCTGACACGCCTGCCTGCCTGCCTGGCCTGCCTGCCTGCCTGACACGCCTGCCTGCCTGCCTGACACGCCTGCCTGCCTGCCTGACACGCCTGCCTGCCTGCCTGACACGCCTGCCTGCCTGACACGCCTGCCTGCCTGCCTGACACGCCTGCCTGCCTGCCTGACACGCCTGCCTGCCTGACACGCCTGCCTGCCTGACACGCCTGCCTGCCTGACACGCCTGCCTGCCTGCCTGCCTGCCTGCCTGCCTGCCTGCCTGCCTGCCTGCCTGCCTGCCTGCCTGACACGCCTGCCTGCCTGCCTGCCTGCCTGACACGCCTGCCTGCCTGCCTGCCTGCCTGACACGCCTGCCTGCCTGCCTGCCTGCCTGCCTGCCTGCCTGCCTGCTTGCCTGACACGCCTGCCTGCCTGCCTGCCTGCCTGCCTGCCTGCCTGCTTGCCTGACACGCCTGCCTGCCTGCCTGACACGCCTGCCTGCCTGCCTGACACGCCTGCCTGCCTGCCTGATACGCCTGCCTGCCTGCCTGCCTGACACGCCTGCCTACCTGCCTGATACGCCTGCCTGCCTGCCTGCCTGACACGCCTGCCTGCCTGCCTGACACGCCTGCCTGCCTGCCTGACACGCCTGCCTGCCTGACACGCCTGCCTGCCTGCCTGACACGCCTGCCTGCCTGCCTGCCTGACACGCCTGCCTGCCTGACACGCCTGCCTGCCTGACACGCCTGCCTGCCTGCCTGCCTGACACGCCTGCCTGCCTGCCTGCCTGCCTGCCTGCTTGCCTGACACGCCTGCCTGCCTGCCTGCCTGCCTGCCTGACACGCCTGCCTGCCTGACACGCCTGCCTGCCTGACACGCCTGCCAGCCTGCCTGACACGCCTGCCTGCCTGCCTGCCTGACACGCCTGCCTGCCTGCCTGCCTGCCTGACACGCCTGCCTGCCTGTCTGCCTGACACGCCTGCCAGCCTGCCTGACACGCCTGCCTGCCTGCCTGACACGCCTGCCTGACACGCCTGCCTGACACGCCTGCCTGACACGCCTGCCTGCCTGACACGCCTGCTTGCCTGACACGCCTGCCTGCCCGACACGCCTGCCTGCCTGTATGACACGCCTGCATGCCTGCCTGACACGCCTGCCTGCCTGCCTGCCTGACACGCCTGCCTGCCTGCCTGCCTGACACGCCTGCCTGCCTGCCTGCCTGCCTGCCTGCCTGACACGCCTGCCTGCCTGCCTGACACGCCTGCCTGCCTGCCTGACACGCCTGCCTGCCTGCCTGACACGCCTGCCTGCCTGTCTGACACGCCTGCCTGCCTGCCGGACACGTACGCCTGCCTGCCTGACTGACACGCCTGCCTGCCTGCCTGCCTGACTGACATGCCTGCCTGCCTGCCTGCCTGACACGCCTGCCTGCCTGCCTGCCTGCCTGACACGCCTGCCTGCCTGTATGACACGCCTGCCTGCCTGCCTGCCTGACACGCCTGCCTGCCTGTATGACACGCCTGCCTGCCTGCCTGACACGCCTGCCTGCCTGCCTGACACGCCTGCCTGCCTGTATGACACGCCTGCATGCCTGCCTGACACGCCTGCCTGCCTGCCTGACACGCCTGCCTGCCTGCCTGACACGCCTGCCTGCCTGCCTGCCTGACACGCCTGCCTGCCTGCCTGACACGCCTGCCTGCCTGCCTGCCTGACACGCCTGCCTGCATGCCTGACACGCCTGCCTGCCTGCCTGACACGCCTGCCTGCCTGCCTGACACGCCTGCCTGCCTGCCTGACACGCCTGCCTGTCTGCCTGACACGCCTGCCTGCCTGCCTGACACGCCTGCCTGTCTGCCTGACACGCCTGCCTGCCTGCCTGACACGCCTGCCTGCCTGCCTGCCTGCCAGCCTGCCTGCCTGCCAGCCTGCCTGCCTGCCAGCCTGCCTGCCAGCCTGCTTGCCAGCTTTTCCTGCCTGCCTGCCTGCCTGCCTGCCAGCCTGCCTGCCAGCCTGCCTGCCAGCCTGCCTGCCTGCCAGCCTGCCTGCCAGCCTGCCTGCCTGCCAGCCTGCCTGCCTGCCTGCCAGCCTGCCTGCCTGCCTGCCTGCCTGCCTGCCAGCCAGCCTGCCAGCCTGCCTGCCTGCCAGCCTGCCTGCCTGCCAGCCTGCCTGCCAGCCTGCCTGCCAGCTTTTCCTGCCTGCCAGCCTGCCTGCCTGCCAGCCTGCCTGCCAGCCTGCCTGCCTGCCAGCCTGCCTGCCTGCCAGCCTGCCTGCCTGCCAGCCTGCCTGCCTGCCTGCCAGCCTGCCTGCCTGCCAGCCTGCCTGCCAGCCTGCCAGCCTGCCTGCCTGCCAGCCTGCCTGCCTGCCAGCCTGCCTGCCAGCCTGCCTGCCTGCCTGCCTGCCTGCCAGCCTGCCTGCCTGCCAGCCTGCCTGCCTGCCAGCCTGCCTGCCAGCCTGCCTGCCTGCCAGCCTGCCTGCCTGCCAGCCTGCCTGCCAGCCTGCCTGCCTGCCTGCCAGCCTGCCTGCCTGCCAGCCTGCCTGCCTGCCTGCCTGCCTGCCTGCCTGCCTGACACGCCTGCCTGCCTGCCTGCCTGACACGCCTGCCTGCCTGCCAGCCTGCCTGCCTGACACGCCTGCCTGCCTGCCAGCCTGCCTGCCTGCCAGCCTGCCTGCCAGCCTGCCTGCCTGACACGCCTGCCTGCCTGACACGCCTGCCTGCCTGCCTGCCTGACACGCCTGCCTGCCTGACACGCCTGCCTGCCAGCCTGCCTGCCAGCCTGCCAGTCTGCCTGCCAGCCTGCCTGCCAGCCTGCCTGCCTGCCTGCCAGCCTGCCTGCCTGCCTGCCTGCCTGCCAGCCTGCCTGCCAGCCTGCCTGCCTGCCAGCCTGCCTGCCTGCCTGCCAGCCTGCCTGCCAGCCTGCCTGCCAGCTTTTCCTGCCTGCCAGCCTGCCTGCCTGCCAGCCTGCCTGCCAGCCTGCCTGCCTGCCTGCCAGCCTGCCTGCCAGCCTGCCTGCCTGCCAGCCTGCCTGCCTGCCAGCCTGCCTGCCAGCCTGCCTGCCTGCCAGCCTGCCTGCCTGCCAGCCTGCCTGCCAGCCTGCCTGCCTGCCTGCCTGCCAGCCTGCCTGCCTGCCAGCCTGCCTGCCTGCCTGCCTGCCTGCCTGCCAGCCTGCCTGCCTGCCAGCCTGCCTGCCTGCCAGCCTGCCTGCCAGCCTGCCTGCCTGCCAGCCTGCCTGCCTGCCTGCCTGACACGCCTGCCTGCCTGCCTGCCTGCCTGCCTGCCTGACACGCCTGCCTGCCTGCCAGCCTGCCTGCCTGACACGCCTGCCTGCCTGCCAGCCTGCCTGCCTGCCAGCCTGCCTGCCAGCCTGCCTGCCTGCCAGCCTGCCTGCCTGACACGCCTGCCTGCCTGCCTGCCTGACACTCCTGCCTGCCTGACACGCCTGCCTGCCAGCCTGCCTGCCAGCCTGCCTGCCTGCCTGCCTGCCTGCCTGCCTGCCAGCCTGCCTGCCTGCCTCCTCGTTGTCAATAAAAAATAATCGGGGAATCTGTCTCAATTTGTAGAATGGGTAATACATTTTGTTATATTTCTATGGAAGAAGGTACATTGGGTTTGTGAGGGTAGAGAACACTGGCGTTGTGAGAGTATTGTGAAGCCACTAACTCGCACGGCGTCTCGGCCACACAACATTTCGATAGCAGTTCATATTACCTTCTGGCGACCGGGAAAGATGGCATCCCGCGCCCCCTGGTGTCTGTGTCGTGGTGTGAAGGTTGGTTGTTTTTGTCTGTGTCGTGGTGTGAAGGTTGGTTGTTTTTGTCTGTGTCGTGGTGTGAAGGTTGGTTGTTTTTGTCTGTGTCGTGGTGTGAAGGTTGGTTGTTTTTGTCTGTGTCGCGGTGTGAAGGTTGGTTGTTTTTGTCTGTGTCGTGGTGTGAAGGTTGGTTGTTTTTGTCTGTGTCGTGGTGTGAAGGTTGGTTGTTTTTGTCTGTGTCGTGGTGTGAAGGTTGGTTGTTTTTGTCTGTGTCGTGGTGTGAAGGTTGGTTGTTTTTGTCTGTGTCGTGGTGTGAAGGTTGGTTGTTTTTGTCTGTGTCGTGGTGTGAAGGTTGGTTGTTTTTGTCTGTGTCGCGGTGTGAAGGTTGGTTGTTTTTGTCTGTGTCGTGGTGTGAAGGTTGGTTGTTTTTGTCTGTGTCGTGGTGTGAAGGTTGGTTGTTTTTGTCTGTGTCGTGGTGTGAAGGTTGGTTGTTTTTGTTTGTGTCGTGGTGTGAAGGTTAGTTGTTTTTGTCTGTGTCGTGGTGTGAAGGTTGGTTGTTTTTGTCTGTGTCGCGGTGTGAAGGTTGGTGTTTTTTGTCTGTGTCGCGGTGTGAAGGTTGGTTGTTTTTGTTTGTGTCGTGGTGTGAAGGTTGGTTGTCTTTGTCTGTGTCGTGGCGTGGTGTGAAGGTTGGTTGTTTTTGTCTGTGTCGTGGTGTGAAGGTTGGTTGTCTTTGTCTGTGTCGTGGTGTGAACGCTGACCATCACTGTGTCGGGGTGTGAACGCTGACCATCACTGTGTCGTGGTGTGAACGCTGACCATCACTGTGTCGTGGTGTGAACGCTGACCATCACTGTGTCGGGGTGTGAACGCTGACCATCACTGTGTCGTGGTGTGAACGCTGACCATCACTGTGTCGGGGTGTGAACGCTGACCATCACTGTGTCGTGGTGTGAACGCTGACCATCACTGTGTCGTGGTGTGAACGCTGACCATCACTGTGTCGGGGTGTGAACGCTGACCATCACTGTATCGGGGTGTGAACGCTGACCATCACTGTGTCGGGGTGTGAACGCTGACCATCACTGTGTCGGGGTGTGAACGCTGACCATCACTGTGTCGGGGTGTGAACGCTGACCATCACTGTATCGGGGTGTGAACGCTGACCATCACTGTGTCGTGGTGTGAACGCTGACCATCACTGTGTCGGGGTGTGAACGCTGACCATCCCTGTGTCGGGGTGTGAACGCTGACCATCACTGTATCGGGGTGTGAACGCTGACCATCACTGTGTCGGGGTGTGAACGCTGACCATCACTGTGTCGGGGTGTGAACGTTGACCATCACTGTGTCGTGGTGTGAACGCTGACCATCACTGTGTCGGGGTGTGAACGCTGACCATCCCTGTGTACCTCAGCTCTGCGTCTCGAGGTGACTCACAACACTACACAGGACAAATAACAGGACCATGAATCCCTATTTTGTCCGCCAACTCGTCCCTGTCCCTCTTTTTTCATCTCTTTATCTCTCATCTAGTTTTTTTTTTAGAGTTCAATTGCGTTTTAGCAAAGCTTTTTTTTTTAGTTGGAGTTTTTCTAATTTTATGTTTATGGATTTGGTTGTATTTCCGGGTTTGTGAGTGGTCTAGATTTTCTTCCGGATTTCTTTGTTTTATCATAGAGTTCTTTTTATGGGATTCATTTGTGTTTTAACGCTACCATGTTTTGCAACAACGTTTTGCACTCCATCGTGTCCTTCCCAAACATGGCCACACACTGGTGCACCGCATGTCGACGCGATCCACCACCCCGGCAGAATTCTGGAAGCGTTAGTGAAAAGGAAAGCAACGCAATGTTGACACATGTGTAGAATAATGAACATGGGCATTGATAGGTTAGGTCGGCTAATCACAGTTTGTACGCTTCTGGTTAAGGAAAAGCGCTTCAAATTTAAGACAGGTCAGCTTGTTAGAAAGGTCTGTGGTCTAAGTCAGCTCCATCTGACCTGCGTCACTTTAAAGCTTATTATCTCTTGTCAGGTAAGTCCTGCACTCTCTACACGCACTCCTCACCAAACACACTCCTATTACCATACAATTAGTACTAATAGTACAAATAATAATGATAATACAAATTACTATCTTTGATAATATTACTATTTAATAATAATAATTCATAATAATAATTTGTAGAAGAATATGGTTAAAGTAACTTTGTTTATACTCCAAGTGTTAGGATTAGTTACTGGCTAGTTGAGGTTCCCCTGCAGACCCGGGTTCCCACGCGCGCACACCGTGGTTTTCTACGGTCAGTGGAGTAGAACCCTCGAGATTATTCACAGGCCATGACTGGTGATCCCGTCTGTGGCAGGTACACCAGGCCTGGAATACGCTTGGCTCTGCACAACGATTACAGAGCAAGCAAGTCACAGCCAGTTGATTACACACTAAGGCTAGCCAGTGTTGAGACAACATAGAGGTAGAGATTTGATGTTGTTGACTGTACGTTTATCATTCTCTGTTACAGGCGCTTGGTAGTTTGGTACAACTTAAATAATCTGTGTTCACGCGGTTCTTCCATTCCTGTTTGCTGTTTGTTAGTCTTAAGTTCTTTGATTCCCTGATTATGTGTGTCTGTGACCTTTAGTCCTTCTTTCATGCCCGTAATAGTTCATAGTGTTCTGTAAATAAACTACTTAGTTGTTATTAATTGTTTTACCGGTCCTATCTTCCTCCGCGGTGCTCATTTTCTTTTTTTTTTTTTTTTTTTTTGAGATATATACAAGAGTTGTTACATTCTTGTACAGCCACTAGTACGCGTAGCGTTTCGGGCAAGTCCTTAATCCTATGGTCCCTGGAATACGATCCCCTGCCGCGAAGAATCGTTTTTTCATCCAAGTACACATTTTACTGTTGCGTTAAACAGAGGCTACAGTTAAGGAATTGCGCCCAGTAAATCCTCCCCGGCCAGGATACGAACCCATGACATAGCGCTCGCGGAACGCCAGGCGAGTGTCTTACCACTACACCACGGAGACTGCTAATTCTCTTGCTCTCTGACTTGTTTAAACATAAGAATAAGCAACTAATAGCACGTGTAGATAATAATAGCTTAATGTTTTTTTTTGTTTACAAAACCTTTGATCATACAGTATGTTCATCAATCACCATTCTCATGTTATAAGAATCACCAAGTGATTCTCATGTTATAAGAATCACCAAGTTATTCTCATAACGTTCCAATGTTCATGTGATAACGAACGTGGTGTTCCAATCTTTAGCCGGGTCATCTGAAGGAGTTTCCATTACAGTGGACCCTGGCGGTCTACTTTCTAAACATTTTGTATTTTAAACTTGCGGATCGAGACAAAATGTGAAATATTTTCCTTCCACCCAAACCTTGGGAAACATCTCCGGTCTCAGTGGTTGTTTATTTTGTCTTTTCTAACCGTTTCCTCGCTTTTTTTTTATGTGTGTGTGGGGGGGGGGATTATCTGCTCTTAATTCGTAGCTGATTTCCTAGCAAAATAGTAAGCAAATAAGGGTATTAGAATCGGTTGAAAATGATAATTGTGCGATGGATTGGCAAAATGTGTAAAACTGAGGCTCCATAATGGCATTATTGTGTCTCTTAATTAAAATGCTGAGCAGAGCCAGGGTGTTGAACAATACCTGTGTACGGGGACAATAGCTTCCCTGCTGCAGCCTATGTTGGAGAGTGTGGAGAGGGGCGCCTGCACCTGTCATTCATCCATAGGCGGAGAGGGAGGGAGGGAGGGAGAGGGAGAGAGAGATGGATGGATGAATGTTGAATGATTTTGATAAACTCTCCGGTTATTTTAACTCTCCATAATACATATAAATGTTTGTCCTCACTTTAAGGGCTGTTTGCATTATCTTTTTGTTGCTTATATTTTTATTATTTTTTTTATTATTTATTTATTTATTATATATTAAACCTGGACCTGTGTCTTTCACCCGTGTTCTTTGGGCCTACCATTCTTTTAGGTCTACAGGTTCTTCTTCCCTTGGTGGTGATGAGGTTCTCAGCCGTATTAGGTGAGGGAACAAACTGTCCTCTCATCTAATACGTCGCATTTTTAGGGAATCAGTTAAATCAAATCAAATCTCTGAATATGTTAGATCAAATCTCAAATCTCAAATCTCTGAATATGTTAGACATTAAGTCACTGCACATTCTCTCATGTGTATTATACATATATAAAACGCTAAACTATAATGCCAATCCTGATCTCAAAACCTTCATAGAAGGTGGTAACAGAACCCATGAGCATCACACCAGAAATAAATACAGTTTTGATATTCCTAGAGTACGACTTAATCAAACTAGAAATTCACTACAAATCAAGGGGCACAGAATGTGGAATGACCTTCCCAACCATGTTAAAGACTGTACCTCTCTCAACCAGTTTAAGTTAAAAACGAAGCTATACCTAATAAATTCCCTGTAACCTACCTTACCCTTCTATTGTCAACCAATGTCTGTTTTTTTTTTTAAAGAGCGCTGTTTGACGACATAATTGTATTTGTGCTGCTTTTTCATCTGTGTTTTCATTCTACTCATTATGCTCAATTAGTCTTAAGCTTGTCATTTAAGTTTATCATGCGTAATAGTGGCTTTAGGCATTGTATGTACTAGCTCTACCTATAAGTCAAGCAATCTTTGTAAAAATTTACTTTATGTATGTACCTTACCTAAATAAACATTTTATTTTATTTTATTTTAAATATGCGACGTATTAGTACAAATTAAAGCACCGTAAAATTTACGTTCTCTATTCATCTGTCTCGATTGGCAAGGTGCATTGCTTGGGTTCGAATGTTTCAGGTTAAGCACAATAGTTTTGTGTAATGTTGTGTAGGTCACATTCAGAGTTACTGGGACCTTGGCCAGTGTCCCATGTGCTCCAGAGGTTACTTGTTCCTCATGTAACAGGTTTGGTGTTACTCAATCTCCCAGATATTTTTTCAGTGTCGTTTTCCTCTTGACGTGTAATGATCTCTGTGATCTTCTTTCTCCTCTCTCTCCAGTTATTATTACTTTACATTTGCCCAGTTGAAATCTAGCAGCCGTCATTCTGTCTAACGCTGCAGGACATCCAGGTGTCACTGTAGTCTCTCGACAGTGTTTCATCGTGTACAGCTATGAATGATTCTTTTTCCTCCTGGTCAGTTGCATAGAGCAGGAATGTCCCAGTAAGGTTACCAGTGGCGCCCCATGTGTAACCTGCCAATCACTAACATTCCTCCCCCCTCTCTCTCACCCTCAGTTTGCTATCCGAGAGGTATTCCCCCGTCGCCTGACCTGTTCACACTACACCAGCTTTATTCTCAAGGGTTGTATAGGAGGCTTCTATGCAGGAAGGCATCAAATGCTTTCTGACGGTCAAGACAGTCAACTGATCGTTCTTTCTACTGCTTTATTATTGTCATTTAGAAGCTTTAGGAGCCTCTGGAGGATCTTGTAGGGAAGGAACGTCAGTGATACTGGTCTGTATTTAATGACTCTTGGTCTAATTTCTTTAATTACTCCAGGCATTGTAGAGGAAATTAATAACCCTTTGTCCTGGGCAAAGTTGCTTCAGAAGCTTCCTAAACTGTTTCCAACCAAGGAACCATTGCCGGATAACATACCCAAAATCCGACAAAATCCCCTGTAACAACCCCAAAATTGATTTCAAAATTTTGGACTGGCTATATTATACATTATCACTGTTCCTTGCCAGTCTGGCGGCCTCGTTTGTGAAGGCTTGGGGCATGCTAATGACATTTCGGATTAATAAATTTGTATATCTCTATACTGAGACATATTGATACAACTTCTGGTATATTGAGTTACATCACCTAACGACTGACGAAGATAAAAGCAAAATTGTTGTTCCATTTATGGTGTGGACGAGGTGTGTCCTCACTATGCACACCTCATTTTCAGTTCCCGTGGCGCAGTGGTAAGACACTCATGCGGCGCTTCGCGAGCGCTTTGGCCTGGATTCGTATCCCGGCCGGTAAGGATTCACCGGGCACCAATCCTTAACTGTAGCCTCTGTTCACCCCGCAGTGAATGGGTACCGGATTATTAAACGATTTGGCGGGTTGTATTCCAGGGAAAATAAGGATTAAGGACCTGCCTGAAACGCTAGTGTGTGCTGGTGGACTGTACAAGAGGTTATCTTGAGATGATTTCGGGGCTTTAGTGTCCCCGCGGCCCGGTCCTCGACCAGGCCTCCACCCCCAGGAAGCAGCCCGTGACAGCTGACTAACTCCCAGGTACCTATTTACTGCTAGGTAACAGGGGCATTCAGGGTGAAAGAAACATTGCCCATTTGTTTCTGCCTCGTGCGGGAATCGAACCCGCGCCACAGAATTACGAGTCCTGCGCGCTATCCACCAGGCTACGAGGCCAAGAGTGTAAGAACTCTTGTATATATAAATACAAAATATATAAGTAATGCGCCTACCGGTTCAGGTCTGACCCTACTAACGCGTGGAGATCTTTGCCTGTAACTTACCCCACATTCAGTCATTCTAGTGGCTTGTTCCTTCTGTTTGGGCGGGTGTTCCCTCCTGGCGTTCTTACATCTGGCAACAGTTGCCAACCTGAGAACACACTCAAAAATGTTCTTCAAATACATTTGATGTTGTTTATTAGTGTGATCACGTAGATGTTCTCAGCGTGATGTGCTTGAAGGGTCGAGTATTAGCTCACAAGCCCCGCCTCTCTAAGCTACAGGTCAACACAGTAACTTCTTCCTAATGTTGTCATATTTTCATTTAAAGTTGTTTAAATAACTCGTCTCCGTATTGTGTCCTCGTACACTATTTCATCTGGGACGATGTTCATCACTCCGTCTCTGCGGCATACACCTGTCCGTGGGTGACACTGTCACCTGTCACCAGCCTGTCTCATCATCATGTGGCCTCTGTCCAACCGTCCTCACCACAAACACATCGTTGTGGTCACCAACGTACCAAATGCAACCTACTATGGAGATTATGAGGTTCACGCAAATCCACGTTTTCTATGCATTGGTTTATTAGGCTAGTTGGGAGGCTTGGGTTCGTTCGTTTCTTGTTAGGTTAGGACGATAGATTTTGTACGTTGTGGCAAGTTAAGAGAACTGGGTGGTCCGCTCACAGACCTCCTAGGGTCCTCCTAGCTCTGACTTCCTAGGGTCCTCCTGGCTCTGACCTCCTAGGGTCCTCCTGGCTCTGACCTCCTAGGGTGCTCCTGGCTCTGACCTCCTAGGGTGCTCCTGGCTCTGACCTCCTAGGGTGCTCCTAGCTTTGACCTCCTAGGGTGCTCCTAGCTTTGACCTCCTAGGGTGCTCCTAGCTCTGACCTCCTAGGGTCCTCCTAGCTCTGACCTTCTAGGGTGCTCCTAGCTCTGACCTCCTAGGGTGCTCCTAGCTCTGACCTCCTAGGGTGCTCCTAGCTCTGACCTGGGGTGCTCTTAGCTGTGACCTCCTAGGGTCCTCCTAGCTCTGACCTCCTAGGGTGCTCCTAGCTCTGACCTCCTAGGGTGCTCCTAGCTCTGACCTCCTAGGGTCCTCCTAGCTCTGACCTCCTAGGGTGCTCCTAGCTCTGACCACCTAGGGTGCTCCTAGCTGTGACCTCCTAGGGTGCTCCTAGCTCTGACCTCCTAGGGTCCTCCTAGCTGTGACCTCCTAGGGTGCTCCTAGCTCTGACCTCCTAGGGTGCTTCTAGCTCTGACCTCCTAGGGTGCTTCTAGCTCTGACCTCCTAGGGTGCTCCTAGCTCTGACCTCCTAGGGTCCTCCTAGCTCTGACCTCCTAGGGTCCTCCTAGCTCTGACCTCCTAGGGTCCTCCTAGCTGTGACCTCCTAGGGTCCTCCTAGCTCTGACCTCCTAGGGTCCTCCTAGGGTCCTCCTAGCTCTGACCTCCTAGGGTGCTCCTAGCTCTGACCTCCTAGGGTGCTCCTAGCTCTGACCTCCTAGGGTGCTCCTAGCTCTGACCTCCTAGGGTGCTCCTAGCTCTGACCTCCTAGGGTGCTCCTAGCTCTGACCTCCTAGGGTGCTCCTAGCTCTGACCTCCTAGGGTGCTCCTAGCTCTGACCTCCTAGGGTGCCTCCTAGCTCTGACCTCCTAGGGTCCTCCTAGCTCTGACCTCCTAGGGTCCTCCTAGCTCTGACCTCCTAGGGTCCTCCTAGCTCTGACCTCCTAGGGTCCTCCTAGCTCTGACCTAGGGTGCTCCTAGCTCTGACCTCCTAGGGTGCTCTTAGCTCTGACCTCCTAGGGTGCTCCTAGCTCTGACCTCCTAGGGTGCTCCTAGCTCTGACCTCCTAGGGTGCTCATAGCTCTGACCTCCTAGGGTGCTCCTAGCTCTGACCTCCTAGGGTGCTCCTAGCTCTGACCTCCTAGGGTGCTCCTAGCTCTGACCTAGGGTGCTCCTAGCTCTGACCTCCTAGGGTGCTCCTAGCTCTGACCTCCTAGGGTGCTCCTAGCTCTGACCTCCTAGGGTGCTCCTAGCTCTGACCTCCTAGGGTGCTCATAGCTCTGCATCTTCCCTCCGATGAGTCAACAGAACCTCTATTGTGTTGAAACCAATCAATTTAAGGAATAATACGATTGTCAGACCTGTAGTACAGAAGAGGAACACTGTACTCACCTAATTGTACTCACCTAATTGTGCTTGCGGGGGTTGAGCTCTGGCTCTTTGGTCCCGCCTCTCAACCGTCAATCAACTGGTGTACAGATTCCTGAGCCTATTGGGCTCTATCATATCTACATTTGAAACTGTGTATGGAGTCAGCCTCCACCACATCACTTCCTAATGCATTCCATTTACTAACTACTCTGACACTGAAAAAGTTCTTTCTAACGTCTCTGTGGCTCATTTGGGTACTCAGCTTCCACCTGTGTCCCCTTGTTCGCGTCCCACCAGTGTTGAATAGCTCATCCATGTTTACCCGGTCGATTCCCCTGAGGATTTTGTAGGTTGTGATCATGTCCCCCCTTACTCTTCTGTCTTTCAGTGTCGTAAGGTGCATTTCCCGCAGCCTTTCCTCATAACTCATGCCTCTTAGTTCTGGGACTAGTCTAGTAGCATACCTTTGGACTTTTTCCAGCTTCGTCTTGTGCTTGACAAGGTACGGGCTCCATGCTGGGGCCGCATACTCCAGGATTGGTCTTACATATGTGGTGTACAAGATTCTGAATGATTCCTTACACAGGTTCCTGAACACACACACACACACACTGTGTGTGTGTGTGTGTGTGTGTGTGTGTGTGTGTGTGTGTGTGTGTGTGTGTGTGTGTGTGTGTGTGTACTCACCTAGTTTTGTTTGGGGGGTTGAGCTTTGGCTCTTTGGTCCCGCCTCTCAACTGTCAATCAACAGGTGTACAGATTCCGGAGCCTACTGGGCTCTATCATATCTACACTTGAAACTGTGTATGGAGTCAGCCTCCTCCACAACACTACTTAATGCATTCCATTTATTAACTACTCTGACACTGAAAAAATTCCTTCTAACGTCTCTGTGGCTCATCTGGGTACTAAGTTTCCACCTGTGTCCCCTTGTTCGTGTTCCATCCGCGCTAAAGAGTTTGTCATTTTCCACCCTGTCAATTCCCTTGAGAATTTTGTAGGTAGTTATCATGTCTCCCCTTACTCTTCTGTTTTCCAGGGTTGTGAGGTTCACCTCCCTTAGCCTTTCCTCGTAACTCATTGGTCTCAGTTCCGGGACCAGTTTGGTGGCATACCTCTGAATCTTCTTTAAATTCGTCTTGTGTTTAACTAGGTATGGACTCCAGGCTGGAGCTGCATATTCCAGGATTGGTCTTACATAAGTGGTATACAGGGTCCTGAACGATTCCTGACACAAGTTTCTAAAGGCAGTTCTTATATTGCTCAGTCTAGCATATGCCGCTGATGATATCCTTTTGATGTGGGCCTCTGGGGACAGGTTCGGTGTGATATCGACCCCCAGATCTTTCTCTCTATTTGACTCCTGTAGGATTTTACCTCCCAGATGGTACCTTGTGTTCAGCCTTCTGCTCCCTTCACCTAATTTCATTACTTTACACTTTCCTGAGTTGAACTTTAGCAGCCATTTTCTAGACCATTCCACCAGTTTGTCCAGGTCGTCCTGTAGTCTCTGTCTATCTTCATCTGTTTTGATTCTTCTCGTAATTTTTGCATCGTCAGCAAACATTGAGAGGAACGAGTCTATACCCTCTGGAAGATCGTTTACATATAGTAGAAACAGGATGGGTCCGAGTACAGAGCCCTGTGGGACTCCGCTGGTGACATCTCGCCACTCTGATGCCTTCCCCCACACCGTTACTCGCTGTGTGGGTTGTGGTTGTGTGTGTGTACTCACCTATTTGTACTCAACTATTTGTGCTTGCGGGGGTTGAACTCTGGCTCTTTGATCCCGCCTCTCAACTGTCAATCAATAGGTGTACAGGTTCCTGAGCCTATTGTGCTCTATCATATCTACACTTGAAACTGTGTACGGAGGCAGCCTCCACCACATCACTTCCTAATGCATTCCATTTGTCAACCACTCTGACACTAAAAATGTTCTTTCTAATATCTCTGTGGCTCATTGGGTACTCAGTTTCCGCCTGTATCCCCTAGTGCGTGTTCCCCTTGTGTTAAATAGCCTATCTTTATCTACCCTATCAATTCCCTTGAAAATCTTGAATGTAGTGATCATGTCCCCCCTAACTCTTCTGTCTTCCAGCGAAGTGAGGTTTAAATCCCGTAGTCTCTCCTCGTAGCTTATACCTCTCAGCTCGGGTACTAGTCTGGTGGCAAACCTTTGAACCTTTTCCAGTTTAGTCTTATCTTTGACTAGATATGGACTCCATGCTGGGGTTGCATACTCCAGGATTGGCCTGACATATGTGGTATACAAAGTTCTGAATGATTCCTTACACAAGTTTCTGAATGCCGTTCTTATGTTGGCCAGCCTGGCATATGCTGCTGATGTTATCTTTTTGATATGGGCTGCAGGGGACAGGTCTGGCGTGATATCAACCCCCAAGTCGTTTTCTCTTTCTGACTCCTGAAGAATTTCATCTCTCAGATGATACCTAGTATCTGGCCTCCTGCTCCCTACGCCTATCTTCATTACATTACATTTGCTTGGCTTAAACTCTAACAACCATTTGTTCGACCATTCCTTCAGCTTGTCTAGGTCTTCTTGAAGTCTCAAGCAGTCCTCCTATGTCTTAATCCTTTTCATAATTTTGGCATCGTCAGCAAACATTGAGAGAAATGAATCTATACCCTCTCAGAGATCATTTACATATATCAGAAACAGGATAGGACCGAGTACAGAGCCCTGTGGGACTCCACTGGTGACTTCACGCCAATCTGAGGTCTCACCCCTCACCGTAACTCTCTGCTTCCTATTGCTTAGGTACTCCCTTATCCACTGGAGCACCTTACCAGCTACACCTGCCTGTATCTCCAGCTTATGTACCAGCCTCTTATGCGGAACTGTGTCAAAGGCTTTCCGACAATCCAAGAAAATGCAGTTCGCCCAGCCCTCTCTTTCTTGCTTAATCTTTGTCGCCTGGTCGTAGAATTCTATTAAGCCAGTCAGGCAAGATTTACCCTCCCTGAATCTATGTTGGCGATTCGTCACAAAGTCCCTTCTCTCCAGATGTGTTGCTAGGTTTTTTCTCGCGATCTTCTCCATCACCTTGCATGGTATACAAAGTCAAGAACACTGGCCTGTAGTTCAGTGCCTCTTGCCTGTCGCCCTTTTTGTATATTGGGACCACATTCGCCGTCTTCCATATTTCTGGTAGGTGTCCCGTCTCCAGTGACCTACTATACACTATGGAGAGTGGCAAGCAAAGTGCTTCTGCACACTCTTTCAGTACCTATGGCGAGATCCCGTGTGGACCTACAGCCTTTCTAACATCCAGATCCAGCAGGTGTCTCTTGACCTCTTCTCTCGTAATTTCGAACCCTTCCAAGGCCGCCTGATTTACCTCCCTTTCTCCTAGCACAGTGATCTCACCTTGTTCTATTGTGAAGACCTCCTGGAACTTCTTGTTGAGTTCTTCACACACCTCTTTGTCATTCTCTGTATACCTGTCCTCGCCTATTCTAAGTTTCATTACCTGTTCTTTCACTGTTATTTTCCTCCAGATGTGACTGTGGAGTAGCTTTGGTTCGGTCTTGGCTTTGTTTGCTATAGCATTTTCATAATTTTTCTCTATTTCTCTTCTCACACTAACATACTCATTCCTGGTTCTCTGGTATCTCTCTGCTTTCTGGTGTTCTGTTATTCCAGTAGTTCTTCCACGCCCTTTTGTTCAGTTTCTTTGCTTCCATACATGCCCTATTATACCATGCATTCTTCTTTTGCTTCTCGGATTTTTCCCTTTGGGCCGGGATGAACCTGTTTACTGCCTCCTGACACTTTTGGGTAACATAGTTCATCATATCTTGTACAGACTTAGCTCTGAGGTCTGTGTCCTAAGGTATTTCCCTTGGGAAACTTCTCATCTCCTCATAATTCCCTTTTCGGTATGCCCGCCTTTTGTGTCCTAGTTCTTTTTTGGGGAGATAATTCTTAGCTCTACCATTTACTCAAAGTTCAATACACTGTGATCACTCATTCCCAAGGGTGCTTCCATCTTAACTTCCCTTATATCCCACTCATTTAGGGTAAATATTAGATCGAGCATGGCTGGTTCATCTTCTCATCTCATTCTTGTTGGTTCCTTGATGTGTTGGCTTAGAAAGTGTCTTGTTGCCACGTCCAGCAGCTTAGCTCTCCATGTTTCTGGTCCTCCATGCGGGTCTCTGTTCCCCCAATCTATCTTCCCGTTGTTGAAGTCTCCCATTATTAGTAGTCCAGATCCATTCCTGCTAGCAACAGAAGCTGCTCTCTCTCTATTATGTTGATGGTGGCATGTTGTGTCTATCGTATTCCTGTCTGGGTCTTCTGTCATTTGGTGGTGGATTATATATTGACTATGACAATAATTGTTTATCCTCCAGTTGTTATGGTACCTGTTACGTAGTCACTGAAACCTTCACAACCCTGAATAACCATCTCAAAATCCCAGCCTTTTCTTACCGGCAGAGCTACACCACCACCACCTCTTTCTTCTCTCTCTTTCCTCATAACATAATAGTCCTGTGGGAACACTGCATTTGTTATGGTTTTCATTAGCTTTGTTTCTGTGAGTGCTATATGTCTGGGTTTTCTTCTAGTATTCCTTCTCCAAGTTTATTTGCTTTATTTGTAATTCCATCTATGTTAGTGTACATTGCCTTGGGCTCACTTTCTTCCGTCCTGGACCATTCTCAAGTCGATTGTCTGGCATAGCAGGTACGCCTTTAATCCATCATTAAATCAATCGTACGCATTAATCCTGCACCAAACTCAGACCCTTAAAAGAGATGGACAATCGATTTGAGAATGGTCCAGAACGGACCGAAACGTCGTCGTCCCTTCACCTTCTAGTGTGTGGTCTGATCAACATACTTTAGCCACATTATTGTGACTCATCGCCTGCTTCTGTCCCTTCTCAAATCGCTTCCTTGGTGGGTGTTCTGCTGGTGGGGGAAGCTGTTCCATGGGTGTGAGGATTTGTGAGGTGGATATCAGGGCCTCAGAGGATACTGGGGTGAGGGGGGGGTCAAGTAAAGGGGGGGGGGGACAGGTAGGGTATGGGATGAAGGGGGAGGAAAGACAGGAATGAAAAAGGGGAGGGGGGACATGGCGGGAGGAGGGGAGGGGTAGCAGCGTGGGAATGGGGTGTGGGGAGAGGGAGATTTGGCAGAACATTTGAGTGGGGGGCAGGGTCGAGGGTTTGGGGTTAGGGGGAGTTTTCTATGCAGAGGAGGGTGGTGGGGTTGCCCTCCCCGCTGTTGTTACTGGGTAGCTGGTTGTGGGTTCCCCCCTCACCTCTGGGAATGTTGTGTTGGGAGCTGTGATTTCCTGGTTTTCTCCTCTCTCCCTGCGCCTCTTCCTTCCTTCTGCCGCCATGGCTCTCTCCTCCCTCGTCATGTCCCTCTGGAGGAATACTTTTTATTAATTCTCCCACATATTGCAGGTGGCTCTTCCTTGTTAGAATCTTCTCCTTTGTGTTCTCGTTTGCAAACACTATCTTTAACAAACGGTCTCGGTCTTTGTTGTACCAGCCTAGCCTAAAAACCTTCTCAATGCTATGCTCAGCCCCTTCCATCTCTAGTGCCTTCATTATTTCATTCACTACTGCTTTGTCCTTATCATTCTACTCTGTCCTTGGAGCCTATTGGAGCCGTCTGCTCTTTAATACCCTTTAATACTGTGTAATCTGTAACACTGTGTGTGTGTGTGTGTGTGTGTGTGTGTGTGTGTGTGTGTGTGTGTGTGTGTGTGTGTGTGTGTGTGTGTGTGTGCGTGTGTGTGTGTCGGTACATGTGTGCGCGTTAGTATTTACTAATTGTACTTGCAGAATCAAGCTCATGGATCCCGTCCTTCTAACTTATCTATTTTTCTCTTATTAAATCTAATACATACATTTCTCTCTAACATACACACAAATCTCCAGGATGTAGCCCGTAGCAGCCGTCTAACTCCCAGGTACCTATTTACTGCTAGGTGACGAGATGAATCAGGTGAAATAAATTCCATTTGTTTCTGCCTCGGTCGGGAATGGAACGTGTGCCCTTAGCACTACGATCCCCTAGCGCCGTCCACTGAGCCGCGAGGCCCAGCGCGTGTAGATGTGTTCCCAGCACTACAAGACTGAGCTGACGTGAATGAGGTCACAGGGGGACGTGTCTTAGTGACCAGGGGGACGTGTCTTAGTGACCAGAGGGACGTGTCTTAGTGACCAGGGGGACGTGTCTTAGTGACCAGGGGGACGTGTCTTAGTGACCAGGGGGACGTGTCATAGTGACCAGGGGGACGTGTCATAGTGACCAGGGGGACGTGTCTTAGTGACCAGGGGGACGTGTCATAGTGACCAGGGGGACGTGTCATAGTGACCAGGGGGACGTGTCTTAGTGACCAGGGGGGACGTGTCTTAGTGACCAGGGGGACGTGTCTTAGTGACCAGGGGGACGTGTCATAGTGACCAGGGGGACGTGTCATAGTGACCGAGGGGATAGTGACCAGGGGGACGTGTCTTAGTGACCAGGGGGACGTGTCATAGTGACCGAGGGGATAGTGACCAGGGGGACGTGTCTTAGTGACCGGGGGGATAGTGACCAGGGGGACGTGTCATAGTGACCAGGGGGACGTGTCTTAGTGACCAGGGGGACGTGTCTTAGTGACCAGGGGGACGTGTCATAGTGACCAGGGGGACGTGTCTTAGTGACCGGGGGGATAGTGACCAGGGGGACGTGTCATAGTGACCAGGGGGACGTGTCTTAGTGACCAGGGGGACGTGTCTTAGTGACCAGGGGGACCTGTCTTAGTGACCAGGGGGACGTGTCTTAGTGACCAGGGGGACGTGTCTTAGTGACCAGGGGGACGTGTCTTAGTGACCAGGGGGACGTGTCATAGTGACCAGGGGGACGTGTCATAGTGACCAGGGGGACGTGTCATAGTGACTAGGGGGACGTGTCATAGTGACCAGGGGGACGTGTCATAGTGACCGAGGGGATAGTGACCAGGGGGACGTGTCTTAGTGACCAGGGGGACGTATCATAGTGACCGAGGGGATAGTGACCAGGGGGACGTGTCTTAGTGACCGGGGGGATAGTGACCAGGGGAACGTGTCATAGTGACCAGGGGGACGTGTCTTAGTGACCAGGGGGACGTGTCATAGTGACCAGGGGGACGTGTCTTAGTGACCGGGGGGATAGTGACCAGGGGGACGTGTCTTAGTGACCAGGGGGACGTGTCTTAGTGACCAGGGGGACGTGTCTTAGTGACCAGGGGGACGTGTCTTAGTGACCAGGGGGACGTGTCATAGTGACCAGGGGGACGTGTCATAGTGACCAGGGGGACGTGTCATAGTGACTAGGGGGACGTGTCATAGTGACCAGGGGGACGTGTCATAGTGACCGAGGGGATAGTGACCAGGGGGACGTGTCTTAGTGACCAGGGGGACGTGTCATAGTGACCGAGGGGATAGTGACCGGGGGGATAGTGACCAGGGGGACGGGTCATAGTGACCAAGGGGGACACACACAAGCAAGGGCCAAGGGAAGGCACCATACAACCCTCCCATTAACGTCGTCAAAGCAATTTGGCCATAATTCACTCTGGAGATGGGACGTCCACTGCATTTCCTCATCACAAGTTGCAATTTCCTTCCAAAATCTGCCAATTCCAGTTGCAAAGAATTTCCATTATCGAGAAATCGAGCGTTAAATTTTGAGAGAGAAAAAAGTAAAGAGTTAAGCCAAGGTGAAAAGTAATTTGGCCCTCTCATTACAAATTAATACATTTATAATGAGCTCAGGCAGGCAGGTAACGAAGCCAGCTTCCTTAATTGGGGGATGATATCCAAGTTTTGATAGCCAAGCTCAGCTGCGCCTCACAATTATTTTACGCTACGCTATCGCTAAATTAACTTTTCAACATGAATCTCGCAAGAACTCGATGAGGAGGAAGACGTGAAATTAAGACACTATTTTTAATATTCTGTATATAGAAGAAACTTGTTCTGAAGAAATTTGATGGTTTGGCAAGAACTTGCGAAGAATAGGGAAAAGTTGAGGTAAAATGACTCTGGGTATATGATCACCAATTACACGTGTCTTGTCATTACTGATCGCTGAGGTTGTTGGTGCTGGTATGGTGTCTTCGTCAACCTGTACTCCACCATCTCCAGACTCGTTATCATCTCCAACGGAGAAAATACACTTCGCGTTTACCTATGCGTTGTTTACGTTAGGTGGGTGGCTTGGGTTCGTGCATTATAGTACCCCTTATTGTGTCCGTTGTGGCAACTCAAGAGAACCGGCAGGTTGACGGCTGGTCCCATGGCACATTGTACTATTTGGTCACTGTTCCATGGGACATTGTACTATTTGGTCACTGTTCCATGGCACATTGTACTAATTGGACACTGTTCCATGGGACATTGTACTACTTGGACACTGTTCCATGGGATATTGTACTATTTGGACACTGTTCCATGGGACATTGTACTACTTGAACACTGTTCCATGGGACATTGTATTATTTGGTCACTTCCATAGGACACTGTTCCATGGGACATTGTATTATATGGACACTGTTCCATGGGACATTGTACTAATTGGACACTGTTCCATGGGACATTGTACTACTTGGACACTGTTCCATGGGATATTGTACTATTTGGACACTGTTCCATGGGACATTGTACTACTTGAACACTGTTCCATGGGACATTGTACTATTTGGACACTGTTCCATGGGACATTGTACTATATGGACACTGTTCCATGGCACATTGTACTATTTGGAACTGTTCCATGGGACATTGTACTATATGGACACTGTTCCATGGCACATTGTACTATTTGGACACTGTTCCATGGGACATTGTACTATTTGGACACTGTTCCATGGGACATTGTACTATTTGGACACTGTTCCATGGCACATTGTACTATATGGACACTGTTCCATGGCACATTGTACTATTTGGACACTGTTCCATGGGACATTGTACTATATGGACACTGTTCCATGGGACATTGTACTATATGGACACTGTTCCATGGCACATTGTACTATTTGGACACTGTTCCATGGGACATTGTACTATATGGACACTGTTCCATGGCACATTGTACTATATGGACACTGTTCCATGGGACATTGTACTATATGGACACTGTTCCATGGCACATTGTACTATATGGACACTGTTCCATGGGACATTGTACTATTTGAACACTGTTCCATGGCACATTGTACTATTTGGACACTGTTCCATGGGACATTGAACCATTTGAACACTGTTCCATGGGACATTGTACTATATGGACACTGTTCCATGGGACATTGTACTATATGGACACTGTTCCATGGCACATTGTACTATTTGGACACTGTTCCATGGGACATTGTACTATATGGACACTGTTCCATGGCACATTGTACTATATGGACACTGTTCCATGGGACATTGTACTATTTGAACACTGTTCCATGGCACATTGTACTGTATGGACACTTATACTGGTGCCCAGTCAATCCTGCGCAGATTAACGCTGGGTGAATGTGAGTGTGTTGTGTGAGCGTCTATTTGGGACAACTGTTAACACCATAATGCAGCCCACAACAGCTGTCTTAACTACTAGGTACCTACTTCCTTCTAGGTGAATAGGTGTATCAGGGCGAAGGAAACGTAGTCGTCCTGCCCCCGGGGAATAAACCCGTGATCCACGATTGTGAATCGATGACTTGGCCCACTCCTACAGGACGGCGCTTCTCTTCCTCTCTCTCTCTGTTCCCTCTCTCAATCCTCATATAATTTAATTTCCCATTGTTTGCTGCTTCCATGCGCCCATTTCCTCACCCTATCATACTTTTGTACCTCATCTTCTCTCATCTCCCTCACCAATTCTCATTGTAACATGATGAGAGAGGAGATGAAAGCCTCTCATAAATAATAAGTAAAGCAATCAGTCACCCTGGAGTGTGAGAGGGGAGCCGTAACGAGGAGCAAGGAGGAAGGGCAGAAATATTTACACCAACTCGGGTTCCTCTTCAAAACGCCGCCACAACCAGTGGTGACACTGTGGGCCAGGCACCACTGTGGGCCAGGCACCACTGTGGGCCAGGCACCACTGTGGGCCAGGCACCACTGTGGGCCAGGCAACACTGTGGGCCAGGCACCACTGTGGGCCAGGCAACACTGTGGGCCAGGCACCACTGTGGGCCAGGCACCACTGTGGGCCAGGCACCACTGTGGGCCAGGCAACACTGTGGGCCAGGCAACACTGTGGGCCAGGCACCACTGTGGGCCAGGCAACACTGTGGGCCAGGCACCACTGTGGGCCAGGCACCACTGTGGGCCAGGCACCACTGTGGGCCAGGCAACACTGTGGGCCAGGCAACACTGTGGGCCAGGCAACACTGTGGGCCAGGCAACACTGTGGGCCAGGCACCACTGTGGGCCAGGCACCACTGTGGGCCAGGCAACACTGTGGGCCAGGCACCACTGTGGGCCAGGCACCACTGTGGGCCAGGCAACACTGTGGGCCAGGCACCACTGTGGGCCCCATAAAACCCACAAATACAAACACCAGCAGGACTTCAGGGAATGGAGATCATGTCTACTGACGCTCTATGAACAAGTAATGAAAATTAGATAAGGCAAATAAGGTTGGGCAGATTGTGATTTTCTGTACTGCCAGAAAGTGTTAGACAGTTCCACACAAGAGACTACTACATAAACTTTTGTAACATAACCACAGGTCAGCCTTGTACGTCTTGGTGTGTGACCACTGAGTGTCACGTGAACAACGACCACTGCTGCTAGAACCGTAACCTTTCAGGCTGTAATAATTGTCAAATATAAACGCCAGAGAACTTGGCCGAGTCCGTCCTTGTAGCGGAGAGCTTGAGCAGACTCAGGAGGACGAGTAGAGGAATGACTGAATGATGATTCAAAGACTGTCTACAATTCTTACAGCATTGCATGGAAGACAAAGATTACTCAAGAATTGATAATTAACGCTGCCACCACTTCTAAGACGAGGTAATTAAGTTAATAGCCTCAGGTCAAGACCAATCAAATTAGTTCAGATTATCCGGGACTTTAATCTATAAATACTTGAAAGGATGGATGGAGTTCATTTTAAAGCTACTTACTCAAGACAAGGGGAATATATTGACCCTTAAAGATACTCGTAAAAATCACAGGTGGTGTCCAAAGCAATTACCGATCTATGACTTGGAATAATTGACGGAAAATGTATGGAAATACGCAGGAGGACCATTGAACCACTTTATTGGAAATATATGCAAAATTAATTAATCCCTAACTAAAACATCCTACACTAGAGGCAATGGGTAATGGCACTACAATTGTTCCAGAATTGGCGCAGCATTTACCGCATCCTGCACCTGTGTTGGTGGTCACTCCGAGCACCCCGTCCAGCACCTGTGTTGGTGGTCACTCCGAGCACCCCGTCCTGCACCTGTGTTGGTGGTCACTCCGAGCACCCCGTCCTGCACCTGTGTTGGTGGTCACTCCGAGCACCCCGTCCTGCCCCTGTGTTGGTGGTCACTCCGAGCACCCCGTCCTGCACCTGTGTTGGTGGTCACTCCGAGCACCCCGTCCTGCACCTGTGTTGGTGGTTACTCCGAGCACCTCGTCCTGCACCTGTGTTGGTGGTTACTCCGAGCACCCCGTCCTGCACCTGTGTTGGTGGTCACTCCGAGCACCCCGTCCTGCACCTGTGTTGGTGGTCACTCCGAGCACCCCGTCCTGCACCTGTGTTGGTGGTCACTCCGAGCACCCCGTCCTGCACCTGTGTTGGTGGTCACTCCGAGCACCCCGTCCTGCACCTGTGTTGGTGGTTACTCCGAGCACCCCGTCCTGCACCTGTGTTGGTGGTCACTCCGAGCACCCCGTCCTGCACCTGTGTTGGTGGTCACTCCGAGCACCCCGTCCTGCACCTGTGTTGGTGGTCACTCCGAGCACCCCGTCCAGCACCTGTGTTGGTGGTCACTCCGAGCACCCCGTCCTGCACCTGTGTTGGTGGTCACTCCGAGCACCCCGTCCTGCACCTGTGTTGGTGGTCACTCCGAGCACACCGTCCACACCACCACCTGTGTTAGTGGTCACTCCGAGCACCCCGTCCTGCACCTGTGTTGGTGGTCACTCCGAGCACCCCGTCCTGCACCTGTGTTGGTGGTCACTCCGAGCACACCGTCCAGCACCTGTGTTGGTGGTCACTCCGAGCACACCGCCCAGCACCTGAGTTGGTGGTCACTCCGAGCACCCCGTCCTGACCACCACCTGTGTTGGTGGTCACTCCGAGCACCCCGTCCTGACCGTCCCCTCTCACCCACCAAGCAGGCCTGAACCCTTGCCACACTAATTACCACAGACAAAAGCTAATTAATATGCTCTTAGGCCAGATAAAGGGAATGAGCCGTTGCACTCATATGAAGGATAATTACCTCGACTCTATCCCAAGGTAAAGTGTTAAGGGAAAATACTGACAGAAACACTATTTTGTCTATAAATTTAGGAATAAGGAATAATTGGCCAGCGTAACCGCATGGCACGATGACCTGACTCCACATGCTCACCAACCTAACATGGAAACCCACCTTTATGTATTATCATCAATCCGGATGGTGGCTATCCTGAAGGGCTGTCGACGCCTTACCAAGAGCTGTGACAAATTGTATCGCGAGGCCCAATTCCATGTGCAGTGGCGGCATTAGATCCTTCTGGGGTCCACCAGAGACTCCCACTTGACGTCGTTCCTCCCCACAGAGAGTCTGGCCCACTGTGGCCAGTGTCACCTGTGGCCAGTGTCACCTGTGGCCAGTGTCACCTGTGGCCAGTGCACCTGTGGCCAGTGTCACCTGTGGCCAGTGCACCTGTGGCCAGTGTCACCTGTGGCCAGTGTCACCTGTGGCCAGTGTCACCTGTGGCCAGTGTCACCTGTGGCCAGTGTCACCTGTGGCCAGTGTCACCTGTGGCCAGTGTCACTTGTGGCCAGTGCACCTGTGGCCAGTGTCACCTGTGGCCAGTGTCACCTGTGGCCAGTGTCACCTGTGGCCAGTGCACCTGTGGCCAGTGTCACCTGTGGCCAGTGTCACCTGTGGCCAGTGTCACCTGTGGCCAGTGCACCTGTGGCCAGTGTCACCTGTGGCCAGTGTCACCTGTGGCCAGTGTCACCTGTGGCCAGTGTCACCTGTGGCCAGTGCACCTGGGCGGCCCTGTTGTCCCAAAGACAGAGAGAGCAGTGAAACTTTTTCGGTACAGTAGTGTTGCGGTCTTGCACAAGTAATCTCCACTCTTTAGCAGTTGTGTTACCAGTTCAGGTTCCGACTTGGTGAGACCCAAGTCTGAGAACAGGTCATCCAGTTAGTTTTGATTTGGAAAGTGAGGACGTGAACGGGTTCTTGACACGACTGCTTCATCTACTTCTTGCTTGCCACTGTTTGCTGACTCATCAGAGGAAGGATTCACATCATTATCTTCCGCATGAAATAAAAAATACTTTTAAATTACAAGTTAATTACATTTCTTAGTAACTAAAAGTACAAGTTACATGGTAATATTAGTTGCAAGTAAAAGTTACTTACAATGTGGCTGTGTTATCGAAGACAGTACTCATAAATAAGAGCTTGCGTGTCGTTAGTCTTCCTGTATTTGCAACAAGATGAGACGTGCAGGAGTAGCGGTCGTTGTGGTGGTTGTGGGGTTGTGGGGTTGTGGGGTTGTGGGGTTGTGGTGGTTGTGGGGTTGTGGGGTTGTGGTGGTTGTGGGGTTGTGGTGGTTGTGGGGTTGTGGTGGTTGTGGTGGTTGTGGGGTTGTGGTGGTTGTGGGGTTGTGGGGTTGTGGTGGTTGTGGGGTTGTGGTGGTTGTGGGGTTGTGGGGTTGTGGTGGTTGTGGTGGTTGTGGGGTTGTGGAGTTGTGGGGTTGTAGGGTTGTGGGCCCTGGTCTGGGAGTAGCAGAGGGCGCGGCCCTTCTCAACCATCCTTCAGCAGTGTATGCGACAACCCCCATATATTACCTCACGGACCCAAGGCTCCTCTTGCTCTTTCACGGTTTATGTGCTATCCAGAATTTGCTTCCTTTCACAATTTTATGATATCTGCTTCCGCCCATCATTAGACATATCAGAATGTATAAGATGATAATTTTTTTGAATGGTCTTTTTGCCATATTGTAAAAACATTTCATTTTCATTTCTATAAAGCAATATGAACCAACAAATTGTGATCTTAGATACGTAAGTATGTCATTTGAGATATGTAGGTGAAAGGGGTGTTGAGAACAGTGTAAGACACTCCAGATACTAAATACCACATGTATTCACGTGTAACTCTGTAGCCGTTGATGACAGAGAAAACTCTGAACCTTTTTGGAATGAACTTTTCCAAAATTTCGAAATTTACTAACGCTGAAAAAAATACACGTTTTTGCAAAACGTCTTATGTAGTATTAATATTCTAATTAAACACATTTTTTTTATTAAATCTAGTACCAGCCTGGTTTTTATTAAAGGAAGTCTACCTGTTATATATTAAACCGAGTTTGCAAGTTAGCTTGGTTTAATATAGTCCAAGTGTTCTGGTGTTTAATTCAGGAGATATAAGCAGGCGGTGGTGACAGAGAGCGCGTGCGGGCGGTAATCCATCAGCGGGAACATTAAGAGTGGCCTTACGATGATGGTGGGGACGCTGGGGGGGGGGGGGGTCGCTGGGTGGGGGGGGGGGGGACGCGCATCTGGTGTCCAATTACCTGCAGGAGGAGCGCCTGGAGGGCTGGCAACCCGAGAGTGGAGGTCTGTGTTGATTTCCCTGAGCGGTGATGGCCCCGCTAACTGGCCTCTTCCCAGCCCAGGGTACAGTGTGTGTGTGTGCCTGCCTCCTCCTCCCTCCTGGCTCCTCCACTCCACCACCACTACCTCTCCCTCCTCCATTCCACCTCCTCCTCCTCCTCTAGTTCCTCCACTTCACTTCCTCTGGCTTCTCTACTGCACCATCATCTTCGGCTCCTCCCTCAGAGTGACTGTACCTGGAGTTGGTTCTGGGAGCGCTACTGCCCAAGCTGCCTCGGGCCCAGCTTGTCTTGTGACAGCGTAAATCTAGAAGGTTGTTACTTTGGGATGGCCTCCAACCCGGTTAGTCGGGCTCTTCCTTCTCCAACTTATCTAATTGTTTTTTGAAGACGTCCACTTTTGTTCCGGCAATATTTCTTATGTTTGCTGGGCGGCTAATGAATACCTGAGGACCTCTGGGGGCCAGAATCACGAAGCAGTTAAGCAAGCACTTATGAACCTATACATCTTTTCTCAAGCTTTAGCGGCTTTGTTTACAGTTATTAAACAGTTAATGAGCTCCGAAGCACCAGGAGGCTATTCATAACAGTAACAACAGTTGATTGGGAAGTTTTCATGCTTGTAAGCTGTTTATTATATGCAACCAATGCCGTCAAAGATTGAGGAAAGATGTACACGTTCGTAAGTACTTGCATAACTGCTTCGTGAATCTGGCCCCAGCTGGTCATACTGTGCTCCTCTGCTCTTCACCGGCTCTGGTCTGCACACTCTAACATATCTTTCACTTCGTTATGTTGGTTTATTGCGTAAACATGAGAGCTGGCGGTCTGTTATCTTCCATGTATATATTATGTGAGGCCTCTCCCGTCTCCTTTCCAGAGAGTACATTTTGAGAGCTTTGAGGCCGTTCCAATAGTTGTTTTTATCTTGTTTATGCGTGTCGTATATGTTTTCTGTATTCTCTGTATTTCATAAAAAAAATCTCGTCCAGCCCAACCACTTGGACGGAACGGTAGAGCGACGGTCTCGCTTCATGCAGGTCAGCGTTCAATCCCCGACCGTCCAACTTGTTGAGCACCAGTTCTTTCCTCCGTCCCATCCCAAATTCTGACCCCTTCCAAGTGCTATATAGCCATAATGGTTCGGCGCTTTCCCCTGATAATTCCATCCTGCTCTGAAGAGGATAAACAGTACTCAGTAAATAGTACTAAACAGTACTCAGGGCGGGACAGTACAAGTAGATTTGTACAGTAGGAACATTGCGGTGGAATCTCTGTATTTTAAGCTTCTCATAATCCACTGTGTCATTTTTCAGGCTGTTGTGTGTCATTTGTGGTGTTCATTAGACGCCAGTTCGTCTTACGACCTGGCGTCTAATGACGCCAGTAACGTAAGACGCCAATAACGTCTTACGTCGTTATTCTCAGATCCTGTGTGTGTGTTGTTTTACTTCTATGAGGTGATCTGAGTGTGTCGTGACCCGGTATTTTGCTTCAGCTCTTCAATTTTATCATAACTAAGTATCTGCAATTTGGGGTGGATGGGAGGGGGT
Source organism: Procambarus clarkii (assembly GCF_040958095.1). Classification (NCBI taxonomy): domain Eukaryota; kingdom Metazoa; phylum Arthropoda; class Malacostraca; order Decapoda; family Cambaridae; genus Procambarus; species Procambarus clarkii. Next base: position 18,239,993 of record NC_091192.1, on the reverse strand, counting down.
TCTGTGGAGGTGTTTATCTGTAGGCAGTTTCATTGTTCAACGGTCACGCATCTGCCCGATCATATTTAATGGTTCTGCCCGTCCGACCCCTCCCGCCCGCTCGGTCCCATAACACTCACTCAACACCTCTCCACATCACTGAAACATGTTCGGCTGAGCACCCAATCTTTTGGTTTTGAAGTGTATAGTACTGTAACTGTATCCTACAGCCTCAGGGTTATGGAGACCAGTCTGTACTCACCGAAGTGTATAGTACTGTAACTGTATCCTGCAGCCTCAGGGTTATGGAGACCAGTCTGTACTCACCGAAGTGTATAGTACTGTAACTGTATTCTACAGCCTCAGGGTTATGGAGACCAGTCTGTACTCACCGAAGTGTATAGTACTGTAACTGTATTCTACAGCCTCAGGGTTATGGAGACCAGTCTGTACTCACCGAAGTGTATAGTACTGTAACTGTATTCTACAGCCTCAGGGTTATGGAGACCAGTCTGTACTCACCTAGTTGTGCTTTCGGGGGTTGAGCTTTGTCTCTTTGGTCCCGCCTCTCAACCATTCAACTGGTGTACAGATTCCTGAGCCTACTGGGCTCTATCATACTTATATTTGGAACTGTGTATGGAGTCAGCCTCCACCACATCACTTCCTAGTGCATTCCATTTATTAACTACTCTGATACTGAAAAAATTCTTTCTAACGTCTCTGTGGCTCATTTGGGTACTAAGTTTCCACCTGTGTCCCCTTGTTCGTGTTCCACCCGTGCTGAAGATTGTCTTTGTCCACCCTGTCAATTCCCCTGAGAATTTTGTAGGTGGTTATCATGTCTTCCCTTACTCTTCTGTCTTCCAGGGACGTGAGGTTCAGCTCCTTTACAGAAGAAATTGACTGGTTAAAAAAAAAAATTACTGAATTAGAAGTTAAAATACAAACATTAGAGACGAATCTGCCCGGTGATAGTGAAGTGAATCATGCTAGCGATAGTGACCAAGTAAATTCTCCCAGCACCAGTAGTGATGCGAGTGATAATGTTGCAGCTGTTGAGGCTACGCCACCTATCTCTACGGAACGTGAGTGTCAAATCTCCATGGGGAATAGTGTTAGAGTAGTCACTGACTACTGACACCCCCACTAGATCATAATAAAACCCTTGAGTTGGTTACAGATAAAGCGTTTAGGAAAACACCAATTGCTACTCTGGTTAAACGCATCCTACACAAAAGGATGGTTCTTTTGGACTATCTAATGCAATTATTAGAAACATACAAATTAAAGAAATTAATTCAGATTTAGAAGAACTAAGAAATGCCCAGAGACCTGAAAGCTGCAGTATTAAAAGTTATGACAAGTTTTGTAATAATAGGTATTTGTATGGTCAGCACAGTAACCGGACCAGGCAATGTGATGTAGTCATTGCGCGAATTTGTCTTGGCTATAGACACATCTGGCAGGTTAGTGAGGCTGAGCCACTACCAGAATACTCAGATTGTAAACTCTGTGATAAACCTTTAATGCATTCACTAGAACACTATATTGTTGAATGTGAAACTGTAAAGGACTTTAGAACTCCTGGCCTCTTGTACCACCAACTGTGTAACTATTTTATTGACTCAGGTGTTCTGAACGACATCCTAACAATTTATCCAAAATTTGCTTGTTCATGTTAAAGAATGAAGAACAATTTTTATTTATATTACTTCTAAGCTGCATCACTTATGAACACATCCCTGCCCTTGTGTGGCAGTGTACATCCCTGCCCTTGTGTGGCAGTTCACAGTAGAAAGTTGTTTTCACATATCCATACATTAAAACATTGATTGTAACCATGATATATATGTACTTCCGCCTACAGTTTAGACTTATTGTCTTATGTATGACCCTCTGTCCTGCGTGACAGTGAATACCAGCATTATCCTCACTTTAATAAGACTTAATCGAAATCCTCAGATTAGGCAAAATTGTAATTGTCAATAAAGATGTTAATAATAATAATAATAAATAGCTCCTTTAGCCTTTCCTAGTAGCTCATTTCTCTCAGTTCCGGGACGAGTCTAGTGGCATACCGCTGAATCTTATCTAACTTTGTCTTATGTTTAATTAGGTATGGACTACAGGCTGGAGCTGCATGTTCCAGAATTGGTCTGACATAAGTGGCATACAGGGTCCTGAACGATTCCTTACACAAGTTTCTAAAGGCAGTTCTTATGTTAGCCAACCTAGCATATGCCGCTGATGATATCCTTTTGATGTGGGCCTCTGGGGACAGGTTCGGTGTGATATCAACCCCCAGATCTCTCTCTCTATTTGACTCTTGCAGGATTTCACCTCCCAGATGGTACCTTGTGTTCAGCCTTCTGCTCCCTTCGCCTAATTTCATTACTTTACACTTTCCTGAGTTGAACTTTAGCAGCCACTTTCTAGACCGTTCCTCCAGTTTGTCCAGGTCATCTTGTAGTCTGTCTTTCTTCATCTGTCTTGATTCTTCTCATAATTTTTGCATCATCAGCAAACATTGAGAGGAACGAGTCTATACCCTCCGGAAGATCATTTACATATATTAGAAACAGGATGGGACCAAGTACTGAGCCCTGTGGGGACTCCATTAGTAACATCTCGCCACTCTGATGTCTCCCCTCTCACAGTTACTCGCTGTTTCCTGTTGCTTAAATACTTCCGTATCCACTGGAGAACCTTCCCTTTTACTCCTTGCCTCTTGCTCCAATTTTTGTAACAGCCTTTTACGGGGGACTGTCAGAGGCTTTCTGGCAGTTCAAGAAAATGCAGTCGGCCCACCCTTCTCTTTCTTGCCTAATTTTTGTTGCCTGGTCATTGAATTCTATTAAACCTGTGAGGCACGATTTACCATCTTTGAACCCATGTTGGTGGTGCGTTACAAAGCTATTTCCCTCCTGGTGCTCTACGAGCCTTTTCCTCACGATCTTCTCCATCACCTTGCATGATATACAAGTTAGGGAAACTTGGCTGTAGTTCAGTGCCTCTTGCCTGTCACCCTTCTTGTATATTGGGACTACATTAGCTGTCTTCCAACTTTCCGGTAGATCTCCTGTTTCCAGTGACCTGTTATACACCATAGAGAGTGGCACACTTAGTACTGCTACACCTTCCTTTAGTATCCATGGTGAGATTCTTTCAGGCCCAACTGCCTTTGTCACATTCAGCTCGAACAGATTCCTTTTGAGCTCATTACTGGTGAGGTCAAAATCCTCCAAGATTGCTTGGTTTACCTCCTCCTCATTTAGTACAGGGGCTTCTCCTTGTTCTTTTGTGAAGGCCTCCTGGAATCTCTTGTTGAGTTCTTCACACACCTCCTTGTCATTCTCTGTGTATATGTTCTCCCCTTTTCTCAGTTTCATCACTTGTTCCTTCACTGCTGTTATCCTCCTGATGTGGCTGTGGAGCAGCTTTGGTTGGGTCTTGGGTCTTTACTCGTTCCATTTACTGTGATCCGTAAGGGTTGATAGAAAGCTATTTTCACTTTATACATTATAAATAATCTAGCCCACCGAAGTCGTTGTTTATATGTTGTCAAAATATACATAAACAATTAGTGTGTTGCTTGCTGTAGTTAACAACGGAAAATGTAATGCTACGGAACCTAAAAGGGAAAATTGTAGTGTTTGTAAAAAATTGTAAAAAATATTTAAAAAAGGGGAGACAATTTAGTGGAAAAGATCCACATAAATAGGGAAATTTAGTGGTAAAGACACAAAAATAGATGAAAATTTAGAGGTAAAGATCCAAAATCGGGGAAAAATTTCGGTTCATCTGGATTTCGAACCAATCCGGATCAAGACCTGAAGTATGTAATAGCTAGATTTTGAGGTTAGCCTTTTCAGCATACTGTATGTGAGTTGCATAGGCATACTGTATGAGTTGTATAGGCATGATGTGAGTTGCATAGGCATACTGTATGAGTTGTATAGGCATGATGTGAGTTGCATAGGCATACTGTATGAGTTGGATAGGCATACTGTATGAGTTGTATAGGCATGATGCGAGTTGCATAGGCATGCTGTATGAGTTGGATAGGCATACTGTATGAGTTGTATAGGCATACTGCATGAATTGTATAGGCATAGTGTATGAGTTGTACAGACATACTGTATGAGTTGTATGGGCATGCTGTGTGCGAGTCGAATAGGCATACTGTAAGTTTTATAAACATACTGTGAATTGTGTGTGTATATCACGAAAATAAACACGTGATTAAGAATGTGACAATGTCAGACCACGGAGGAAAAATGAAACAGGAAATTTCCTTAAGTACTTTCGTATATTAAATACATCTTCAGAAGGTCCTTCTGAAGATGTATTTAATATACGAAAGTACTTAAGGAAATTTCCTGTTTCATTTTTCCTCCGTGGTCTGACATTGTCATACTGTGAATTGTATAAAAATAATGTTGACCAGACCGCACACTAGAAGGTGAAGGGACGACGACGTTTCGGTCCGTCCTGGACCATTCTCAAGTCGATTTACTTTAGCCACGTTATTGTGACTCATCGCCTGCATATTTTTTGAATGTATAGGAGTTGTATACTCATACTGTGGGAGTTGTATAAACATATTGTTGGAGTTGTATAGGTATAGTGTATGGGAGTTGTTTGACATGCCCGAAACGCTGCGCGTACTAGTGGCTTTACAAGAGTGTAAATACTGTACTATGCTATGTATTCTCACAAACCCAATGTACCTTCTTGTATATAAATAAATAAATAAATAAATAAATATAAATAGGCATAGTGTATGGGAGTTGTATAGGTATACTGTATGGGAGTTGTATAGACATAGTGTATGGGAGTTGTATAGGTATACTGTATGGGAGTTGTATAGGCATATTGTATGGGAGTTGTATAGGCATACTGTGTGGGAGTTGTATAGGAATACTGTATGGGAGTTATATAGGCATACTGAATGTGAGTTGTATAGGCATACTGTGGGAGTTGTATGAGCGTAGTGTATGTCGGTTGTATGAGCATAGTGTATGTCATACAACTGTACGCCAGTTGTATGAGCATTCTGTATGTCGGTTGTATGAACCTACTGTATGCTAGTTGTATAGAACATACAATATGTCAGTCTTCAGTGCAGTTATTGAATGTAGGTCCTCCCTAACCGCTCAATGTGCACTATTTCTTCAGATCAGGTCAGGTCTGGACAGGTCGGATCAGGTCAGGTCGGGTCAGGTTATGTCAGGTCAGGTCAGGTCGGGTCAGGTCAGGTCGGGTCAGGTTATGTCAGGTCAGGTCAGGTCAGGTCGGGTCAGGTCAGGTCGGGTCAGGTTATGTCAGGTCAGGTCAGGTCGGGTCGGGTCAGGTCAGGTCGGGTCAGGTTATGTCAGGTCAGGTTATGTCAGTTCAAGTTAGGTCGGGTCAGGTCAGGTTATGTGAAGTCAGGTCGGGTCAGGTCTGGCCAGGTCGGTTCAGGTCGGATCAGGTCAGGTTATATCAGGTCAGGTCGTTTCGGGTCATGTCAGGCCAGGTTGGTTCAGGTCAGGTCAGGTTATGTCAGGTCAGGTCAGGTCGGGTCAGGTCAGGTCGGGTCAGGTTATGTCAGGTCAGGTCGGGTCAGGTTATGTCAGGTCAGGTTATGTCAGTTCAAGTTAGGTCGGGTCAGGTCAGGTTATGTGAAGTCAGGTCGGGTCAGGTCTGGCCAGGTCGGTTCAGGTCGGATCAGGTCAGGTTATATCAGGTCAGGTCAGGTCGGGTCGTTTCGGGTCATGTCAGGCTAGGTTGGTTCAGGTCAGGTCAGGTCGGGTCAGGTCAGGTCGGGTCAGGTCGGGTCAGGTCGGGTCGGGTCAGGTTAGGTCAGGTCAGGTTATGTCAGGTCAGGTCAGGTCGGGTCAGGTCAGGTCGGGTCAGGTTAGGTCAGGTTATGTCAGGTCAGGTCGGGTCAGGTCAGGTCGGGTCAGGTTATGTCAGGTCAGGTTATGTCAGGTCAGGTTATGTAAGGTCAGGTTATGTAAGGTCAGGTCAGTTGAATACTCGGTTAGGTTTCCATTACATATAAGTTCTCTCTAATTAGGTCTCCTCTCTGGGTTATGTTAGGTTGAGTTTCTAGTTCAGGTTCGTATCTTCCTCTAACAAGTAACTGAAGAAGTTATATTAAGTTACATCAACACTTAGTGATAAAGTTGTGAGTTAAACAAGGAAAAGTTCTCCGAGGCCAACACCATTATTCTAAGCAAGATAAAGCTATACGAGAGGAAAGTCACAAAACTATAGTGCGTAAAAGCTTTAAATAAAAAAAATGAAAAAAAGCCGAGCCCGGGGGAACGTTTTCATGCATTTAGCTCGCATAAATATTTTTGCAGAGTGCAACTTGCAAATATTTTCACGCAATACGATCAAATTACCATTTGGCAACAATAAAACTATGGTAAAACAGCGCGCGCAAAAAAGCAATAATACTCTGCACTGGACAAAAATAACGAAGCAGTTACAGCTTATCGTTAATTAGGTCTTTGTGTTCAGACCAATTTTTGTAAACAATTGCGTTGGAAATAACTAGGATGAATATATTATATTTCCCCAGAGAGAAATGATCCAGACCGATTGGAAAGGAGGAGACCGGATAGAGTAGGAATACACTGATTGGTACAGGAGAGGATTTTGTGTAGTGTTGGACGGATTGGGCACCTGCGGGAGAGGGTGGGAGGGTGTATGTGTTTGTGAGTGAGTGAAGTATATATGTGTGGTTACTGTATGTGTGGACGGGTGTAGTGTATGTGTGGGTGGAAGGGTGGGTATATGTGTGGGTGGACGGGTGGGTGTATGTGTGGGTGGACGGGTGGGTGTATGTGTGGGTGGACGGGTGGGTGTATGTGTGGGTGGACGGGTGGGTGTATGTGTAGAAGAATGACATTCCAGCCCGTCCTCGGGGTCAAGTGGCAGTAGGTGTAGGTCGGGTGTGTAGGTGCGCATGCGCAGACGCGCTTGTGAGAGCGCGTTTGAGTTTTAATCAGAAAAAACTAGTGAGAGCTGCTAAGTTTTTATGGACCCAAATTAACATTTTTCTCATTCAGTCGCCGTCGAACTAAATTGGAAAAGTTCTCCACTTGTTTACCCAGACCGAGCTGTTAAGTGCATAATTGCTTCCCCCACTTAATTACCCCTTTAAGACGCTTACTTAAGAGCCTCAGCCTCCAGCAACGAAATAAATTAAAGATATTGAATATAGTTTGTGGATATATAACAGTTACCCGTCCAATTTCCAGCACATTTAAAGTATTTTTTTATCTTCCCAATCTGTTGATCTATTATTGTTGTCTATCGATCAATTACCTAATAGTTTCAAACATTAAAATCAATTTATTTGCTTTAATGTTTGTTTCCATTGTGTGTGTATCGATCTATTGCGTTTTGATTTTTCTCTTCCGACATTCAGTGCTTGCAACCACAGTAGGTGTTGAGGAGATAGATCCTCCACCACCACTCAGGAGCAGTGTGGCCATCACCTGAGTGTTCCGCCAGTGGTCCACCCACCAAAGATCAACACAATACAGGCTGTTCCACCCACCAAAGATCAACACAATACAGGCTGTTCCACCCACCAAAGATCAACACAATACAGGCTGTTCCACCCACCAAACATCAACACAATACAGGCTGTTCCACCCACCAAACATCAACACAATACAGGCTGTTCCACCCACCAAACATCAACACAATACAGGCTGTTCCACCCACCAAAGATCAACACAATACAGGCTGTTCCACCCACCAAAGATCAACACAATACAGGCTGTTCCACCCACCAAAGATCAACACAATACAGGCTGTTCCACCCACCAAAGATCAACACAATACAGGCTGTTCCACCCACCAAAGATCAACACAATACAGGCTGTTCCACCCACCACAGATCAACACAATACAGGCTGTTCCACCCACCAAAGATCAACACAATACAGGCTGTTCCACCCACCAAAGATCAACACAATACAGGCTGTTCCACCCACCAAACATCAACACAATACAGGCTGTTCCACCCACCAAAGATCAACACAATACAGGCTGTTCCACCCACCAAAGATCAACACAATACAGGCTGTTCCTCCCACCAAAGATCAACACAATACAGGCTGTTCCTCCCACCAAAGATCAACACAATACAGGCTGTTCACCCACCAAACATCAACACAATACAGGCTGTTCACCCACCAAACATCAACACAATACAGTCTGTTCCACCCACCAAAGATCAACACAATACAGGCTGTTCCACCCACCAAACATCAACACAATACAGGCTGTTCCACCCACCAAACATCAACACAATACAGGCTGTTCCACCCACCAAACATCACAATACAGGCTGTTTCACCCACCAAACATCAACACAATACAGGCTGTTCCACCCACCAAACATCAACACAATACAGGCTGTTCCACCCACCAAACATCACAATACAGGCTGTTTCACCCACCAAACATCAACACAATACAGGCTGTTCCACCCACCAAACATCAACACAATACAGGCTGTTCCACCCACCAAAGATCAACACAATACAGGCTGTTCCACCCACCAAACATCACAATACAGGCTGTTCCACCCACCAAACATCAACACAATACAGGCTGTTCCACCCACCAAACATCAACACAATACAGGCTGTTCCACCCACCAAACATCAACACAATACAGGCTGTTCCACCCACCAAACATCAACACAATACAGGCTGTTCCACCCACCAAACATCAACACAATACAGGCTGTTCCACCCACCAAACATCAACACAATACAGGCTGT